>NC_141691.1:85339827-85684827 GCF_964263255.1 Lissotriton vulgaris | reverse complement strand
ACAAAGCAGTCTTAGGCTAAAACTTCAAAGGGCATGTAAAGCCAGCTGTTTTACCATATGTAACCTCTTTAATACCAAATGAAAGGACACCACACAGGTTATATATAAAATATATATGTATTTACTTTTAACACAACCCCTCTGAATTCTTTATGGGGTCAGAGGCACAAGCACATAACAAGATACTTAATTATCATACAATAAGTTGCACAATATACAGTAGAGCCCTAGGGGCACTTCAAACCATATACTAAAATAGTGGTATAAGAACCAGGTCACAAACAAAGGATAGGCCTAGGGCCTAGGGAATCACTGGGGCTACACTGTACTACCAAAGGATAGGAAGTAGGAGGCCCACGGGAGGCGTGTGCAGTGTCTTTACACACACGCGAGTTACCATAGAGTTGGAATGGGAACAAAAGAAATGGAAACTAGTTCTTTTAGGTCACTTCCGGATGGACTAGGAGAAAGCTACTGAAAACTAGGACACTAGGATAGTTAATACCCACAGGAGCACCAGAGTACTCGCGTTACCTCACCCACAGGAAGCGGGTGCATAGGTGTCAAAGTGTGTCGGGTTTCGACGCTGAATCCTATGGAGCCTTGAAGAAAGATGCTGCAGGCTACCAGGAGAGAAGTGTCCGGTTGGATCCAAGGGTGGATTGAGGATGAAGAGTACCTGAAAGCAGAGGGGACATAGTCTGGGTCACTAGCCAGTGACCAGGAAGGAGCCAGGAAGGAACCAGGCGATGTCGCGAAGCAATTAGGTGGTGTTGTGAAGCTTGTCTCTGCAGCCACATGGACCAGCAGGTGTCGACGATGACCAGAAGCTGGGCACGGACTGTCCCACAAAGGATCTCGCTGTCGGTGGTATTGGCTTCCGGATTGGGGTCAACAAGCCTTGGCTAATGCAACCCACGCAGGAATCGAAGATGGCTTCTGGATCAGACCAGCAAGGTCTGATGGGCTTATCCTTTTCAGGGAAGCAAAGGCCAGCCTGGAGCAACTAGGCCAGTGGTGGAAATTCAAAGGTTCGTTGTCACAGAGGCCACTAGCCAACAGGCAAGTGACCAGACAGACGCGTCGAGCAGGAAAATGCAGAAGGGCCCCACGCGGCACTCGTGGAGTGTGGAGGGTTAATTCTCTGTGCAGATGATGCTCGCGGCTGGGGCTTCTCAGTCACCAATGCACAACTACGAGGGTACCTCAGAAGTTGCACGGAAAGCAATTTGCAGGCTTTCCAAGATGGCTGGTCCCACGTCTCTCATTGCGTCCATGGGTCTCAGCTTTGCTGTGGATCGGGCTGAAGGAAGTCTGGAAGTCTGGGTCTTGTCAGGCTCTGTGCTCGGGCTCCAGCGGGATCGTCGACAAAGCAAACCGTTGATCGCTTGATGGTGCCTGCTTGCACAGGGTGGTCACTCCTTGACCACAAGGGAGATTCTTCAGTCTTCTATCTTCAAGTAGAACGTCGAAGGTCCAGAGTTTCAATTCAAGTTTCAGTCAGGATAAATCTAAAGTCTCTTGACTCAGCTCCTACTTATTTACTAATCTGAGGGGCTGGATTACCTGCTAGGTCCCTCCTACGGGTGGGACCAGGGAAGGGGGTGGTTACACCCCTTTCCCTTTGTCAAGTTTTGCGCCAGAGCTGGGGCTGGAGTGCCCCAGCAACTGGTTTGAACTGGGCTATGCATGGGGCACCTTGTGTGCCCCAGGCAGTGTCTCATTTCATTCAGCCCTCCCTGCCCCAATATACTATGGCCTGTCTGGGATGGTGCTAGCACCTCCCAAGACAGGAAACCATTGTCCAAGCCTCCCTCGCTGGAAGGACTCCCAGCAGGAGGAGGTCAGACTTGTGTCTGTAGCAGCAGCATCCATTTTGTGATGCTGAGGCTCTGGTTAACTTTAACCGGGTTTAGTGGGAACAGCATGTCTTCTCCCTCTAGAAGGGTGAAATGCTACCCCTGTTGCCAGAACTGGCGAGGGGGTAGTATTCCAAAGCGTATGACACCTTACACGACATGTTTTGATAAAGCCAAACCAAAGTTAGCATTCAACCGCGAGTATTATAATGCACTTGAGAGTATATGGTATGGCTATATCATAGAACAGCTATAAGGACACGGTTCTGAAAGATGCAGATAGGCTCAGCTCATGCTAGAGCCTCATCTCACATAAGACCAAGCACTCTGCCTCCAGGATTGTTAAGGCCTGCCCTAGGAGTGACTTATAGGCATATATGTGTCTATATGTAAAGGTAGGTATAGGGATACTACACCTAAGCAAGGGGTGATTACATGACCTTGCCCCAGCTGAGTGATCAGCCAGTTGTTTCAATGTGAGTGGCCAGCCAGGGGTGGCATAATACATGCTGCAGCCCCTGGTAGGCCTTGGATGCACCTATGCCCTGGGTACCTATAGTACACTGTACAGGGGCTCATAAGGTGACCCAATGTCCAATTGGTAATGTACCTAAATTACATGGAATGAATTTAGAGAGAGCACAGCTGGGCTGTGGGTCTCGTTAGCAGACCCACAGCCCCATTAAGTCGAAAACCAGTAAAGCAAAAAGCAAAAAGTTGGGTGACCATAGGAAAGCAGACCCTACTCTCCTACAAGACGTGCCCTCCAATGGATCCTCGTTAAAGGATTTAAAGTGTACTCATTCCAATTACAGGGCCTCAAAAGAGTCCTGTATTGTTATTTTTCGTCACTACCTCCCTGAGTTGGGAGTGGGTAATTTGCACGCCTGCTGCCTTCCTTGGATGTGGTAGCTGTTTCTCAGGCTCCCTCTCCGGAATCGAACCCTGATTCCCCGATACCCGTGGTCACCATGGTAGGCCATTGAAAGTTGATCGGGATGACATCCGAATGTATCGTCGCCGTCACGGGGACGTGCGATCGGCCTGAGGTTATCTTGAGTCACCAAAGTGGCCGGGCGATCCCGGATTGGTCTTGGTCTGATAAATGCACACATCCCGGGAGGTCAGCGCTCGTCTGCATGTATTAGCTCTAGAATTACCACAGTTATCCAAGTAACAGATGGAGCGATCAAAGGAACTATAACTGATTTAATGAGCCATTCGCAGTTTCACTGTACCAGCTGTGTGTACTTACACGTGCATGGCGTAATCTTTGAGACAAGCATATGCTACTGGCAGGATCAACCAGGTAGCCGCACCTGATGACGGGGTGGGAGCCGCGTGATCATCTCCCCGACCGGCAACCTTTATGCACCCCTCCATCTCTCGGGAGCCTGTCAGGGGAAGGAGCTCACCCGCCGGGGCGGCAGTACTCGCTGGAGGGGTCTAGAGAGGAGCGGTCACATGGGCACCGGCACCCCTCGTAATGGTCGTTCCGAGCTGCTGCGGAAATGTGCTACGCAGAGAGGGGTGACGGTGTGGCGCGCGGGGCCTTCGGACCTGATGGATAGCAGCATCCAAGGGCTGGTGCCACCCGACCCCTCCCTCGGGTCAGATCACTGGGGAACCCGAGCTGCCAGGACCGTTCAGCCTTCGCTCTGCTGGGTAGGGTGAACGACCTACCGCCATGCGACAGGCCCTCCCTCGAGTCGGACGGTCCATGCAGGGTTGAAGCTATTTGCTTGAAACAACAGCCAAGGCTGGCCAAGCAGTCCATCCCTAAACGGACCGAGAGTGCCCAATCGATTAGAGTACAGCCGGGGCATCCCCTGGCAGGCCACCCTGCCCAGGGGGTATGCTGGCTTGGCATCCCCTACCTGCCTGCTCCCGGAGCAAGCAGACTAGGAGAAAAAGGACCATCGGCAAGGGGCTGAGAGGCAGGTGCGTACCCGGGCCACTGGGGGCCACGCGGGTGGGCCCGGGTGCCGTCTACCCCTGTCTCAGCATCACCTGACCTCACGGAGGTCTGCCTGAGCAAACTCGGAGAAAAAAGACCATCGGCAAGGGGCAGAGAGGCAGTTGCATACCCGGGCCCCTGGGGGCCACGGCTGGCAGGCCCAGGTGCCGCCTTCCCCCGTCTCAGCATCGCCGGACCTCACAGAGGTCTGCCTGAGCAAATTCAGAGAATAAGGACCATGGGTAAGGGACTGAGAGGCAGGTGCCTACCAAGACCCCTGGGGTCCCCTGGGGGCCCTGGCGGGCGGGCCCGGGTGCCGCCTTCCCCCATCTCAGCATTGCCAGACTTCACAGAGGTCTGCCTGAGCAAACTCAGAGAAAAAAGACCATCGGCAAGGGGCTGAGAGGCAGGTGCGTACACGGTCCCCTGGGGGCCCCGGCGGGCAGGCCCGGGTTCTGCCTTCCCCTGTTTCAGAATCGCCGGACGTCACGGAGGTCTGACTGACCCTCTCCCTAGAAATCCGGAGGAAAATGACCCCTCTTTCTTGTAATCTGTGCACTCGAGGTGACAGAGGGGACCTTAGGCACGAAAGTACGCGACCTCTTGGAGCCCTCGCTGGGATCGAGGAGGCAAATGGACCCTCATCGGGACTTCCAGGGAAGTTCGGCCATCTGGTCACTCCATAGGAAAGCATTGAGTGCGACCAGATGGCCGAGGGGAAAGGTGCGACCAGATGGCTGGGACCAATGGGACTCCCAGCTTCCCACACCGAGCCTTCGCGGTAGGGCTCCCGTCTGCCCACGCAGGGCAGAGCTCAGGGGCTCTTGGGCCCGGACCACCGGGGAGGACTGCCCGGGACCCATGGAGCCCGTCCTGGGCACTCGGCCATGCCGTTGGCACTGGAGGAGGGAGCCCCGGACGCCCGGGGGAGGTGTTGCCCAGGCATAGCCCATCTGGTACCCAGCAGAGAACCGCCAGCCCGGGAGGAGTGTCCGGGCATACCCTGGCCCTAGTAATCAAGAGGAAGGCTACCCCTCTTTCTTGGAACCCGCGCGCACCGAGTGACGGAGGGGACCCAGGGCGCGTATGCGCCCGACATCCTGGAGCCCTCGCTGGGATCGGAGAGGCAAATGGCACCTCATCAGGCCTTCCAGAGAAGCCCGACCATCTGGTCGCCTCATTGGAAAGCATTGGGTGCGACCAGATGGCCAAGGGAAAAGGTGCGACCAGATGGCTGGAACCGAAGGGACTCCCAGCTTCCCACACCAAGCCTTCGCGGTAGGGCTCCCGCCTGCCCACGCAGGGCAGGGCTCAAGGGCTCTCGGGCCCGGACCCCCGGGGGAGGACTGCCCGGGACCCATGGAGCCCGTTCCGGGCACTCGGCCGTGCCGTTGGCCCTGGAGGAGGGAGCCCCGGACGCCCAGGGAGGTGTTGCCCAGGCCTAGCCCATCTGGTCCCCGGCAGAGAACCGCCAGCCCGGGAGGAGTGTCCGGGCATACCCTGCCCCTAGTAATCCGGAGGTAGGCTACCCCTCTTTCTTGAAACCCATGCACACAGAGTGACGGAGGGGACCCAGGGCGCTGAGGGGACCCAGGGCGCGGAGGCACCCGACTTCCTGGAGCCCTCGCTGGGATCGGAGTGGCAAATGGCACCTCATCAGGACTTCCAGGGAAGACCGGCCATCTGGTCGCCCCATTGGAAAGCATTGCGTGCGACCAGATGGCCGAGGGGAAAGGTGGGACCAGATGGCCAGGACTGAAAGAACTCACGGGAGGGCTTCCACCCTGCCTGCCCTTGTAGGGCTCGGGGGCTGCAGGGCTCGGGGGTTGCAGGGCTCGGGGCTGCAGGGCTTGGGGGCTGCAGGGCTCGGGGGCTGCAGGGCTGCCGGGCTCTGGGGCTGCAGGGCTCAGGGGCTGCAGGGCTCAGGGGCTGCAAGTCTTAGGGCAGCTCCGAACGCCCACGCTGGACCTCAGGCATGGGGAGGCCCGCAAGCGCTCCTGGGTCCAAGCCGCCCAGGGGAAGACTGCCTGGGAGCCTTGCAGGTCTCCGGGGCTCTGCACCAGGGACCCTTGTCCCGGGCAGATGGACTCTTGGCAGGCCGTAGGACGGGGGCTCCCAAACCCAGGCCCCGGGGCCGGTCCCTGCTTTCCAACCCAACCTGGCCGGGGAGATCAGGGTGTCTGCCAAGGCACGAGGGACCCCTGTCCCGGGCACACGGACCCTCAGGACGTGCCCTCATTTTCCACAAATTATTTCCAAAATTCTGCGTGGTGTGCGTAGTGGCGCTACGCAAACTACCCCCAGCCCTAATTACTATCCAACCAACTTAATTGCATGAAGACAAAGCACCTGATGAAACCTATTTATAACATGGGCCAAATAGGGAAGCACTCGGTACATGTTTAAAGAACTATCAATTTTGTCTTATATGAAATTAGAAACAAGCACTGGCAAAACCAATCGGGTTGGCTTATTTTTATGGGTTGGGTTTAGCAAGAAATAGATGGATTTGTGTGTTTTGTCCTAGTAATTAAATTCCACAATAATGCAACATCTAAGGCTATAACAATATGGAAGAGTCCCTTGCTACAAAAAGCATAAGCAGAGTTGAGCTGAGCCCTCCAAGAATAAATGATGAAAAAGAGTCGAAAGAGGAAACGTGATTTATGGAATACAAAGCTAAATATTGCACAGCAGATCTTTTTAGGCAAACAACCAGTATTTTTGTTGTAAATTTAATAATATCTGTATGCTTGAGCGTCTTGTTTTCATGACATTAAAGTAAAACAAATGAACGTGCAAGAGTGATTAGTGAAAAGCACTTTGCCTCAATGAAAGGCTAAGGCAAAACACATTATTCTCTTCTAAACAAAAATAGCCATATATTGACAAATAAAATGTCCTGTCAGCAAAGTAAATATATCAAAGAACACACGCGGAACACATGTAATGACTGCAGCTTCTGAACAGGACTACTTAATGGACATCACGGCCAAAATCTAAAGGGAACACAAAAGGACAATACAACCATTCTCAAAATGTCATGGCCTACATGGATATCCTATCAAAGCAATGGCAGGCCATGCAGTTCACATGAAAGCAAAACCCTCCACTTAGTCTTATTTATACTTTTCTATAGCCAGAACTAAAATCATGAGATGTAGTGATTTACTTATTGTGACAAGTGGCGGGCAAGTAATGACCCCCGAAAACGTACCTAGTGTAATATTAGATAAATAGCATCTATTAATTGGTGGATTATGCTATCCACAAGGAATTGGGCCTGTCGTATGTATTGCCCCCAATGCTATGGTGTTCCATCTGGCACACCCAAGAGGCCTCGCTGAATAGGGAAACCCTCTTGGATTGCCTTGTTTGTGACATTGGCATGTTAAGGGTATATGCAAAAAGTTGGATAGAACTGATATTGTTTCCTCGTCTGGTGATATTACTGCGAGGGATAAAAGCTGGTTAAAATATGCTTTCTGGGACCTTTTGATCAGGAAAAGGGAGGAGTCTGAGTTGCGGGAGCCCTCTAACAGACAGCATCTGTGGGTACAAACTGCTCCCGGCATGGAACCTTACCTTGCCATGGTGCCGGGTGGAAGGGATAGTGTCCTTCTCACAAGGTTTAGGATGGGTGTGATCAGGTGTCAACTCTCCCTCCTCCTGGTCCAGTTTGATCTAAAAGGGTTTTTGGTCTGCCCTTGAGCTGAGCGATCACTGCAAACTCTGACACACTTTGTCTTTTTTGCAGGTCTTACAACCAGTGGCGGATGCCGCAGTAGTGAAGTGGGGGAGCGGGTGGGACCGGGGAATACTAATTAAATAAATAAATGTATCCGAGTACACGGTGGCCGCCTCGGTCCTCTTCTCTGGCTCTTCTCGAGTCCCAGCATGCTCCGCACCCAATCCAGGCGCTGCTCTCATGCTATGAGAGCAGCGCCAGGATTGGTCTCAGCGGCAAGGTTCACCACTCAGACATTGCCTAGGTGTCTGTGATGTATCTCCAACCTGATTGACACAGCTGGATTTGAGAAACCTAAGTGCGCATGTCTGTTTGGCCAGCCGAAGACGGCCGGCCAAACATACATGCGCACTTACACTGCGCCTACAACTTCGCCCTGCTGTGCAAGGGCCCACCCTGCGCTACACTGCTGGCATCGGCTCAGTCAGTCAGCGGTCATCTGCTAGACCGCTGACTGACTGACCATTGGGGCGATGCTCATCTGCCATTACGGAGGAGCCGCCCCTGTTTACAACTGTTATACTAGGAAGTTTCTTATTCCACTTTTGAGGTGCACCCCACATTCCCGACATATGTTATTAATGCATATAGAGCGTACGGTTACCCTAGGGTGTCCTGGCGTTAAGCACTGGTTACCAGGGGAGCATAAGGCCTAGTGGTGGGAAAAGAACCATGTCTTCAAGCCCTTCCGGAAAGAAGTAAGATCTGGGGCATTTCTGAGTTGGAATGGGAGTTAATTCCATGCCTTTGAGGCACAATGAACAAAGTTTTTAACTGTCTCCAGTTAAACACCAAGAAGACGGAGGTTATGGTGGTCGGCAAGCAGGCGGAGTTGTGGGGTGACAAGTGCCCTCTGAACTAGGTGTGACCCCCTCTCCAGCATCGAAGAAAAAAAAAATCTTGGGGTCTGGCTTGACCCAACCCTCAGTTTCTTCTGTCACACCAAGAAGGTGGCGGCCTCTTGCTATGGCATCATTAGAGGACTTAGACCCATCCTTAAATTCTTTGATGCCTCCACCAGACAACTGGTGGTTCAAGCATCAGTGTTGTCCCGGCTGGACTATGCCAGCTCGCTATTAGCTGGGATCAATCAGTCAGAACTCACTCGGCTGCAGCGAGTCCAAAATGCTGCAGCCAGAGTGGTGATAGGTCTGCCTAGGCGGTGCTCGGTCTCTAAATCCTTGCTCTCTCTCCACTGGCTCCCTGTAAATCAGAGGATTAAATTCAAGGTCCTCTGCCTTGCGTTCAAAATCCTCAAGGGTACGTCTCCCCAAATTCTGGAGAATCTGCTTACACCGTATGTACCCTCGCGAACCCTTAGGTCTTTGGGTCAGAATCTGGCTGTGGTACCGCGTTTTAGGCTGAGTAGAGCTGGTGGCCGCTCTTTTCGAGTGTTAGCGGCAAATTGGTGGAATTCCCTTCCTCCTCATATTCGGGCCATTGATGACCTTCTTCAGTTTAGACGTGCCATCAAGACCTTCTTATTTGTTTAGCCCTTATGCTGTTCCTGTAGCCCTTTTGCCTTCTACCAGTGTTGTGTTGTGTTTGCCTTGTCAAAGCGCAAGGACGCCCCTTCGCTGGGGCAGCTGTGCGCGGTATAAGTAAAAATAACATAACATAACATAACAATTCTGCATTTTATAGCGGTTTATTTTATAAACAGAATTTAAGATGCTGATGGTGATAAAGTGGTGGATTAATATTAAATCACTTGACATCTGCCAGTGGCTTCAGGAGGCCTTATGATTCTTCCGTAAAGTATTCTGTGCCAGCCCATGACTTGCATTCATTGAGTGAATTTCCTTAATTTGCACTGGGGTCTTCCACATGCAAATGTTGAAATACCCAGAAGAGGAGGCTCATGGTACCAGTAAAGAGCATACCCTGTCAATGCTGAGCTTCAGTGAAGAGCACAAAAAGACCACCAAGGAGTGAAGCTGGTGGGTCATATGGATCTTACAAGAAGGATCAGTTCTGGGATTCCCCGGTGAAGAGCCATGCACTCCAACTGAGGCTGTTCTGCTCAGCTCTGCTCTGCATCCTGGAGCCTGAGGTGTCTCTGCAGACCCGTGAGGCTGATACGGGCAGGTAGATCGATACAACAAGACATGGACATAAATCCTGCAGTAAACATCCAAGGTGGGAACCTCCTTTATTTGCCCACTGTTGTGGTTCAACGTAGCAGGACTCTGGTGGGCGCATGGGTGAGGAAACCGCAGCCTTCCTAAAGGGGCAGATTAGCATAGGGGCTCATGGGATAACCACACCCCACACATACAAAGGGGCCTTTTTACTAGCCCTTATGGGCTTCGCTTTATCTACAAGGCAGCATGAATCCACTTAAGGTGGCATAACGCTGCCTTGTAAATAAGGCCCCCTTTCATGCTATACTTAGTGTGAAAGGGGAGGACAATGGGTGTTGTGGTAGCGTTCCACCACAACACCCATTAACACTGCCCCATACTTACCAGAGCAGCATAAATATGGGGCAGCTCCAGAAGTAAGACCAGATAAACCTGGTCTTAAACAGGCGCAATGAGGATAAATGTTTCATTTCTTTTCGTTTTTTGCTGTTTCGATTTGTGCTGCACAGTGTGCTGCGTTGTGCAGCACACATAGAAACAGCAAAAGGCCATTGATTGTGTATGTGCAAGAAAGTTACCCTTCCTGCACATAAACAATCATTCCCCACAACGCAGGCACCCTTGCACTAAATTTAGCACCACTGCATGGAGAAATGCAGGGCTGCACCTTATCCTTGTAAATTAACGCGCAGCCCTGCATTCTGAAAGTGGCGGAGCTTGGCGTTAAGCCAAAGTGGCTAATGCCGCACTCCGCTACTTCCTAGTAAAGATGCCCCAACGTTTTAAGTGGATTCCGACACACCATGAGAGTGTGGCAGGTGAGAACTAGGGATGAGGTCTGCGGAGCTTGAAAGCAAAAAACAGCGTAGCCCTACGCAAAGCGCAAGTCTGAGCTAAATGCAACCTTACCTAGGTCCCGCTCAGCTTTACCTATACAGCAGAAGCCTTATTGCCCAGCTCTAACAAAAGCTCATCAGCTGCCTGAACTGTCCTGATATTAAACATTTTGTTATTATGCATCACTTTTAATGCAGCAGGAAACGTCAGCTGTGCTGTTGCTCCTAACTTCCTAAAGGCATCTAGGCGCCTACCGAACTCCCATTGCTTCTCATGTGTAACCCTAGCCAGATCCGACCTTATAAGGAGAGAGAACCCCTTCCCCGATAGGGACTTCTGTTTCAGGGCCAGATTAAGAATTTGCTCTTTAGGAGCATGCGTGTGGAAATTGACCAGGATTTTGCCAGGTTTAGACCTTTGTGGATTCCGTCTAAAAGGATCTCTGTGGACCCTTTGAATATCCATGGCCAGCTCCTCCAATGAACGATCTAGGCTTAGCGAGTCTTTCAATAAAGTGACAAACTGTTTAAGCTCTGATCCTTCTGACCCTTCGGGCACATTGAGAATACAAATGTTGCATCGTCTAGCGTTGTTCTCCAACACCTCCATCCTATCCAAAAGGGCCTGATCTACTTTCCTAAGTTTGACAATATCATCCTCGACTTTATCCACATAGAGAGACAACACTGCCATATTTTCTTCCAATTTCCCAGTTCTTGATGCCAGACCGTCAATTTTACTATCAAGGATTCGCAGTAGTTCCTTATCTCAGCCTGATTAGCTGAGGACTCTTCAAATCCCCTTGTTATGTCCTGAGACAGAGTGAAAAAACATTGCCAACAAGGTCGTGGCTGAAATGCCAGAGGAAGAGTCTCCTAACATCGGACTAGAGGAGGTTAGCAAGTCACCCTGCTGTATGGTATCCTGGAGTGGGCACTCTTCCTCCTCATCCCCCCTCTCTGATTCCAATTTATCTGTAGGATCCTCAGCCCCTCCTACTGCCAGCCCTCCATTGCTACTTTCAAAGATCAAAGGATCTACCCCAACACTAACAGGTAATCTTTGCTCTCCCTGCGCTCCCAACTCCAGAGACTTTGCCACAACCGAGCTGCAGGAAGCCCTCTCATCCTGTGTCTTAGATTCTAACATTACCGGTGAGCTATCTGCTGCGGGTGAAAAACTACAGTCTCTGGGGGCTGGGCAGGCTCAGGAGTAACAACAGGGGGTAGTGTGGGTGCCGGGATGGAGGCTAAAGCGGAGTCCGGGATCGTGGTCAAGGCAATAGCAGGGGTGTGGTTGGGGGCTAAGACTAAGGCTGTATTATCTGCAGCAGCAACTGCCCCAATATTAAGGGCAGCCATACCCTGGGTTTCTGAGAGGCGCAACACCTGAGGTATAGCCTTAAAGTACGAACGCAAGGATGGCGTAATTTTGGAACCTACTTCTAATGCAGTATTAACATTTTTCTTAGCCTTAGTCTTTATTTTAATGTCATTTGGGCGTGTGCGTTTAGACTTGACCTCTGTTGAGAGGAAAGAAGAGGGTTCCTTCACAGCTAAGGGTGCAGACTTATCTGAGGTGACACCCACTTGTGTCTTAACCGGCGTCTTCCCCCTTTTCCGAGTGTTATCCCCCTTAGCTTTACCTTTAGTCCGGTGGGGGAAAGGTTTGAGACTGTCTGTTCCTTCAGCACTCTCCTTGCCACTCCCAGAACCCTCCGTGACCTCCTCCCCTGCAACTGTCTCGAGGGGGACCTCCTCACCACACTGACCCCTCACAGAGACAGTGCAGGAAGCGCACACTAGATTGCGTGCCCTCCTGCCCCTCCTCAGCTTCAGGGCGGCTGAGGACCACTGCCTCAGAACCAACCGAATGCCAGCGTAGCCTGGTGGATTACAAGCTGCCTCCGCTCCACTGCAAGATTCGGCACCAAGAACGCCGACAAACGCCGCTGAAACACCGCCAAGACATCCAGGCATAGAGACTGAAGAAAGACTCCCGTCCGGGGGATGCGACGAGGAGATCAAAAAAGTGCTCGAAAATACCGTTTATCCTCCGAAACCTAGCTTTTTAAGAGAAATCTTCATGATCCGACCGTTGTAGGGTGTATATGCTCACAAGCACTCAGTCACTCAGGCCTCGGGTGAAGTATAGCGGGAGCCTGCATCACGGAGCACCACGGCAGCTCAGCCGTCTGCCGCCATGTTCTCCCCCGAGCTGAACGCAAACGTACTTTACTTGCCCCTGTGCAAAGTTAGAATAGAGCAATTTACTTTAATACAGGGCGATTTCTTCTTCCACTGTTGCCATCATGGCAGCTCAGCATCATTGCCTTCACAGGTTAATGAGCAGTGCACTATTTTCTTGCCCCTGTGCAAGTGCAGAGAAGGGCTTGTAATCGATGTGTAGGACTTACCGATACATTCGTAGCACAGCATGGCTGCTCGCCACCCTCCATGATTTTTGAAGTAAATATCAATTTACGTTGAATAATCCAGTTAAAAATTGAGAATTATGAAAGGCACTCTAGAAACAAAACTTAGGGGCATATTACCAAGGGCTTTTTCGCCGCTTTAGCAGGACTTTTTCCCTCTTAAGCGGCGAAAATTTCATTGCCTAATTACCAAGCTGTCGCTGACACCAGTTAGCGACAGCTTGTAGGCGATAGCGAGCATTTTGGGGCCCGCTTTGCATGTCAGCGATAATTATCGCTAATGACATGCAAAGTGGGCGTGCCAAAATGTTAGCGACTGAAAACAGTCGCTAACATCGCTATCGCCTATTACCTACAACGGCGAAGCGATGGAAATATTCGCGCTAAGCGTGAATATCTCCAAAAGCTAACGCCTGCTAATACCAGTTCTTAGCCAGGTTATCCAATGGGAGGTGGATAACATGGCTAAGAGCTGTTTCACGCTAATGCGTGAATATCGCTGTATCGTCAGCGATATTCACGCATTTCGCCTGATTTTTATCGCTTTTGAGATAAACCTTGCTAATAGCAAGTTATCTCAGCGATAAAAATCGGTGAAGCGCGGCGATAATAATTTTGCCGCTAACCCTACTTAGCAATAAATATCGCTGTTTGTAGGTAATATGCCCCTTAACTTCCAGCGTTTCATTCCCACAAGGGTTCCTTCGAAAATATTGTCTTTCTTCTAATTCCTCTATTTTTCTTTCTCGCATTCTCAGTTTCCTACTTTTTCCCGTTTCTTTTTTTATCTTAACTCTCTCATGATAACATTAGCCAAATGTTGGAACACAAAGACTGCACCTCTTTTCGATTTGTGAATTGAGGCTTCTGACCTTATAATCTCATATACAGCTATCCACTGCTCATATGCACAACAAATTCAGTCTGTTGGCATATATTACCTGTGTTATACCCGGGACATATGCATTGTGTAGTCTCACAGTGAGGGCACTCGTTGTTCTTTTGATGCTGCAAATATGAAACATATAATCTGTGATTTCTTTTTGGAGGGATGTTTAACCTACTCTACTAAGCAATTGCACGAGGCCTGTTTTAAGCCTAGGACACATGGGAAATATTGTTCATACTTGAACCCGACTCAGAAATGTATATCTTGATGTGCACTTTTTGAAACACAGAATGCTAGGAGTATCAATTAAAACATTTGAAAATGATCATTAAGTGAAGATTTTGGGGGTTTGGGGGTTTATGTGTTGCAAATTGTAATGCAAAAAAGTTTGGAACGTATAGTAAATTTGCTAACATTGCATCTTTTTTATCAAGCTGAACTAGGGTGAAAGGGTTAATGAAGGAATACCAATTAAATGGCAAATAGGCATTCGGGATGGGTCATCTATGGTCAAAAGCGCATTAGGATATTAAGTGGGCCTTTGGAGATGGGTGAGCCAAGGTGAGTGAAACGTAGGGTGTGGCTCCACCATCCCTGGAAGCAAAAACTCAACAACAGGAGATTGCCAGTGCACCCTTGACCCACCCCTCTCCAAAATACTCCCCACAATTTTTGAATTTGGATGGAAAACAAAAGAGGTTTTGAACTTCTAGGTTTTTTTCAAACAACAGAATGAAGAACATCTTAAATCGTAATGTTGAAGAGCGTGTTTAACAAAAAGGTATAGCTACACTTTAATATCAATGTTTTATTGCTATACTCCTTTTGGTGATATTGAGTGACAATTTCTGGAGTGTCCACACATATTACCTCCGCAAATGCTGGCCACGGACAGGTTACACTGGAAATATATCTACTGTCTAGATAAAGATCTTAAGCAGAAGTTGTGGTCAATCTGGGTGAAGAATGTGTCACCATCAATGATGGAGAAAAGGTGATTATTGGTCTGCATGAGAGAGTTCATTAGGAGTCTGGATACAAGAATGGGCATTACACCGGCTGGGCAAGCAAGTACTTAACAATAAGCCTCAGCTGGTGTTTTCACCCGTTGCGTGCTCATGACGAGCTCTGCTCGTCATGAGTCACGGTCGCGCTGTGCTCATGACGAGCTGAGCTCGTCATGACCATTGCACCGCGCCCAAATGGGGATAATTCCCCTGCTGTGCTGGGCGTTCCATTGGAACGGGCGTGGCCATGACGAGCTCAGCTCGTCATGAGCACAGCGCCACCGTGCTTCATGACCAGCCGAGCCCGTCATGAGCACCGGGGCGCTGCGCGCACCCCCCCATCCCACAGCACAGCGGGGGAATAAGCCCCGCAGGGGAGGGGTTAATGTGGTTTTCTGGCATCTGCCAACTTTTAGGGAGATTTTGGTTGGTTTGTAGTGGCGGCTCCTCCGATAAGGCAGAGGAGCGTCACCCCACTGCTCTTAGAGCAGTGAAAAAAGGGAAAAATAAAATGTTAATTACAACATTATTACAATTTTATTTTTTGTTAATGTGGGGCTGTGGTAGGGCGGGGCAGGGCTGGTGGCTCAGGGAGGAGGAGTGGTTTGTGCACACTTACGTGCGCATAACTGCTTGGCCGGCTGTCTGACCCGGACCAACATTTATGCGTATTTTGCATATTCCCCACCAGCCTGGTGGGGAATGTGCACAGGCTTCCTGTCTCCATCTGAGCATCGATCCACAGAGCTCAAACCAATCACAATACTGCAATGCATTGCAGCGTTGTGATTGGTTCAGGGTAGCCTGTGTGCCCTTGTGCTTCCTGCAGCTTCTTCTGGACTAGAGTCAGGAAGAGGCAACGGAAAAGTTAAGTGGTTGTAAAGAAATATTGTTCAAACCCCCCCACTCATCCACTCATCTCCCCGCCCCGCCACCTCCGTTCCTTTCCAGCCCCCACTGTTGATTTGTAGGCCATTGCAAACTATTGTTGTCCGAATCTGCCAAGAAACTACTTCCATTATGAATTTTAAGGGAACTTTTTGGGGAAATTCAGTAAGCTTTTAAGAGGCTTCAACTAAATGATAGCTACTTGTAGTAAAAAACTGCAGGGAGGGTGAGGTGGTTAGAGAAAGGAAAGTTTACGGGATAAGTATGGATGGGTGATATCAGGTGGAAAACAGTACTATGTATCGTAGCAGCCAATCAGATGTCAATCAGATTTCAAGCATGCACAGTGCAGCCTTTCATCCTTCTTGGTTTATTAGAACGTGATGAGTACAGGTCAGGATGTAGCATATATTAAGGGTGATAGTTGGGTGGGTTTTGGACTTGGTCCTTTCTGCAGGGTCCTCCCCAAATGTTCTGCAGCCAACCTCTGGTCTTCTGAACACATTTTTGGCAGCCTTTAGGACTCTGTGCACTTTACCAATGCTAACCAGTGATACAGTGCTTGTGTTCTCTCCTTTAAGCATGGTATACACCCAATTGGCATATTTAATTTACTAGTAATACCTTAGTAAAGTGGTACGACATGTGCCCAAGCCCTGTAAATAAATGCTTCTAGCGGGCCTGAAGCAATGATTGTGCCACACACTTAAGTATCTCTTTAAACATGTCTCCTGTCTGCCATTGCAGCCTGTGTGTGCAGTTTTAAACTACCATTTCGACCTGGCAAAATAAACCCTTTGCCTGGCTTAAACCGTTCTTTTTAATACATATGTCAGCCCTACGGTAGGCCCTAAACAGCCCAGCAGGCAGGGTGCTGCGTATTTATGATGTTGGATAGATACATTTATGTTTTAAATGTCCTGGTAGTGAAAACCCCTTGAATACATTTTTCAATATTGCAAGGCCTACCTCTCTCATAGGGTAATATTGGGGTTACCTTATTACATTTAATAAGTGATAACGTTCAGTTGGGAGCAGGTAGAAACATTGAGTTTGGTGTCAGGTTTCTTTAAAGGTAAAGTTGGATTTCTAAACACAATTATGAAAATGCAACTTTTAGAAAGTTGGCATTTTCCTGTCCCAACCATTTAGTGTCTACTGCCTCATTCTAGTCCACATGACTAGAAGTAGTTATTACTTTGGTCTTTGTGCATTGCTCCCAGACAGTGAGACAAAGGGAAGACAGGTGTTGGTAGGATGGGCCACATTGAGTTAAAGAGGAGGATGAGGTGACACCTACCACACTTGCACATCATAATGGCTCTGCCTGAGCACTCTCACAAAGGGTTTGAAACTGGAATTTTTTTGTGTCCTCAGATAACTTGGGGCCATGGTAGGGAGGAAGGGGTACCTAACATCTCAGAGGGGTAGAAATCTCCAGCAGTTTCCTCTACTTCAAAGTGGGCACCAGGTATAATATTGGACCTTTAAAGCCTACTCTTCAGTACACTTCTGTGGAAGACTCTGCCAGGAAGAAGGACTGCTGAGCTGCTAAAAGGACTGCCACTCACCTGGACGGCTGCTCTGAAGACCTGCTGCCCTGCTGTGCAGAACTACTGCCCTGCTGCCCTCTTGGCTCTGTGAAAATAACTGCACCTGCAAGCTATACCCAGGACCACCAAAGTGACTCCAAGGGCTCGTTGCTTGTAACCAGTGTGAGAAAGTGGCTCTATATATACTGGACCAAAGTAAGGTATAGTGTGTATAGAGACCACAATCCCCAGAGGTATAACAGAGGTTAAAGTCAGGTGTGACCTTACTCTCCAAAGTGGTAGCTTGGTCGAGAAGTAAAGCAGTACCAGAGGACAGTGTAAAGCATGTGTTGTACACACTCAGTCAGCAAAAGGTTTCACACACTCAAGAACTGAACTCTAGGCCAATTGTTGTTATATCAAAATATATAGTTGCTTTATTTTTAGAACCAACAGGTATCAAAATATACTGTTCTCAATATAAGTAATCTCAGATGAGTACTTTGCAGAAAGGCAATAAACTTTGTGAACACAATAGGTACAGGTGTTGCAGTAGGCAACACAAGTCTAAACACAATTTAGCATTGAGATAAATGGGTTTCTCTACATAAATGCAGTTGATTACTTTTGTAATCCCAGGACTGGATCCTAGATTCAGTCTTGGGGTCTAAGCTGAAAACAGTTTAGTAAAAACGTTTTAGTTATTGCAATGAATTTTAAGGAATAAAAAGGTATTTTAAAAGTTGACACTTGGAACCTTTTCAATGAAAAACTGGCTATGTTATCCCATGGCAGAAAATTCAAGTCACAGGTACAGTAGGTTATCGTTACTTTTGTATTCCGGTACTGGGCTCCTAGGTCCAGCACTGGGACCTCTACCTAAGTCAGGTAAGCAATTACGTTTCAGTAGCTGGTACGATTTTTAAAGAATATTTGCAATTTTCAAAAGTAGACAGATGAAATTTCAGAGAAAAACAGTCAATGTTTTCCTATGGAAGAAAATTCAAGTTATGGTAAGTACGGTTAAAATCACTTTTGTGGGTCAGCACTGGGCTGAAAGGTACAGTACTGACTCCTCTCCCGTTCCCAGGTGAGCATTTCAATATTTTTTTACTCGGCCGATTTTGTAGGAATATTTTAGAGTTTCAAAACTTTACACTTAAAAAGATTTTTCGAGTCAAACCAGTCAATGTTATCCTATGGCAGGAAAGTGGGTTATCGGTTTCCAGGTGAGTACTCGACTGGTGAAGTTAAGGTTCTGGGCTTGGACTCAGGGGTCTCCCAGGGTCAGGTAGGCACAGTTGGTACACCCTCAGTGGCACAGGGGCACCGGGTGCAGAGGTAGTTAGGCCCAATGTTATCCAATGAGAGGCAGGGGGCCTTCAGTTGGTGGCTGCTGGCTAGCAGGCGACGCAGCTGTGGGAGCTGGGCTCCTGGTCACTTGCTCAGGCAAATGGGCAAGTAGGTTAGGACACAGGGTGCAAGGCCTGAGGCACTCGGGCGGCTGGGTGCAGGGTGCTTTTGAGCCATCGGGCGCTCAATGTTATTCAATTGGAAAGGTAAAAAGGGAACAAAGTCTGCAGGCTCGGGAATGGTGATTCTTCAGGTGCGACCACCACTTTGAGAGGTAAGTTGGGTTCTTGGAGAAGAGGTAGGTACCCCAAAGGAAGGCACAGGGAGCCGCAGGGCGCCGGGTTGTCTTTGGGCGTCAGGAAATCTTACCCTCAGCTGGTCGTGGTTGAAGGGGTCGCTGGTTTTGAGGCTGCAGGCGTCGTCTGGGTCGTCAAGGAGGGTCTTTGGGCACTAGACTTTGGGTCCCAGACACCGGGGGGACGTCCTCGTGGTCTTGGATCACTCAGGCACAGGCCGGGCTCGGCTGGTGCAGAGTGGGTTGGTCTGGAGCTTCTTGGCTGGCACCAGGGATATGGTTGTCGAAGCAGAGCCTCTGCTTATGGTAGTCCCAGTCTTTAAGAGGGTCAAGGCAGGCAGGTCCTCCAGGTGTCCCAAGGTTGCTGTCCGCAGGAGTCACCGGGATTAAGCAGGAGCAGGTTCCAGGATCGACAGGCCGGTAGGGCTGGGGCCAAGTCAGTTGGTGTCGTCCTGTTGTTAGCAGCTGCACGGCAGGTCTTCTTCTTCTTGATCTTATTTCTTCTTTTCTTTTTGGGATCTGAGGAAGGAAGGTTCAGGGTGCCCCTAAATACTACATTTAGGGGTGTTACAAGTAGGGCAAGGGCAGGGACCAATAGGTCCCTGTCCTGGGGTGGGTACACCCCCTAGCCTGCTCCTCTCCTGTGGGAGGGGGGCAGGAACCTAGCTGTGATTGGGCAGGGGTCCCCATCTTCAAGCTGGCCGGAGCCCGGGGTTGTGCTTCACCTCGCCTCTCCCACCTGAGGGGTGGGGTTGGCACAGGCTGGCACACCCCCCTTCCTGACGTAGGGTTTCCCGCCAGTCTTCCCACCAGAGTGGGGTCAGAACTGGTGGGGGCCAGTTGCTGGGTACAGGAAATGGTCTGGAGAAGCTCACAGAGGTGGCAGGCCTTTGAAGCTTCCCCCTGCCCATCCTGGGGGAGATGACCTAGCACCTCGCCCAGGATGTGTATTGTTGTAGGCCCAGGAGAGCAGGAGGCTCTCTACCCAGGGGTCCAGCGACATGTCTGAGGTGTGGCAGCCTCGGCAGCCCCTCAAACCAGACGTGGATTGTAGGTTAGGTTTTCAGGGGGCATCTCTAAGATGCCCTCCGGTGCATTTTATTTTAAATCTCACACTGGCATCAGTGCGGGTTTAATGTGCTGAGAAGTTTGATACCAGACTTCTCAGTCTTCAGTGAACCCATCATGGTGCTGTGGAGTTCTTAATGAGGGCCTCCCAGCACCATATACTCTTGGTGGCAGCACTGCACTTACAGTGCCCAGGAATGGCCCTGGGTACTGTAGGAGGCAGGGCTCATGCACCTGTGCCCACACCACTGGCATAGAGCACCCAGCTAGAGGGGTGACTGATGTATGCCAGGGCAGTGGGTTTGTGGGAATGGCACACATGGATGTGTGCCATGTCGACTCTCTGTTTAGTTCTGTACTGGTTGGCAGGAGCCCAGGGCACACTCAGTCAAAGCACATCAGCAGTTCAGAAAAAGTGGGGGCATACCAATGCAAGAAAGATGGCACTTTCTCACACACAAGACAAGTGAGACAAAGTGAAGATAGGTGTTGGTAGGATGGGTCACATTGAGTTAAAGAGGGGGATGAGGTGACACCTACCACACTTGCACATCATAAAGGCTCTGCCTGAGCACTCTCACAAAGGGTTTGAAACTGGTCTTTTGTGTCCCCAGATAACTTGGGGCCAGGATAGGGGCGAAGGGGTACCTGAGACCTCAGAGGGGTAGAAATCTCCAGCAGTTTCCTCTACTTTAAAGTGGGCACCAGGTATAAATATTGGACCTTTAAAGCCTACTCTTCATTACACTTCTGTCGAAGACTCTGCCAGGAAGAAGGACTGCTGTGCTGCTGAAAGGACTGCCACTCACCTGGACTGCTGCTCTGAAGACCTGCTGCCCTGCTGTGCAGAACTGCTGCCCTGCTGCCCTCTTGCCTCTGTGAAAATAACTGCACCCGTAAGCTATACCCAGGACCACCAGAGTGACTCCAAAGGCTAGTTGCTTGTAACCAGCACATGGACTTTGCAACTATGAGTCCTACTTTGCCAGTCCATGACCCTTGAAAGGGGGCCTGAAGGTGCTCTGCCATCTGTGGATCCAGCAGAACTGACACATCTCCTCTGCTGTGCAAACCCGAGAAGAACCAATATTTCGCCTCTGCTGCAAGAACTGTCACAGCACAATTACTTCGCATCACCCTCACAGCTGGCTGTCTCATCAGAACTTTTGCTGTGCAATGCATCTCAGACACAGGCCCTCCCATTGCAATGCCCTCATTGATGGCAACCTTGACAATGATGTAGGACTTCACATCGCAAGCCACTCAGGTTCTTCAGAACCAGCAGGTGCACAACGCATCCTTGACATAGAACTTCACATATGAAACCTCCCTTATTGACAGCCTCCTTGACAAAGATGCTGGACCACGCTTCACAGCCCCTTGGAACCGATGCTGCTCAACGCGTCTCCGACACAGACCTTGCATCTACTCGGCGACGCATCCTCGAAGCGGGACTTCGCAACGCTCCGCAACCAGAATTTAAGGTACTCTGTTCAGCTGGCCTAACTGGGTCCCTTTAGCGGACCTGCAATCCATCGCAGTCGACCTGAACGTGTGACTTTTCC
Organism: Lissotriton vulgaris; assembly: GCF_964263255.1. NCBI lineage: Eukaryota > Metazoa > Chordata > Amphibia > Caudata > Salamandridae > Lissotriton > Lissotriton vulgaris. Next base: position 85,663,311 of record NC_141691.1, on the reverse strand, counting down.
CCAGTCCGGCGTGACCTGATAACCACAGTTGGCACGTTGTACTTTTTGGCACTATATACACAAAAATATTTAAAATTGCATATCTCCTGTTCAACTGATTGGATTTTTGTCTTGTTTTATTTATTTCAAATTTTATTCTATTTCTCTAATTTGATGTGGCATTTTTCTTGTGCTGTGTTTTCACTTTATCACTGTTTGAAGTGAAGTGTTGCATAAATACTTTACACATTGCCTCTAAGTTAAGCCTGACTGCTCTGTGCCAAGCTACCAGAGGGCTGAGCGCAGGTTAATTTGAGGCTTGTGACTTCACACTGACAAGGATTGTCGCTGTTGCCTGAGTAGGGTTTCACCCCCCTCGAACAGTAACCCAATTTCTTACAGGGGATATATTTTTGATCTAGGAGCAAGCTGTGATTTCTTAGATTTGGCAGAGATATAGTTTGTATGGGTTATGAACTTGCAATATCTTAAGTTTTGTATATTGTGGGTATTTTAGCCTGGGTGAGCTCCCATAGTATCACATACTTTCTTGCTAAACATGTTCCAATCAAGTCGCTCATCAACCAGTGGGCCACTTGGATGGTTTTCCACCTTAATATTAGAAGCCAAGGAAAACTGTAAGAGACTTGATTGGAAATGGATAATAACTATGCCCTTGTGATAAACAAGCTTATCTTGCGGAACTGAACATTTACAAGAAAACCAATTGCAAATCCTGGACTGAATACTATCAGTTTCGAATCCAGACCGCTAGCAACCCAATCAGAGATGTTTTTCACAGTTTTAGGAATATTCCTTCACTTTCAGCCTTTTGCTCTTCCTTTATTCCTTCTCAGCAACTCTGCTCTTATCTCCCTAACTTTTACCATTCAAAAATTGAGGGCATTCTGCAGTCATTACCACCACTAGCAAAAAAGCACCTGCTTGTCTGCTGTCTTCAAATTCGTATCAACTGCCACCTTCTTTGCCTTTGAATTCTTTACTGAGAACCTTGTAAGGTCAACGATTGAGCCTGTCTCATCGGTTAACGACTGGGTCCTTCTCCAAAACTGTGAAAGAACATAGCTTTGTACTTGCAAAAGTACTGACCACTCTTTGTAACCTCTTCTTTACTTCAGGTCAAGTCTCTAGTTCCTGGAAGAAGGCTTTGGTAGCACAAACTGTTTCCAGCCAAAATCATGGAGAACTTTGTAAACTCCAAGCGCTCTACTTCTGTTGAGGCCCATAACATTCTCACTCCCTTCAAGCTTGGTCCTAGTGAACCTCTTTGCCATACTTAGTACGCTCATCATGTCATGTTAGAGAGGCCGGCTACTTTTTGCATGCAAAGTACCGTTCTTGACCGGTTCTCCTTCATATCCATCTCTGTGGAGTTCTTCAGGCCTCTGCCCTCTCACCCACTATGTTCAAATTTGATGCTGGCCCTCTCTCCGCCCTTATGTAAAGACTTGGTCTTCATCTCTACACTAACACAGGCGATACACAGCTGAATCCTGGCAGCTAAACACTGGAATGAGCTAAGTACTGGAATGGCCTACCACAAGAACTACGCCTCACAGAGAACTATCTTATTTTCAGAAAAAAACTTACAACTTATCTGTTCTCTGGAAAATAATACCGGCCACCATCATGAACCACCCATAAACCACTCAGCCATTCGCTAGAAGTCCTATCATAGCGCTGTGATATCCTCTGGATGAATGTTGTGCTTTATAAATACAAATCTAAGGCTTAACAGTGATCCTGCATCCAAGCAATTATGCTTTTAAGAGTGCTCGCTATCTCATTGTGGATGAATTCTAATTCTTAATACTTAAATTCTGTTACAATTTAAGTGGATCTCCTTCTTAAGGCCTTGGTATGGAGATCATTCTGGTTGCCTTCAAAACTAATCTCTCCTCCATATCCTACTTCTTCTGCTGGTAAACATCGTTTACCATGAATACTTTTCCCCGCAGAGAATTACAATGCCGTTGTTACAACATGTGTTCAGGCACTCATCACCTCTCTCTTTGACTGTCATTTTTTGTATTTTGCACTCCTAGGTCGTTTCACCTCTAGACTTCAACACATCTGAATAATCATGCTTTAACATGCGAGGATAGACAAATTAAAAATGTTGGCATTGATTCTTTATACAGACACACCTTTTCTAGGCAATCGATTGTTCATATATATGTGCTCATTTCATTTAGTTTGTGGAATTGAATATATAAACTGAGAATTCATTCTAATCACCACCATTGAGTATATGTGCATGCTGATCAATAATGTGTGTGAAATGATCAAAAGGTAAAACATTTTAAATAAAGAGCTGCACTAGGATGATGAGGAAAGTTCATTTAACAACTACTACTTTTTCAAATGTCTTTATATGAAAGTGTTTTTGGTTAATATAGTGCACCTTGAGAGTACATGTCATAGCTTGTCACAGGTGTTTGCTTGACCCAGGCCACCGATTGCAGAGCTAGCGCAAGTTGCAGTAGCAGACACCAACAGGTTCAAAAAGCCTGCTGGTTCCCCTGAGGTGGCCTGCAAAAGGGATAACCAGTTACAGGTACTAATAACCAGTAACGATCAAAGAAGAAAGGTAAGTCAATTAACTACCTCGTTTAGGCTGCCAAATTAGCAACCTCACATAACCAAAGGTCCTGAAGAAAGCCCCCAACCCGGCTGGGCTTTTATGGGGCTGAAACATGTTGACCGCTCACATGGACAAATTAGTGAGTTAGATTAGTAACTCATCTTTATACGCACCACCCTGATTTAATTTTTTCCACATCTCAAATTAATTAAAGAAGTTTCTAATTTGGAGGAGTAGGCAATTTTAACTCACTTTACTTGAGCACTTTTTTCATCACTGATCACTACTGTATTACCAGTGGTTCTACCTCCAGGTGGAGGATAGCATACCCCATAAAAAAAACAATGATGAGGCTGTCACGTCAAAAATAGGCGGAAAATCAAGATATACCGCACCACCACTTGTGTACGTGAATGAGGGTTTTTAATAGTTTGTCATAGCACCTTAATACAACGACTCAGAAACATCGGAATCCAAGGAAAAGCACTGGAATGTATCACCTCGTTCCTTGCCGGAAGAACCCAGAGAGTCCGCCTTCCACCATTCTTATCAGAAGCCACCGAAGTCATCTGCGGCGTGCCACAAGGATCTTCACTCAGCCCCACCCTCTTCAACGTATACATGAGCCCCCTCGCGGCCATCGCACGCCAACACAACCTCAACATCATCTCCTACGCTGATGACACTCAACTGATACTATCTCTCACCAAAGACCCTAACACCGCCAAAACCAACCTACATGAAGGAATGAAAGAAGTAGCCGAGTGGATGAAGCACAGCCGTCTAAAACTGAACTCAGACAAAACAGAAGTCCTTATCCTAGGTACCTCCCCCACCACCTGGGATGACTCTTGGTGGCCAGAGGCCCTTGGAAAAGCACCCATCCCGACGGACCACGCACGGAACTTAGGTGTCATCCTGGACTCCTCACTCTCTATGAACAGACAAGTCAACGCCGTCTCGTCATCTTGCCTCAACATTCTCCACATGCTCAAAAAAACATTTCGCTGGATCCCCACCGAAACTAGAAAAACGGTCACCCACGCACTGGTCACGAGCCGCCTGGACTACGGAAACACCCTATACGCCGGTACCACCGCAAAACTCCAGAAAAAACTCCAACGCATCCAAAACGCTTCAGCCAGACTCATACTAGACATCCCGCGTAAAGACCACATCTCTGGCCACCTGAAAAACCTCCACTGGCTTCCCGTTAACAAGAGGATTACTTTCCGCCTCCTAACCCACGCACACAAAGCACTTTACGAACTTGGACCCGAATGCTTCAACTCACGACTTTCCTTCTACACCCCCTCCCGCCAGCTACGATCCTCCAACCAAGCCCTTGCCACTGTACCTCGCATCAACAAAACCACCATGGGAGGCAGATCCTTCTCCTACCTGGCAGCTAAAACCTGGAACTCACTTCCCACTCACCTTCGCCTCACTCAGAACCACCTAACATTCAGAAAGCAACTCAAAACTTGGATATTCGACAAGTAATTCCCCACCCTTCTTCAAGCGCCTTGAGACCCTCTGGGTATGTAGCGCGCTATATAAATCGCTTGACTTGACTTGACTTGACTAAGAGTGCCACCATAAATGACCCTGGTCACACAGGTACAAGTGATCAATTCTCTTTTGATAACTAATCCTCGCCTGGAAGCCGAATAGATCAAAGCTTCTCTCTCCCTCTTTTGATTAAACATGCTTCCACTCCCAGCCAGCTCTGGTTCTGGGCATTAATGACCACGCCTTCCATTCAATGCTCACTGAAATGCCACTTAGGATGTCATACAGAAGTCACACTGTCCAAGAATGTGCCAGCCACATATCACCAACATAGTCAATCCTGTCCCTATACGGGCACCCCAAAAGTTGTGACAGTATGCCCCCCTGAGTATCAAGCTGCAGTAGGATTTGAGGAACAACAAGGATTCGAGGGGCCCTAGATTCCATTATCTAATATTATGTTGCTGTAGGAGCAGAGAGTAAAGGTAGTGTTGTGTTCTGTTGAGTATAAAAAGCCTTCCCTCATGAGAGACTGCAATCTGAGAGAACCTCTACCCTACCAGATGAGTTGTATGACTTCAAACAGAAGATGTCTCTATGCGCCTTCTCTCATATCCCATCCACATTGGGCCCTCTTCACCGTGAGCATTGAGCACAATCTTGGATGTGTTCAGCACTGTCGATAGGGGGTTGCAATTTTTTCTTGCACCAGTATCCTGATTTAGAGGTTATTAATGACTTAAGACTGATAGCACATGAGCATGCAAAGTAGAGATAAATAGAGTCCTTTGATTTTCTTCTGCCATTTTACATTAAATAAATTCCCGTAAACAGCTGGGTATTCATAAGTTTCAATCCGGGTGATATCCTTTTGTATGATCAGCGGATTATGCAGACGTTTATGCTAATTTACGAAGAAAAGAAAATATTGACCATCACTGACTGAAAGTAGACTTTTAGAGACATTAAAGAACTAGAAGCAGGAAAAGTGATGGGGAAAGGAGAATTGGTCCAGGTAAAAAGTGTGTGGTAAGGGAGATGGGAGTAGTGCAAATGAGGGATAGGAGGAAGAAACTTGCAGAAGGTTTGTGCCAAAATGAAAATGGGGCAGGGAATAGGAAGGGAGTGGCCATAGTTGTGGGCGTGGACGTGGGAGGTGGTAAGAATGGGAGAATAAAGATAATGCAGAGGGAGAGAGCTGCTGACGAGGGGCATGGACTTGTTTACAAATGTTGATGGAAACATGGGTTGTAACACACATATAAGGTATAAAAAGCTAGTGCGTTCATTCGTATTGTGAAACCAGAGGTCAAAGGGGCGGGATCTCCAGTGAATGACATGTTCATGCTATTTAATTGAACAAAAAGAGTTCCCCTACTTTTGTTTCTTAAAAGATAACTATCCTGGGACTGTATCTGGGCTGGAAGGGAAACAGAGAAAGGTTCCTGCAATGTGAAGCAGAGGGGGGTAGCGGGCAGAGAACTAAAGAAGAAAGAAACTTTCTCGCCACGGTGCCTGAGACCTGAAAGAAATGGAACTGTGTGCAACTGATTAATTTGCAAATGTAAAGGTTGCTTGGGAGCCAGTGTAGGTTTTAACTGAAGGAGTCACTTGAAGCTTCATGATGACAAATGTGTATTCTTTTTCAAAGGTGTTACAACTGACTTCTGGAGTTCATGCTTTTTCATGAAAGCCTCAAAAAATATTTACACTTGGTACAAATCTGATTGTTTATCACTAAAATCTATTTTTGAAAGTACTTTTATCTTAAACCTAAATCTTTTGCTCTTTTGCATCAGCCTATATTATACTGTGTGCAATGCATCTCTAAAACAATGACCTGCAGATTCACAGTGCATTTGTATTAGGCTGAGGCCTAATAGCACTACAAATGCAAAAGTTACTTTTCCACACCGCACCAACTAGAATTCAATTCTGTAGCTCTGGTTACACAAACATCTTCAGTGATTACATTAACCAATCAAGGTTTGACAACATAACATCCTGCATCTCACAATGATCACGTTAACTTGAATTTTATTTTTAGGTGGTGCATTATTTTATATGCAAAGACCAACAACGCAGTAATAGAATAATTTGTTCTTTTAGCCTCGCCTTTTACTACGCCCTCATGCTCACTGACCCCAATCCCACTCGATCACAGTGTTCATACTTTTTTAATGCAGCATGAAGAATGGGACCCCCTCAAAAGGATAATTTGCGACCAAGGAACAGAGGGGAAGAGAGAAATTTGTTCTAGAAAGTTGTTCCTTCAGTGGTCATATATATCTATAGGCAATATACATCAGATAATTTAGAGAAAGGTGACAGACTTATATAGGCATGTTTATTTTGTCATAGTTTTTATTTTCATTTGATTAAGTTTTTTTCATTTCAATTTCTCGTATACAAATTACATAATTCATCATAAATACATTTTACAAACTCGAAAAAAAAATTTTGGTTTTTAAAACACACATTATTGATAACACACCAGAAATAAAAAAAAGAATTATTTATACACAAAGAGGAAATTGATTGATTTTTAAGGAGGCCACCTGATATTTAAATACACAACTCAATTTGCAAACATACACACATGCATACCACAATTACACTACCAAAAGGGGAAAAAAGGGGAGAGAAACTACGTATGGACTGACAAGTTCACAGGTTGTCAGGTTTTAGGGTCTCAGAAGAACTTAAGACCCCCGCACATGATTGGTCGACGCGCGTTTCGGTGGATAACCACCTTCCTCAGGACCTTTTTTTCTCTTGTGGGTCAAAGATATCAGGGGACAAGAAGGGATAGGCCAATATGGATTCCCTGCGTGCTCAGTTGCTAGATTTTCGGACCGAATACTTGTTAAAAAACACCACTTTTCATTGTGAGACAGGGTTCGATTACTTCAACCTGTTCAGAGACGATTATATGTTCTCCAGGGAGTCAATTAAAAACTTTTAATGGCTGATGATGCCCTCAGTAGTACAAAATGAATCGGTAAGATGTGGTCTCAGTAGTTTCGGTGTCTCGTTATTTGCAAAGATGACGGAATCATTCCTTTATATGGCTAGTGGTCTGCCGCCAATTCCCGGACCGGGAATAGGGATATTACTTTTTTCAGCTTGGTTAATCTGACCCCGTTCTTTACACTGTATCCATCTGTACATGTGAGGTCTCGGAGTCTACTCAAATCTTCCTCGGTCGTAACCGCCGACGACCGAGGAAGATTTGAGTAGACTCCGAGACCTCACATGTACAGATGGATACAGTGTAAAGAACGGGGTCAGATTAACCAAGCTGAAAAAAGTAATATCCCTATTCCCGGTCCGGGAATTGGCGGCAGACCACTAGCCATATAAAGGAATGATTCTGTCATCTTTGCAAATAACGAGACACCGAAACTACTGAGACCACATCTTACCGATTCATTTTGTACTACTGAGGGCATCATCAGCCATTAAAAGTTTTTAATTGACTCCCTGGAGAACATATAATCGTCTCTGAACAGGTTGAAGTAATCGAACCCTGTCTCACAATGAAAAGTGGTGTTTTTTAACAAGTATTCGGTCCGAAAATCTAGCAACTGAGCACGCAGGGAATCCATATTGGCCTATCCCTTCTTGTCCCCTGATATCTTTGACCCACAAGAGAAAAAAAGGTCCTGAGGAAGGTGGTTATCCACCGAAACGCGCGTCGACCAATCATGTGCGGGGGTCTTAAGTTCTTCTGAGACCCTAAAACCTGACAACCTGTGAACTTGTCAGTCCATACGTAGTTTCTCTCCCCTTTTTTCCCCTTTTGGTAGTGTAATTGTGGTATGCATGTGTGTATGTTTGCAAATTGAGTTGTGTATTTAAATATCAGGTGGCCTCCTTAAAAATCAATCAATTTCCTCTTTGTGTATAAATAATTCTTTCTTTTATTTCTGGTGTGTTATCAATAATGTGTGTTTTAAAAACCAAAAAAATTTTTTCGAGTTTGTAAAATGTATTTATGATGAATTATGTAATTTGTATACGAGAAATTGAAATGAAAAAAACTTAATCAAATGAAAATAAAAACTATGACAAAATAAACATGCCTATATAAGTCTGTCACCTTTCTCTAAATTATCTGATGTATATTGCCTATAGATATATATGACCACTGAAGGAACAACTTTCTAGAACATACTTTTTTAATGCACTTTGTCCACTGTGTAAAAGTGACCTTTGAATTCTCCATTTAGAATTCAGGTATAGGGAATGTGAAGGTGGGAAAATTAAACTCTCCAAAAGCATGGTCATATGGAAGCCCCTGAAAACAGAGGCAGCACTAAATTATTGGTAGTGACATGGAACACAAAGCACCAATCAGCTGTCCTCATCAAACCCATGCAGTTTTGAATCAGAGGACTTGGTATTATATGCCCTGACCAGGGGGCCATTTAAAACAACTGCCCATCCAGAGTACAACCTAGACACCCTTATACTCTATTGTACAATTGTGTTGCAAAAGTAAACTCTATGCAGCCCATATTATTTTGTTGTGTACCCTTTGTTAACAACAGCCTTTAGATAATATGGCCGCCTATATGCTTCTTAATGTAATCTGACGATCACATGTTTCTTTGTAAGGCAGAATTTTAAATTACAGTAAAGTCTAGGGCAGAAGCTCAGGTGCCCTAAAGTATTTGAATAATCCTTTGCTAGGCTCTGCCTGTGTCAGGATCTTGTGTTAGATTCTAAAGGCTGTCAGGGAAGAGACAGGGACAGTCGCCTTCTCCAGTCTTTGGCAGTAAGAGGCTGAATATATTGGTGAAGCTGCACACACGTCCATATGTGATGTGGAAGCAATAGGCAACATCCAGATGTGTACTAAGTGGTGGAAGCTGTACGTGCTACTGAGTTCACATGCAACCACCTCTTTGCTTTCTCCAGACACATTGTTAGTATATGTCACTAAGATCCATAGTACTCTTAAGTTGGACTTCATAAAGCTAAATCAAGCAACGTGCGGATCTCACACCCCTTACCCTAAGTACTCAAACCTATCCACTGCAACTGCAATTTCTTAAATCAATCAATCAGGATTTATAAAGTGTGGCTAATCACTCAATAGGGCATCCAGGCGGTTGCAGGGACCCGAGCCTTATTCGAACAGCCAGGTCTTGAGGTAAATTTGACATTTCGGAAGTGGCGGCACCATTTTTGAGGCGGCCGTGCGGCACTGAGGCCCGTTGACCGTTCCGCTTTGTAATTTATTTTGGGAATGGGAAAAGTTGTTGTCAACAGTTGTCCCAACTACTCCCAATCCAAAATAAATTATTAAGGCGGCCGCAACGGGCCTCCAGTGCCGCGGTGCGCATGAAATTGAAGCACTTCCGTTTTCAGAAGAGAAAGACTGTCCCCTGCCAGACCGTAAGGCTTCCCCCCCCACATTCCCATCCTCGCTCAAACAGTCCAGCCAGGGCCGTCAATCAGTTGTAGCGTGCGCGGCGCGCGCTAGCGCTACCAATGACGGCCCTGCACGGACATTTGGCCAGCCCTCCCCTCGCATCGCGATAGGTGTGACGCATTACGCGCTCACCACTATGCTCCCGGGCTCGGCTCCCGTCGTCACTGTCGTGAGGAAAGAGTCAATTCAGGCCTGGTGGCGCCGGCGGGCAGTGCTGAGCTGAGGGCTATGCCCTTTTAATTATACACTTGAAGAAGAGGTGAAAGAAGAGACTGCATATAATTTAATTACCTACACCGTGTCATTGTGAGTGTGACGTTAGGGGTGAGCACTCTGTGGGCCCGCTCAATTGCAATTGCGGCTGCTTAGGGTCCCGGTAGAGCTCTGGTATTACCGCTGATGAGTGAAAGCGGCTATCTCGATGCGTTGTGGGAGGAGAGGTCGCATATGAGGGCGAGCAGTGCAGACTAAGCATGGGCGGAAAATCCGTTCCGCTCGCGGATTTTGCAGATTTTCGGTAAATTCGCAATCCGCGAACGCTCGCGCATTTACCGAAAATCCGCAAATTCGCAAGCAGCGGATTTTTTTTTCTTGGTGATACAATTTTGCGGCGCTCGGCGTTCACTTACCGTCATTCAGTGTTTGCCGAGTTGTTTTTCTCGATATTTTGTGAGTGCTGCGCCATTTTGGATCTTGCTGCGGGATTCCACGGGAGTTAGGCGACCGCGATTACGTCATCGCGGCTTGCCACCTTGCACAGCGAGAGTTTGTCAACGCGAGTACGCCGTGATCACGTATCGCGAGAGTTCGCAGTTGCGAACACGTAGATGCGGCGGGCAGCAACAATCTCGCCCTCGCGAAAATACAAAATTTGCCTTTCTGCACAAGAAATCCACCAGCAAGCAGCATAAACTTTCTGGAAATGATGATTTTTATCAGAATAACTTCTCAGGTTGACATTTGCCTGCACTTTTTTTTGCAAGAAGTCCATTTTGGGGGGAGGGGGGAAGGAAGTGCCCCACAGTCTCCAACTTCCTGTTCCTGTCCAGCAGGCTACTCCCAGTGCTTTCTTCATGTGCTGGTCACTTTCATTCGGATTCTTCACCTGGAAGGATTACTTTTTGTGGATGCTGCTGGATATTTGGATTTGAGGCCTTTTTGACTTTCTTTGGATCACTTTTGGATTAGAAATTTCATAAGTAAGTTTGTTTGGGGGATTACAGTTGCTGCAACTACAATTTTGGAAATTTTTAATTTTTGGGCTGTTGTTGGGGCCTTTTGCCCAGGGGTACTCAGTGGTGGGTGGACTGAGTCTTTCTGTGGGGTGTCTTGAATTTAAACATCATGGAGGGCCTGGATGGCTTGGGATTGTGCTGATTTTTCTGTGATTTTCGTTTTTTTGGGCTGTTGTTGCGGCCTTTTCACCAGGGGTAGTAAATGGTGCATGAGCCTAGTCTTTCTGTGGGGTGTCTTGAATTTAAACATCACGGAGGGCATGGATGGCATGGGATTGTGCTGATTTTTCTGTGGTTTTCGATTTTTTGGGGTGTTCATGGGGACAGGCCATGTGGGTGGGGGCCATTTTGAGTGCTGCTACAGGCAGGCCCTGGCCATGTGCTGGGAGGCAGGGGGGCATTTTGAATGCAGGCAGTGTTCTTAGGACTGCAACCATTTTGCCTAGCTTTCAACCTTTATGCCCAGGTGTAGTGAGTGATGCATGGGCCTAGTCTTTCTGTGGGGTGTCTTGAATTTAAACCTCATGGAGGGCCAGGATGGCTTGGGATTGTGCTGATTTTGTTGTGATTTTCGTTTTTTTGGGCTGTTGTTGTGGCCTTTTCACCAGGGGTAGTGAGTGGTGCATGGGCCTAGTCTTTCTGTGGGGTGTCTTGAATTTAAACATCATGGAGGGCATGGATGGCATGGGATTGTGCTGATTTTTCTGTGTTTTTCTATTTTTTGGGGTGTTCATGGGGACAGGCCATGTGGGTGGGGGCCATTTTGAGTGCTGCTACAGGCAGGCCCTGGCCATGTGCTGGGAGGCAGGGGGCCATTTTGAATGCAGGCAGTGTTCTTAGGTCTGCAACCATTTTGCCTAGCTTTCAACCTTTATGCCCAGGGGTAGTGAGTGATGCATGGGCCTAGTCTTTCTGTGGGGTGTCTTGAATTTAAACATCATGGAGGGCCTGGATGGCTTGGGATTGTGCTGATTTTTCTGTGATTTTCGTTTTTTTGGGCTGTTGTTGTGGCCTTTTCAGTTCACCAGGGGTAGTGAGCGGTGCATGGGCCTAGTCTTTCTGTGGGGTGTCTTGAATTTAAACATCATGGAGGGCATGGATGGCATGGGATTGTGCTGATTTTTCTGTGTTTTTTTATTTTTTGGGGTGTTCGTGGGGACAGGCCATGTGGGTGGGGGCCATTTTGAGTGCTGCTACAGGCAGGCCCTGGCCATGTGCTGGGAGGCAGGGGACCATTTTGAATGCAGGCGGTGTTCTTAGGTCTGCAACCATTTTGCCTAGCTTTCAACCTTTATGCCCAGGGGTAGTGAGTGATGCATGGGCCTAGTCTTTCTGTGGGGTGTCTTGAATTTAAACATCATGGAGGGCCTGGATGGCTTGGGATTGTGCTGATTTTTCTGTCATTTTCGTTGTTTTGGGCTGTTGTTGTGGCCTTTTCTCCAGGGGTAGTGAGTGGTGCATGGGCCTAGTCTTTCTGTGGGGTGTCTTGAATTTAAACATCATGGAGGGCATGGATGGCATGGGATTGTGCTGATTTTTCTGTGTTTATTTTTATTTTTTGGGGTGTTCATGGGGACAAGCCATGTGGGTGGGAGCCATTTTGAGTGCTGCTACAGGCAGGCCCTGGCCATGTGCTGGAAGGCAGGGGGCCATTTTGAATGCAGGCGGTGTTCTTAGGTCTGCAACCATTTTGCCTAGCTTTCAACCTTTATGCCCAGTGGTAGTGAGTGATGCATGGGCCTAGTCTTTCTGTGGGGTGTCTTGAATTTAAACATCATGGAGGGCCTGGATGGCTTGGGATTGTGCTGATTTTTCTGTGATTTTTGTTTTTTTGGGCTGTTGTTGTGGCCTTTTCACCAGGGGTAGTTAGTGGTGCATGAGCCTAGTCTTTCTGTGGGGTGTCTTGAATTTAAACATCATGGAGGGCATGGATGGCATGGGATTGTGCTGATTTTTCTGTGTTTTTCGATTTTTGGGGTGTTCATGGGGACAGGCCTTGTGGGTGGGGGCCATTTTGAGTGCTGCTACAGGCAGGCCCTGGCCATGTGCTGGGAGGCAGGGGGCCATTTTGAATGCAGGCAGTGTTCTTAGGTCTGCAACCATTTTGCCTAGCTTTCAACCTTCATGCCCAGGGGTAGTGAGTGATGCATGGGCCTAGTCTTTCGGTGGGGTGTCTTGAATTTAAACATCATGGAGGGCCTGGATGGCTTGGGATTGTGCTTATTTTTCTGTGATTTTCGGTTTTTTGGGCTGTTGTTGTGGCCTTTTCACCAGGGGTAGTGAGTGGTGCATGGGCCTAGTCTTTCTGTGGGGTGTCTTGAATTTAAACATCATGGTGGGCATGGATGGCATGGGATTGTGCTGATTTTTCTGTGTTTTTCGATTTTTTGGGGTGTTCATGGGGACAGGCCATGTGGGTGGGGGCCATTTTGAGTGCTGCTACAGGCAGGCCCTGGCCATGTGCTGGGAGGCAGGGGGCCATTTTGAATGCAGGCAGTGTTCTTAGGTCTGCAACCATTTTGCCTAGCTTTCAACCTTTATGCCCAGGGGTAGTGAGTGGTGCATGGGCCTAGTCTTTCTGTGGGGTGTCTTGAATTTAAACATCATGGAGGGCCTGGATGGCTTGGGATTGTGCTGATTTTTCTGTGATTTTCGTTTTTTTGGGGTGTATAACTGAACTGATGTTCCTCTGTCTTCCATTGCTTTTAGGTGCACAAGACTCAAGAGAACCACCAGTGCCAGGAAGAAGTCCTGCAGCGGTGTGTGTGTGCACCATAACGTCACGCGACGTCACGTCTGGCCACAGACAACTCTGCAACTCATGCAACTGCGGCCTGCTGTTCTGACCTGCTCTAAAGAAGATGGCCCCAAAAAAGTTCCCCGTTGCTCCTCTAGCAAGAAAGTTGCCAGTAAGGAGCAGAAGAAGTAAGTTACCAAGGAGACTGGTGTGCCGCCCGCCACATTTTTTGGGAGTAAAAAAAAAGTACGCCTGCAGCAGCAGCTGGACCTTCTGGGCACCAAGCTGGGAGCAGCACCCCCGCTCCATTGGGCTCAGTGCCACCACCACCACCACGCCAACTTAAGTCCAAGCCCTTGAGTGCTGCAGAGGCACTCAGTCTAGTTGTTCAATCACCATCGACCAGTGATGTTGGCTCATCGCAAGAAAGTAGCAGGAATGTCCCTCAATCTACACAGGTTGCTGTAACTCATCTGACGAGTGTTGAACAACCACAGCCGCAACAACAACCACATGTGCAAGTACAAGCCCAAGTACAAGTGGAAGGAGAGGCAGCGCAAGGAGATGTGCAAGCAGAGGTGCATGGAGGGTCACAAGTGCCCACAATAGTTGTTCCTCCTGAAGTAGGGGCACATCAGGAAATCGACAATCAAGGCGAGGTATCATTTGAGGAAGCCACTCCTCCTGAGGATCATTCATTGTCTTCCACACCCCTAGCAAGGAAGAGATCAAGGGTGGTGTCTACATCTTCTTCAAGCACACCTCCTTCTGATGATATGGATCAAAATTGGGAACCAGCACCACTGCTGTCTGAGAGTGAGGCACACCATGATCTGACAAAGGTAGTTAAGCGTAAAAGGAAGCTCGTCCAAAGTCTCATAGTTATGGAGTGTGATGAGGCTCAACAAGAAGTGGCGGATACTGCTGCTGATGAAGACTCTCACGACGACGACCCAGTCATCATAAAGGTCACTGCAGCCCCAGCGGGCATGCAGCAAACAGACATTTTGACCCTACCCCGAGAAGCTGCTGAGCGTGATGATGTTGTCGACGAGGAGGCAATGGAAACACCACAATCATTGGAGTTAACTAGTACACCAACACGTACCGCTTCCATATTTCTTCCTCGCCAGAAGGGACCTCCATCCACCATGACCTCAATTAAAGGTGGTGAAAGTGCAAAATGTACTAAAGTTCGGCAATCCACATCCTCCACTTCATCTGGCATTAGCAGCAGGACCACCACCACCAGTATCGCCGCCTCCTCCGGCCCCCAAAGACATTTCAAGTCCGCAGTTTGGGACTACTTTAGGGTTTGCCCAAAAAAGGAAAACTTTGCCATTTGTAGCATTTGTAAGCATGCAGTTAGTCGTGGTAAGTTTGGTACCAACTATGGTACCGGAGGCCAGAGAGGTCATCTTGAGAGACAGCACGCTGTCCAATGGTTTGAGCACCTAAAGGAGATCAAGGAAGCCCGAATTGCAAGTCAAGAAAACGTTGATTTTTCATCTGATGATGACGAGGAGGAAGAAGACGTGTCAAACACTTCACTTACACCCAGTACCCCTGTCAGCAGCACACCCCATGTGAGCCACACTAAGAGTGTGGGAGAGAGTGAGACACCAATGCGAAAAAGTTCATCAGCGAGCGTAACTGGGTCGAAGAAGTCATCATCATCATCATCCCGTAAATGCTTGGTCCAGGGCAACATTAGAACCATGTTGTTTACAGAAGCGCCATATGAACGCAACCACCCACTGACACGTCTGTATAACACTAAGCTGGCTAAAATGCTAGCTCTGGACCTTCTCCCTTTTTCTTTTGTAGAAGGGATTGGTTTTCTAGAATTAGTGGCAGCGATCTGCCCTAAATGAAAGGTTCCTAGCCGGTTCTATTTTGCCAGAGTTGCGGTTCCAGCACTACATGAAGATGTGCTGGAGGTGATTGGGGCAGCTTTGCAGAAGAGTGCTGTTCACACTATACATCTGACAACAGACAAGTGGACCAGTGGCGCAGGCGCTGATTACATGTGCATCACTGCACACTGGGTCTCTTTTTCAGGGGTTAAAGCAAAGCTAAACGCAGGTGTTGACCCGACCAAGTTTTTAAAGCTGCTCGGAAACATGCAACACTAGCCATGTTTGGCTTGGAGAAACGTCACACAGCAGAAAACATTTTGAATGAGTTTAACACAAAGGTCTTTCACTGTCTGTCCCCAAAAAAACGCCAGATTGGTTATGTTTCCACGGATAATGGCGCCAATGTAGTTAAGGCCATGGAGCTGGGTGAGTATTTCAGAGTGCCGTGTTTGGCGCACTGTATAAACCTGGTTGTTAAAAAATTCTTGAGTGATGAAGACAGTCCAGCGTGCGAGTTAGTGGCCATCTGCCGAAGAATGTGCAACCATTTCAGCCATTCTTTTAAGGCCCGGAAGCATCTGAGGAGCCTGCTACATGAACGTCGAATGCCAGTGAAAGGACTCATCCAGGAGGTGGCAACACGTTGGAACTCAACCGTCTACATGCTTGAGCGTCTGTATGAGCAGTTTACGGTACTCGATCACTATTTCTTAACAGTGGGTACAGCTCAGAAGGACCTGAGGCTAGATGCGGCGCAATGGGACCTAGTTAAAAGCCTGACAGACATGCTTTGTCCTTTTGAGGTCTTCACGCATTCAGTCAGCAAGGAGGACTGTAATATGGGAAAAGCTATCCCATTGTTGCGCATGCTGGAGCACCAACTGAAGGCGGTGTCTTCTATGTTTGAAAAAGATGAAGAAAAGAAAGACGCTTTTCTTTTGGCGGGGAAATTATTAGATCGCCTACTTGGTGATGAACGTCTTAAAATGATCCAATCAGAACAGCATTACATTTGTGCTACTATTCTGGATCCACGCTACAAAAAGGCGCTGGCAGGCCAAGCATTCTTTCCTTTTGGTGATCAAGATGTTACAAAGTACAAACGTTGGCTAGCCTTGTCAGCCAAGAGGTTTGAAAAAGAACGGCAGCAAATTGAAGGAAAAGCCAGTACATCAGCATCAGCAGGCCATCCCAAGTCAAAAGAATCCACTTCTGCACCTGTGGCTGTGGCACAAGTGACCTCTCAGCCATTAAAGACACCGGCAACCGGATCATCTGCACCAGACACAACAGTAACATTGGATGCAGAAGAGGATTGGCTAACTCGGCTTGGGTTTGGTTCTCAAAAGGTCACAGCAAAAAGTAAGCAAAGTGGAGGAACCTTGGAGGACCTTGAGTCGATGGTGCAGGACTATCTGAATGACTCAACAGAGGTCTATGTTAATGCTGACCCATTGGCGTATTGGCATGGGAAAAAATAATTTTGGGCACAGCTCTCCAACCTGGCTATAAACTACTTGTCTTGCCCACTCGCAAGCGTGTCTTCTGAACGTGTTTTCAGTGCTGCTGGTGGCATTCTAACTTCCAAACGGAGCCGCCTCTCGCCCAAAAATGTGGAGAGGTTAAAAATGATCAAGATGAATCAGCACCTCATACCACCAGATTACAAAGTACGAGAAAGCACGCTGGAAGAAGACGAGGTGGACAGCAACGTAGATGAGGGAATTTCTTCTGTTAGGTGACACTGACCTCACCCTGCCTGAATTTGTGGAGTATGATGACGAAGCTTTATTCTTATTCACTGACACCGAGCCCTGAAAATGAGACAATGAATCAATAACTTTCTTTTTCGTCCTTATTCACTTTTATTCCTGTGTGTCTATCTTTCTTTGTTGTGCACAGTTAATATAATTCAAACTTTAATCACCTAACCACAAAAACAAGCCCATCAGCAGAACTGTCTTCACTTGTTTGCTTATTGATTTGAAGGTGCCGCAGTCTGCATTCCTCACGTTCACAAGTTCACAAGAACATGCTCCTCTATCCTCCTCCTCCAGACTCCTTTTTCCCTCAAAGCAGAGGGCTGGATTACGCCCAATGAAGAAAGACTCTGCACTTGTGGGGGTGTTCTACTTCTTTGCGGGTGAGTTGACGGCTCTGGGGCCATTGCTGGGAAGCTCTAATACCGGATAAAAGTGGTTTGGACCAAATCGGAGGCGAACATTTTTTTTGCGTTTTTGCTGACTTGCTTGCCTTTCAGGTGCTCTTTGGGGGGTTCCGGTGTTTGTGGGTGAGTTTTGGGGTCTGGGAGCACTGCTGGGACAGTCTAATTTTGATTGCATTTGCTTTTCAGGAAATCCGTGGTGGAAAACGGGAGTTATGACCTAGCTGCACAGCGCGTTTGGACCGAAGGCGGAGAAATATTGTAAGTATGAGATTTTCCTTTTTGGCTGTTTGGGGGTGCTGTGCTTTTTTGCGGGTGGGTTGGCGGTCTTGGGGCATTGCTGGGAAGGTCTAATACCGGATAGAAGTGGTTTGTACAAAATCCATGCAGAATTTTTTTTGCTATTTCTGACATTTTGCTCAATGTAGCATTTTCGGGGGCCTGTTTGGGGGGCTTCCTGGTGTTTGTGGGTGGGTTTCGGGGTCTGGGAGCACTGCTGGCTACGGATACTTTATATTGCAAGAGGTTTGAAGCAAATCCATGGTGGCAGAGGGGAGTTAGGGCCTAGCTGCAGAGCACGCGCGGAGTGATTTTGGAAAATGCCAAAAAAATGACTGCCCCCATTTTTGTACTTTTGCTTTTTGGCTGTTTGGGGGTCTTCTACTAGTTTTCGCCTGGGTTGACGGCTCTGGGGCCATTGCTGGGAAGCTCTAATACCGGATAAAAGTGGTTTGGACCAAATCGGAGGCGAAATATTTTTTGCGTTTTTGCTGACTTGCTTGCCTTTCAGGTGCTCTTTGGGGGGGTTCCGGGTGTTTGTGGGTGAGTTTTGAGGTCTGGGAGCACTGCTGGGACAGTCTAATTTTGATTGAATTTGCTTTTCAGGAAATCCCTGGTGGAAAACGGGTGTTATGACCTAGCTGCACAGCACGTTTGGACCGAAGGCCGTGAAATATTGTAAGTATGAGATTTTCCTTTTTGGCTGTTTGGGGGTGTTGTGCTTTTTTGCGGGTGGGTTGGTGGGTCTTGGGGCATTGCTGGGAAGGTCTAATACCGGATAGAAGTGGTTTGTACAAAATCCATGCAGAATTTTTTTTTGCTATTTCTGACATTTTGCTCAATGTAGCGTTTTCGGGGGCCTGTTTGGGGGGCATCCTGGTGTTTGTGGGTAGGTTTCGGGGTCTGGGAGCACTAATGGCTATGGATACTTTAGATTGCAAGGGTTTGAAGCAAATCCATGGTGGCAGAGGGGAGTTAGGGCCTAGCTGCAGAGCACACGCGGAGAGATTTTGGAAATTGCCAAAAAAATAACTAAGTCCCCATTTTTGTACTTTTGCTTTTTGGCTGTTTGGGGGTCTTCTACTAGTTTTCGCCTGGGTTGACGGCTCTGGGGCCATTGCTAGGAAGCTCTAATACCGGATAAAAGTGGTTTGGACCAAATCGGAGGTGAATTTTTTTTTGCGTTTTTGCTGACTTGCTTGCCTTTCAGGTGCTCTTTGGGGGGGTTCCGGGTGTTTGTGGGTGAGTTTTGGGGTCTGGGAGCACTGCTGGGACAGTCTAATTTTGATTGCATTTGCTTTTCAGGAAATCCGTGGTGGAAAACGGGAGTTATGACCTAGCTGCACAGCACGTTTGGACCGAAGGCCGAGAAATATTGTAAGTATGAGATTTTCCTTTTTGGCTGTTTGGGGGTGTTGTGCTTTTTTGCGGGTGGGTTGGCGGGTCTTAGGGCATTGCTGGGAAGGTCTAATACCGGATAGAAGTGGTTTGGACAAAATCCATAAGGAAAAGCCTTTTGGCACTTTTTGTAACTTAGGGTTCGTTAGGGTTAGCCCTAGCAGCAGGATTGGATGTGTTTCGGGGTGTTCTAGATTTTTGCAACTGAGTTCTGGGGTCTTAGAGCACTCGTGGGAATGTACAATTTTGGTTGCAAGTCATTTGAAGAAAATCCATGGTGGGAAAGGGGGGATTTGGCATAGTTAAAGAAAGCCTTTGCCACTATTCTTAACTTAGGGCTCGTTAGGGTTAGCAGTATTTCTATTGCATGTGTTTGGGTGGGGGGGGTTTCAAGTCTTGAAGCGATGCTGGCTATGGATACTTTTGCTTGTTTGCAAGTGGTTTGAATACAATCCACGGTGGCTAAGGGGTATTTGGGCCTACTTTTACTTTCAAAGTATGTTTTGTCACCAGTTTTCTGCTAGGCCTCGTTTTTTGAGATCTGATTGGGGGTCTTCTACATTTTTGCGACTGGCTTTAGTAAGGGTCTGGGTGGGAGCACTGCTGGGAAGGTCTAATTTTGTTCTAAAACACAGTTTACAGTACACCTAGCTTGAGGGGAAAGATCCGCTAAATTAATTTGCCCATACTTATTTATCCTTCAAAAGGAGACTTAGACAGAGTACGCACTTTCAAAAATATTGTACTGTCTATTAGGAAACTCAAAGTGTGACTTTTTGCACTACACAGCGTACATACCTTATATTTATTTATCAGTGGTGTTGTAATATCACTTCCTGTTTTTCGTTCAATAATTACAGGCCGGGTTTCAGTCTGTGCAATGGGGAAAAAAGGATGGAGTCAGGCTTCACATTAGCGAGCCGCAATTCAGCATCCGCCAGGCAGGCAGTGGACAGGGTGTCTTCTGGTCACCAACATTGATGGACGAAGCGTCAGCTGGAATGGAGGAGTGCCACTAATAAGAGGAATGGTTTGCTGCATGCAACTTACTTACCAAATTCAACAGGACAACTACAACAACATACAGATACAGTATCCATTGCTTTCTTCTATGAGTGTGACAGCATTTCTTGGATATCTCTCTGCTTCTAAATTGATCCCTACAGCCATTCTATAGGTTTTACTTCTGCTATTTTTTAAACTTTTTAAACCTAATTTAATGTAGCCCTGTACTGTCGCATTCTGTCATTCACGGTTGTCGAAAGTACTACTTACTTTTCAGTAACAATGCATTCAGTAGTGCATGCACTTCCTTTATGTAACGTAAATGATTTATGGTTAGCTTTGTACCCAAAGATTTCTTTATGTTCAATTATTGTTTGTCCATGCTGTGCTTTTTTTGTTCTCTCAAGAAAACCTACCCAAAAAGAAACCCCCATTCCCATCCATTTTCCAAACCCTAACCCTCTTCCCCCGGGCTGTGTGGTTTTGATTGATGTGTGACTAAATGACATCAATCATTCCACACACTTGCTGGGGAGGATAAGGTCACAGCAACGGGCTGGTGAAGAAATCCGAGGATATATTCTAGACTTACTCAGCTTCAGTGCTATTTCTTGTAGTAGTAGCCAATGTCAAAGAAATTCAACGCAGGTACTAGTTATACTTTCAATACTTTACCATTTGTTAGGCTACTTTGTGGCACTGTTCTAGTGTACTGTCACCTGCTATATTCTCTATCGTACTATTGTAATGCTACAGTAAGGACAAACCAGGTTTCATTTTCTTTTTTTCCATAGGCATGCAACTGCCACTGTGTCACACCAGTAGTACCACCGCAATGAGGACATTTCATCCGCCCAGGATTGCCAACCTTAATCGCCATTTCCCGTGGAGCCAGCCCTGGGCCTAGCCCTACTTTTAAACACAAATTACAGGTAAGATAAGCGTTTGGTGGGAGGTAGTATAATGGAGTATTAGGAGAGACGAGAGATTGACGGTAGTAGTACTAAAGTCCTAGCACTCTTGAATTCACTTACTCTGTGAGAGGCACTTAGTTTTGAAAACATTTGGGCAATTAATTACACAGCTTGAATCAAGATGCCACTTAAGTGTCACCAAAACAAAGTTACTGTTAAACCCCCGCCCACCAGCTTCAAAAGCAGTAAAAAAAACACGTATGCTAAGATAGAGTTTAAAGTATATTTATATCACTGACAAAAATAATCTCCCACAAGACCCAACCCACCCCTCTCCCTAACCCCAACGAATGTCCGTGAAAAGTCCAAAAAAGTAAAAAAAAACCAACTCCCAATTCCCACCCCCCAGAAGTCTTTAAAAAAGGGGCAAGGGACAGTCTCCTCCTACTGCTGGCTGCTGCTGTTGAATTTCCGGGCCAGGTCGGAATGCTCCTTGCGGACGGTCTCGAGCAGGGTTTTGGTGTTGAGCAGCTCCTGCTCGAGGTAGGAAACCCTCAGGGAAAGGCGGTGCATACGTTTCTTCCAACTGCTGTGGGGGGCAGCTGATTTCTTCGCTCGGCGGTGGTGGGTGGCTGCGGTACCCCGGCTACGTACCGCTGGAGACCTGCGCCGTCTGGGTGGCCCAGGGAGCGCGGAGGAGGATGCAGCAGTCCCTGTAGATGTAGTGGTAGACTGCGTGTCCCCCTCCTCCTGGGCCACCAGCCGCCGATATTCAGTGACAGTGGCCTCCAGCCTCCGTTGCCGGGCCCGTGTAGCCAGCTCCTTCCGGGTTGGTTTGGAAGGAGCATCTATATGAAGAAAGAAAGACATAGTCTGTAACCAATGCTCTTTAAGATTAACAAAAAATGATTCAGCAGAAAGTTGTGTCACAGTAGAACTAGCAACTTGCAAGTGCAGTACATAACTATTGTGGCCAGTATCTATCTAACCTCCCACTTCTTCACCCTTGCTCTAACATTAGTGGGAGTTTAAGGAATCAATTCTACGAGCACTATGGACTCACTCCATTAGAGTCGACTATGATAGTACACCAGTCTTATTCTTCTTCTTCTCTCTTGTTTAGCAAAATTGGTACGTTAACGTCTGCAAGCCGGCATCATGCCAGCGCAGTCAACTTGCACCCGAGGAAAACAGACGCCCGCCATGATGAGTGAGACAGACTTGCGTTACTGTACCAGTCCAGTACATACACGTGGTGATGCTGTTACTTTTCTATTACGGGTGGCACTGAGAATACACTGTTACAAGGGCTACTGCTTAATTAATTTTAGTTTCACCCTACAGTGCCAATGAATACTAGAAACGGAAAATGAAGAAGATAAATAATCTGATTATCTATCACTGCACATGGTATGTATTTTCTTACATATGGGATGACTTTAGGTGCTTTGCTTTTTATTGAGTGAACAGTGATACATCCACACATGAATGATCGAGTTCTACTAAACTTATTAACAAAGGTAGTGAGTGGCCATCGTAATAGCCGGATATATGCTGTGCTTGCAATACAAACTACTGCTACTATGCATGGTAGTATTCGGACAAAATGACAACTTCTTTTCCTTGCCTTTCCTACACTGGGACGGACGTACGGGTGTGGTGTTACATGCTCTTCAAAGTAACACTTAGTTGATCCAGTGACCGTCTACTCTCTCTAGATACACATATGCTATCTAAGACTCAGATAGTACCATGATCCAGGCATCCATCCATTCAAACTATGGGGCAGATGAGGATTGCGGATTTCCCGCATCCTCCGGGCCGGTGGAATCCACCGCCGGCCCGGAGGATGCGGGTAATCCGCAGCTGACTAAAAAAGACCCCCCGCCAGATTAGGATGGCTGGGGGATCGTTTTTCAGTCCGCAGCTTTTCCGCCGCGGTCGCCTCCCGTCCGCGGCGGAAAAACACTAACATGGCTGGCGGTGTCTATCAGACACCGCCAGCCATATTAGGATGTCTGGAGGAACACATGCCTTTACACAGCGGCATTTCCGACGTGCAAAGGCATACAGATTTTTGTTTGGGGGCCCGTTGCAGGCCCCCAGAGGTGAAGGGGGGGTGGGGGGTGCACATGGGGGGTACCTATGGTACCCCCCTGCATTTGCCTGCACAAAGCGGCAGGCACCACGCGGTGCCTGCCGCTTTGTGCATGCAAATGCACAACTTACATTTTCATCATTGCGGCGGGTGCTGCTTCAAGCAGCACCCGCCGCAATGATAAAAATACAGGATATGACCGCCAGGGTGGCGGTCACATCCTAATTACCACGGAGGGACCGCCACTGCTCCTGCGGACGGTCCCTCCTACTCTATGGTGGCGGACGGACTCAGGTCCGTCCGCCATCATAATAGGCCCCTAAAAGTCAATCATTCTTCTTCATGTCTCTCATCTGGACAAACCTTACGTTTTCTCACGGGGAGCAGCACACTATGCAGTCTGCAATCTCAATAAGTAAGGAATATAAGAGCTTACCACTGCCCGCCACTACCGTGGCAACCCGCACAGCAGTTTGGTCCGGCTCCGTCACTTGCACCGCCTCCTCCCCAGAGCTTCCCTCCTCCACCTCCGCGCTGGGCCCAGCACCTGATGTTCCACCTACAAAGTACATTTAAGAATGTTAGATGTCATAGACATACACCACTCACTAGCATTTTGTCTAGGAATGAAGAAATGTGAATACAGAAACCAATCTAATAATTTGTGACTGTCTACTCTAAAGTAAAATTTTCCAGTGAAGGGTCTTATCTTGCTGCACTTTTTAGCACAACTGATAAATGCTTGCTTTTTAACACGCACGATTTTTCTCATAACAGACAGAAGCCTCACTTCTAAGAAAAAATCATCATCATCACCACTAGGACAGAGGGACCAACGATTCATCACCAAAAAGAAAAATTAAAGTTCAAACCAGGTGAGGGCTCGGCTCGCCCACAATAAATGTGTGAAATAAATCACTATTAGCACTTTTCCATTTTTAATCAACCGTTTCTGTTTTATGACAAGCTTGATTTTAATAAATATTTTTACTTTTAATAAAGCTTTAAAACTTAAATAGACTATGTGGTTTTTGGTCATGAGTGAATGAGCAAAAGGTTTTGCAATTTGCAAGCATGAGCCCGTGCCTCTGACACTTCTGGACTCTGACTCCGTACTCTTGTCCTGCGTTGGATATTCATTCATCATTGGGGATCAATCATCGATGAATTCGGGAGCTAAATGTCTCTGCCACACTATCTAGTCAGTAAGGAGATTGGGGGTTCTTCAAAGTCTGATATCACTGAGGTATGTGGAAAGTCTACCTGCGCCTATTATAATTGATAAACAATGCACTATTTAGTGTCCATAGTTCTGTTTGTGCAGATTTGTCCCTGCAACAGTAGTAGAATGGATTGTCCTCCTATCCAAACCAAAAGTAAAGTAGTATCTTATTCATTCTTGGTGGCCATTCACCTTTTTATTGTTGGCAATTGTCAAAGCATAAACATTTAGAAGACTTGAAAAGACATTATGGTCAATCCCAGAGGACTGCACTCAGTGCATAGAGCTATTGCTGACTAGAATGGGAGTCCAATGGAATTGCCAAATGTGCAATCTTACTTAGCTACACAGACAGACTAATAAGAATAATCTAGTAATACCACAGGGAGTCATAGTCGAGGCAGGATAAGAATTTAGATACAGTCTACAAGAAGATCAAAGACGATTTAGAAAAAATCTAATGAGGAACGCTAGGAAAAAATAGGTACTCTATATTAAAATTAAAACTTACCGGGGCCAGCAAAGGAGCCCTCGCCTGACCGATCCAGCTCAGCAGCAGCAGCAGCCTCCTCCAATGCCCTCTTGCCCCTGGGGGGAGCTGATGTACAACATGAAAGAAAGAAAGACCAGAAAACATGGATGAGATTTGTCAACCAAATCAAACATTTCAAAAGAACAATAACAAAATATTTTGGCGAAATAGCAAATAGACAACTATTCCACGGGATATATTGACCGATCTCATGTGGTCTGCTACGTTATTAGTATTGCTTGATTTGCGGACCATCGACTTGGAAAGTTCTTATGTAACTCACTAAACAAAGTACTAAAAAGGTTTGCCTAGGACTGGCAGGCAGCAGTCCGCAGCACGCGAAGTGACAGACAAAGTCCATCGTGATTGCAGATCAGCGACAACACTAAAGTTTCCTACTACATTAACCAGTCATTAAAATACTCAAACTATCAATCCACCACCACTATTTCTTCTTATCGCCATGTGTACAAAGGAAGGACTGGACTTGAGTCTGTAGGGGCTGATTTAGAAGCCCCTAGCGGCTCTTTTGCTCCATTGTTGCGTGACTTTTGTGACGCAGCGGCAGAACAAAAGAGGCGCCATGGTGCGGCGTATATTAACAACGTGACCCATATGGGAGATGCATCACGTTGTAAAGCCCTGCACCATCAGGGGGCGTTCAGGCGCAAAGGAGGGCGTTCCTGCGCAGGAATGCATTGTAAAATGTGGCTGAGGGAAATCTACAATATTTCAATCAGTCACTTTGAGGACAATGATGCGTGACTTAAACCCTGCGCCTGCTTGAAGCAGACGTACGGCTTGATGCAGCATTGGGGAGATAGGGTACCCCAGAGCATTGCTGGAGCTGCGCCATCATTGCGACGCAACTCCAGCAATGCGCCGCCTTTACGGCACAGATGCGTAACGCTTTGGTGACGTTTTGGGCCCATGGTGGGCAGCATTGTAAATACGGCGCACCATGGATGGTGGTGGCGTGGCGTACAATTACTGGCGCATCCCTGCTACTTTGCAGGAATGCGCCGGTAATTAAAAATCTGACCCTAAGTGTCTAGCATTAGGCAGTTCTTTAAACAACACTCATGCATAATTTCACAGGCCAATGAAATGAGCACAAAATCGAAAACAAATAAGCATAGTAGCAGAGCTACTGAGAAGGAGAGCAGGTCACCTGAAATGCACAGAAGATTTTGAAATATAATTTACCTACAATGTAATCAGCAGCATTATTGCTCTTGGTAAAAAACAAAAATTTGCAAGATAATAACACACAGAGCAGGAGAAAACATAGTAAAGAAATAGCTACTACTACTCACCAAGCCCGGGGATCTCAAGGCCGAGCAGGTCGAGCAGATCGCGTTACCGGTCCAGGACATCCGTCCAGCGGTGGGTGGCCTGGTTGTAGGTGCCCTGGACCCGAGAGTGGTGGTACATGGCCCGGCACACCTTCTCCCACCGCTTCCGGCGCTCCCGGATCCCGTACCCGCTACCGATCTTGCCACCTGCCATGATGGTCCTGGGGAGGCGGCGCTGAACATAAAAAATTAGTGCGGCCACCTCCTCCGGGCTGAACATCTCCCGGGTGCGACCTGCTCCCCCCTCAAACGCCCGCCCGGGAGCCGGGCACGGGGTGCGGGACCCTTCCCCTTCTCGGGATGCTTCCCGGCTCCCTTTACCATGGTCTGGGGAGAAAGGAAGCTAAATAATAAAGAAAAAAGAATAGGGAAGAGAAGAAAAGAAAAGAAAAGAGAAGAGTTTAAAAAAGTAGTTTAAAATTAACCAAAAGTAGCAGAAAACACAAAAATATAGAGCTAGAAAAATAGAGGGATAGATAATATGTAAAATAGATCCAAAAAAACTTCAAACAAGCAAAGGATGGCCGAGATTCAGAGAGGATAGAAGAAGCATGCCCAGAACCATAGCAATGAATGAGAAACAAGATGGCCGCGCCCGTTCACGACCGGGTGGGCAAGTTCGCGCAAGATTTTCCTCGCGAACATACGCAAAATTGTACTAGCGAGCCGCACACTTTGCGAGATTACACATCGCGCCCGGAAACGGAAATACGTCATGCAAACAAGATGGCCGCGCCGGTGAACGACAGGGAGGGTAACTTCGCGCTGTTGCGCTACAAGCGGCTCGCTAAAACGCACAAAACCTTGCGAACTAACACTCCGCAAAAAAACAAATCGCATATTTCCACGAATTTGCGGCTTCCGAATTCGATCTCACGCAAGTTCACGCCCCGCGAATCCTGCGAAATTGCAGAAAAACGAGTTTTGCAAAAGTGAAAGCACTCAGCAGGTGCAAAAGTTCAAACTCATCATTAGTAATCATTCCCTGTAGTGCTTCCTGACTGGGGCCCCTCCAGAGTTCAGTTGCTAGTTGCAACAATTGTATGACCCTGCTCTGACCCTCACAGCAGGCTCATAGAATAGCTACAAGTAGGCCACAAAAGTCCTTGAAAAAAAAATGCATTGCAACAGAAAGCAAATTACTGATAAGGAAGCAGGTGCCAGACTGGAATTTTAAAACAGTGACACATTAATAAACCAACCCCAAATTAATTCATGTCAGTTGAAGCAGGGCAGGTGTGCTTGCTTTCCCCCCCCCCATAATCTACAGTGATGATGAACCAGAGGGTGGCATTGATGTACCAGAGGGTGGCATGGGTGAAACAGAGGGTGGCAGTGGTGAAACAGAGGTTGCTGGGAACCTGTGATGATGAACCAGACGTAGAAACAACATAGTCACGACCGTTGCGAGCCGACAAGTAAGTTCGCAATTGCGAACTGGTACCAAACCCTCGCGAACTGGCAGAAACCCTTGCGAACACAAAAAAAAAAAATCCGCAAATTCGTGAGAATTCGCGGATTTTGCGGATTGCGAGTTCGCAAATACGCAAATTCGCGAACGCCAGATTCGCAAAATTCGCCCATGCTTAGTGCAGACTCAAACATGTTAGCAGAGTAACACTCCCCCACAACTACTGGGTCAAGAATAAACGTGGGAGTAGACCACCAAATTTAATCCTAGATGTCAACTTCAAGTTCTGCCCACAGCACCAATGAGGGTAAAAATCATCTACTGTAGCGCCGCGCCGTGCATTGCCTTGCACCAATCCTGGGAGAAGTCATTAGTGAGGCGTCTGGGGAGAGTCGTACTTCACATGAGGGAATCTGCGCATCTGAAGACCAGCTTCTGACGCAGTTTGTTGTCAGGCGCGCGGGGTCCCGCTCTCATGGCGTGCATTCACTCTAATTTGTCACCTGGCTCACGGGCGTGAGCTGCGTTAAGATGACAGCCTGTTCTTAATGTGCGCAGGTGGCGGGCATCAGGCAAAACTTACTTATCATCATCAGACTTTGACGTTGAGCAAGCGACAGATAGACAGAAAAGACACTAGAGAAGGAAGTGAGAGTGAACCAGTGACAACGAGAGAAAGCAGGGATAAAAGGCATGAAGTGAAGAGATGTGAAAGAAAGAGCCTTCAGATAGTATCTAAACTTGGCAACCTTGGTTTTCCCCACCCCCAGTATTCGAAGAGTGTTGGTAGAGGGCCCTTGACAAACCCTTTGGACCTCACTTACTTATTGCTGTATCTGTTTCCATTATGTTTTGGATGGCGAATACCTCTGTGAGTATGCATGGAACTTGCTTAATTGTGCAGTGGAAAGCTCTGTTTTTTAGAATTCAGCATCCACATCTTGACAATAACCAGGGCCACTGGAATTGTGTGGTTGCTTGCAGCGCCTTTCACATAATGATAGATTCGCCGGATTTATCCCATAATTCACCATCTGCTGCATAATCTGTAGATTTTAACAAAGAAATAGTTTCTAGCTCAAATGGTTCACGTTTCTAAAAACGCAGCACCACGTGTTGCCGCTTGAAGCGGAGAGGGCCCTTTTGCAAAGTTTGACTAGTCACATTTCTGTGGCTTATTGCTATATTTGAGTGTTACACTGGAACTAACAAGGTGCAACTAATGTCTAGACAGTATGAACGAGTGTAAAAATAATGAAGTTGTTCTAAACAAAATGTGCTGCAGCCTGCATTACGGCACACAATTCCTGCCACCATTTGCCATGATGAGTCGAGAGGTAGAGAGGCCAGAGTATGAGGGGAAGAAACAAGAGCAATTGATGAAACAGAATGGAAGGGTGACGTTGACTTGAAAGGTAAATGGAGCGATTGCATTGGGATTGAGAGGGACGAGAGTGGTCACGAGGTAAGAGGAATACCAGGAAAGGTAGAAGAGAGTCCGATTGGTACAGGTCAGGATGAGAGAGAGGTGGATGTGGGAGGTAAGTCGGGACCTGGAGTGATGGAGGCGAGACAACAGAGGAAGAATTGTGATGGAAACTGACACTGTCGAAAGATAGAGCCTGATCGAGGAAACCACAAAATGGTAAGGTGAGGGAATGGAAGCTGTAAGTAAGGAGCCGATGCTGTTATGGTGGTAGTAGTGGAGGGCGGGGGGGATGGGGGATAGAAGAGTTACCCCACCCTCTCTATTCTACGTAGGGCCTCTCGGATGGGGCTGGTGAAAGGAAAAAGCAAAGCACATTGCATGCTAGGGTAATTGTTCACACAGCTCTTTGATGGATGTCACATGCGGTTTTTCTGAATCCCCAGATATATCATGCAGTCTGTGTGTTTTCTTTTGTACTGCCAGTCACTGGTGTATTGCATGATCGAGGTAACTAGTATTAGCAGCACCGTCCTTTTTCCCCAGCACCCCCCCTCCCCCTCCCCCACGGGGCGGCAATCTGAGGGCTAGCCCCGGGCGCCACAAGCTCTAGCTACGCCCCTGCACTGTGTACAGCATCCAAGATGTCTTACCTACTCTCTTACACAGGACTATGACTATCAATAATGCAGTAGGTGTAGTGGAACAAGGTCAACACGGTGCCACTACAGCCCATGATGGACTTTTTTTTTTTAATTTTGATACCAATCCAGGATATGTAGATTTTGGGGGGTATTTTTATTGCCTGCATTAGGGCCCATGGCACACTTGCTGCCCTACTGACTACTAATGAGCTATGGAGCAAGAGAGTTACAAAGGAAAATAACATTATTTTTGCAACCTGCAATTTTAGAGACAATGCCAGCTCCAGTCTCGTTCTCATCTTGACGGATGGCAGACATTTACATTTCCGAATTCGAGATGTGAAAAAAATATGAGCTTCTCTTCGTCAAGAGGTGAAACAATCAAACCTCAGCTCGCGGAGCAGGAACAGGAAGGACACAATTTGCCTCGCTCGTTGCCATCCATCACCTTCCCTCGTCGGCCCCAAAGTGCGGGTGAGGATGAGCTGCCTCCCATTATCCTGCGCGCGCGCGCCTGTTGACTCCCCTGTCAGGCTGGCAGCCTTCGGAGAGCAGGAGCCAATCATTGTTCGCATGTCATTTGCATAATACGCATGTCACGTAAGGCGACGTGTAATGGATGGGCCCGGGGTTGTACGCACAGAGAGCCCTTCGTGTCAAAGGTATGCCTGATTTATTGTTCCTGCCCTGCAGAGAGCCTGCGAAGGCTGTCAGTTTCATCGTAGCTATTATATTGGGAGCATAAACACTGTTGCAGGTTATGATAAAAATCATATGCTGCACAAAACGTAATCATAAACTATGATCAGTACACGAATTGCCTCTTGCAAACTCCTATACATATATTTGGACCATTGCCTGTTAACTGTGCCTTACAAGTGTGCAAGTGTTTTGCAAAGAGTTGTTTAATGCCCCTTCTCTTCTGATTCCAAAATTGGACTGGTGTGCATCCGGGGTCCATTCTTTCTCCTGCTATATTCAATGCTTGCATGCTTCCTCTTAGGAAACTGATTAGATGTTTGGGCTGTAGGCTCTATACTGATGCTGATGATACTCAACGTATGTTCCATCTCTGGAGCCTCAGCCTCTTCGACTGCTCTCCCGGATTGCCTGTATAATATCAGGAGGTGGATGGACCTAAACGGGGCCAAATTCACCCTCGAAAAAACCTAAGGGGCCGATTCACAGAACTAATCTGAGACAAAATCCTAAACTTACTGCTTCTGGTATTCACAGAAGGCACTTACGACTACTATCTTTACATCCGCAGTCGGGCCGGAATTTCTGCATCCGGACCATACTCTCCCCACCTGGACCGTACTCCCCTACTGTAATCTCCGGCTAGTGCCGTAATCTCCGTCTCGGGCCGAATAAAATGTAATCAATGGGCTGGAATGCAATTTTTACCAAAAGGAACATTAGGAATGTGTGATAAATGGTAGAGGAGGTCATGAAAAATAGTCTGGGCAGGGAAAAGGGTATGGCCAGGCACTACATCATAACCCAGAAATGTTTGCTCCTTTGTATCATGGTACAATTTGCTCTCCCTTCAGTGTTGACTGTAGTGTCAACAACACAGTCAACACTAAGGGCGATCCCCTCAGTGTTGACTGTAGTGTTGACATTGCAGCCAACACTGAGAGGAGCGTAAATTGTGCGCTGCATGTACCATGATGCAAAGGAGCAAACCACAAGAAGTGTGGCGATAGGTATCAATTTTGTTTTGAGGGGTCTTAATTTGAGGTGGTGCAGAGAAATCCATGACTGATGGTCCAGGCAGGTCTCTGTATGGTTGGCGTTACCTTCTCAGGGGAAGACTTTCGTCTACGGAGGAGATTCATCATTATATAGGTGATAAGAGATGTTTTATTGTCTCAAAAAAGAACCAAGGGGTTCCATTTAGAAATAGAAAAGTGTAGAGAAAGGAAGTTTGAGCTTATGAGAACTCCTTGTGGAGGGCAACTGTAGTTGGGGAGAGATATATTTATTTTTTGAGAGCAATTTTTCAATTTCTGAGGTGTGCCACTTATTTACATCCGTTCATCCAAGAAGCTTAGGTCAAAGGAAGGATTGACTGCGTCAAGTACAGCTGACAGGTCAAGAACAACGAGGATACATGAATCTCCATTATTTTGTGTTCTGCAAAGCATCAGTCACTGTTTGTAACCCAGGGCTCTCTGTGCTGCAACCAGATCTAACGCCTGATTGAATGGCATCAAAAAGATCCTTTTCTGCTATGAGTTAATTCCGGCTGTAGTGCCATGCATCGTGCAATAGCTTTAGCTAGAAGGGGAGATACGAAAAGGATGGTAATTGTCTAGATAAACTATGTAGTTCAGTGTGCGGGACATTGGCACTCTGTTGCTCAGGGCTGCTCCCCTCGACAATGATCAGTCCATTTTCTCAGTAGGGGCAGAATGTGTTCTCAATTAATTCTATGCTAGTTTGCGGTCTTGAGCGAATCAACAAGGCCTGCCTATAGTTCATTGTTAGGTGAGCATGGGCAGCAGAGCACCCGATACAAGAACAACCTGGTGGTAAAAGGAGGCAAGAATAAACCTAGTGCAATGGTGTTCCACATTGGTGTCCAACATTGAGTCGCTCTTACACAGTCTACCAGCTTGAGGTCCCTCCAGGGGCAGCTTTATCACCCATTGCGTTTAACAAAAATCTGCATCCACTGATACTTAAATCAAGAAAGATAGTATTTTACAAATATACGGATGACTGGCAATCAGCATTAAAGCCTGTTCCAACTATTGGGGAAGAAAAAACAATTATTCAGACCCTGGTCTTCGAGATTCAACAGTGGATAACTGTTAACTACCTGAAGCTGAATACACCTGAGATGGGGATGATGATGGTTGGAGCTCCTCTCTCAAACTGCCCGAAGGAATCATGGCCAAGTTCACCTCGTCTGGCTCCCGGTCCCGAAGTCAGTTCTAAAGTTTAAACCCTGGGTATCATCACCTGACTGTAAGGGAACAAATCTCCGCAAGCAGCGAATATCCTTGCATTTATAACTCTTTGGTTCTCATGATGTGGCACCACCAGGACTCTGCAGTGCCCTGGTTTCCATCTGCATTAGCATGATCGTATCATGTTGTCTGGAAGTAACCTGCACTGGCTTGAAATCCCTGAGTTTATAATGTTCTCTCTATGTAATGTATAATGCCCAATGTGATTTCCAACATTCTATAAGATACTGCCCACCTAAAGCACTGCCCTAAGGCAAACCTGATACTTACAGGTGCACGTGCCAAATAGGGAGGACGTGCATTCACTATATTAGTCTCCAGATTATGGATTATGTCCCCCCTAACTCTGAAAGAAGTGAAAATCCACAACTGTTTTAAAGGCAGAATAAAAACCTACTTGATTTAGTAAGTATATGTCCACTCCTAGCAATCTCTGCTTACGACATTAGTAAGTGCATTTTTTTTTTGTCACATGAAATTGCTTGTGATGAACACGTACTTTATAAATACTCACTGACATAACATAACACAACGCAACCAGGGCTGGACTGGGAACCCACAGCGGACCTGGCAAATTTTTTCAGACCAGAACCAGTATGGTGCATAGCGAGTGCAGCGAGCAAGCCTGACCAGTACAAAGGGGATTTTATGAGGGGTTCTCTCCCCAAAACAATTTGGGGAGAAGTGGTACATTCTACAACACATTTGTCTTTATATATTAACATGTTTTAGCTTTTAAAGCATAGTAAATGCTGACCTTACTATGCACTAGGATACATCAATCTTTGTTGGGGATCTTCAATGGTTCCCTCACTATCACCCTCCAACAAAACACCTCATGTCTCCATAGCCCCTCTCACATGTATTTGTTTTTTATAGCACCTCTCATGCCAGTGTAGAGTGTCAGAGCACTTCACATCACACACACATATAGCGACAATTAATTATAAATGTGTAAATCAGTGTATAGCAATTGTCGCATAAGGCAAAGGGGACTGACTACAAGGTTAAAAATTCACGTCATCCATACTGGTAGGTATTTTTGAGTGATTGGTCTGGAAGCTCAAGCTCAGGATTCACAACATAACATAGTGGTTAGGGTTGACTTCAGTAGAAAGAATTCATTTCTACCCAAACAAACCTTTTTAACAACATGAGGATAATAATAAACTGGGAAAAAATCATACCTTTCTAACCTGTACCATTCAGCTTGCACACAGCTCTTTGATCGCAGTTCATAGTTCACTGTTCTAGATTACGAATGTAATTTATGGACTGCACAGTAACAAAAGAATCTCTGTGACAAAAAAATTAACACACTGAGCTATGCACATAAAATATTGCTCTTTGATATGCATGGTACACGTTCTCTCCGGCAGGCATAATAACACCTTTGCGCTACTTTAGATGAGTCAAAAGCATGGCTTAATTTGTGCCAGTGGTTTCCGGTGCTCAGCACCGGCACTTAATTGTCAACACCAGCACTTATGGCTGTCTGCCACATGGTGGTGCTAATTTACAGATGAGCACAACAACAATAGATTATTAGTTGAAAATGCATTACAAATAACTAATACCTTGCGTCCAAGTTATTCTTATAGCTTTGGGTCCTGGAAGAATCTGAATTGACACACTTGTAGGAGGGTGATTGTGACTGGCAGGGGCAATGGGTAATGTAAGCTGAGGCAGCCCCCTGATGAGGGCCCTGGCATTTATTGTTTTACAAATTAAGAATTCGTCAAAAGTGCCACAAGACAAAACTCCCATATCTCTCCAGTTGGTACATTAATCATCAGAGTTAACTTGATACTTTTATTGTTGCCAAAAACTGCTGAATATACAAGGAACTTGCAGTGTTTTTAAAACTACTGCACTGCTTCAAAACAGGCCCCCACTAACAAAACCAGCTCCCCCACCCAGGGAAATGCCTGATGCCCGGTACGCCAGTCTGGCACATAACAACGTAACATAACATCTTGAATCTGATGTCCATATTTAACCCCTTGCATGCCGGGGGACATCATGAGTCACGGTGGGCGTGTGCTCACGACGGCTGGGGGCTGTCCGAATCCCGCCCACTATGTAAATTGCCCGCACAGCGTGAAAATTCGTGGCAAATGCATGGGGTTAACATAACATAACATAGCAAAGCATAGCATAACATAACACATATAACACAATATAGAATAACATAACACATGACATATAACATAACATAACAGATTAGCTAGCATCTCCTTTAACATTTTCCCGAGCTTCCTCCACTGGAAGGGGGGGGAGCAACAACTTCTCAAGGGGATGTACATTTGGGAGTCTGAGGCCAGCCATCTCTTGCCCAGGAAGCAGGCTACTAATAGAAGGAAGGTGTATGCGCTGATTGTGAATTACAATGCAGGAACCAGATGTCGGTGTAAATTTTTTGGGGTTCCACAAATGATGCCCCTGTCCTAAGTCCCACTCCGGTCCTAGTGATGGCAAAAATGCTTTACTTTGCTTAAGGGAGCCACACAATCAACTGTGGCATCATGCCACATGTCATCACAGAGGACACCAATAATACAACACACAATGCCAGAACACAAAACCATTTGGTGGTTGCAGTCCTGCAATTCGTAAATAGACAGAACTTGTGACTGGAATTTTTTTTTTTTTTTTATGTATTAAACCCACTTTGCGAATAAAAAAAATGCAGAGGAAGGGGCGTGACAGGGTTATCCCCTCCCATTTGTGATTCTCAGTAAGCTGTATCACTAGTTTGCGACTGCAATTGCTTCTGCAAAACATTGAAAACTAAAAAACACCAGGGAAAAAAAAAAAAATAATCACAATTTTAGTGGGGCATACCAGTCAATGAGGCTCAGTGAAGCCCCCCTGTAGATGTACAAGTGTAGGTTTATGATGCTACTGGTATCTCTACAGTGGACAAGACATCTCTATTGCCCTTCTTGGGCCAGATGGAAACCTCTGGGGAACACCACAAACACCAGCATTTTTTGGGGAAGCCATCCAGCGCTCCACACCAATGCCACCAAAGAGTACATGAGCCAATGGGTAGTCTTCCTCGAGGAGGTGTGCGCCTGTCGCAGCCATCGCAGCCGCCCCATTGGTGGCAAGAGGCCTGCTGAATTAAATGCTCCATTTTCCTTACTGGTCCTACTTCCGCATCCCACCGTAGTGAGGGGCCAATCACTTTACCTTCTTCCACTTAAGTTCCGTCATCATCTAGAATTCTTGCGTAAGCACAGTTTGCGAAGGTTGTACACTTCGCAAAACGTTACAGGGGGAAGTTACATTGTGCCCACCACTACCATTAGGGTTTCTTTTAAAAATAAATGGATTAATTCATTTTTATTCACTCATTTGCTTCGTCTTTTAATGGCCTTATAAATTACGTGTTGTGCATCTGTAAATTTAAAAGATCTGTAAAGCAAAACACTGTGATTTTATAACAAAAAGATTGGGGTTTTATTTGAAAGAATCAGTAACTGTGAGACATGTGAACCATGAAAAATCTTTTGCAGCATTCCCAGACTGTAGTTTGCGCTCAGACATTTTTAGCAGGTGACCAGCGGCTCGGGCATGGTCTTGTGCATGCCCAGCTGAGGG
This sequence comes from Lissotriton vulgaris, assembly GCF_964263255.1. NCBI lineage: Eukaryota > Metazoa > Chordata > Amphibia > Caudata > Salamandridae > Lissotriton > Lissotriton vulgaris. The sequence continues at coordinate 85,626,912 of NC_141691.1, read as the reverse complement.
GGTCACAGTCCAGTGCTTAATTTGTAAATAAACAAGTGCCAGGGCTACCGTCACAGTGTGCCTGCCCACAGTTACAAGTGTAACTGCAACAAATGATGGACCTAATGCTGAATGATTCAAACATTCTCCCCCAGTCAAGAGATCTGGAATAAATCCATTGTTCCTTTGCCCACTACGCCACCCCAGTTTGGACCCAGCCATATGCAAATCAGCCTTGACCCTGTGCCTCATGGGAACAGTCCAGACCAAACTGCCAAGCCAGGTTCTCCCTGGACCGGAAACAAGCATCCTGGGACCGATTTAAGGGTATGTCACCCTTCATCAACCAGGCTAGCTTGAATCCAGTCGCACAGTGAGCAAGGGACCAACGTCTTGGCGTACCCGTCCCACTTAGGGCTAAAAGTGTAACTGCAACAAATGATGGACGGAATCCTGAATGATTCAAACATTCTCCCCCAGTCAAGAGATCTGGGATAAATCCATCATTCTTTTGCCCACTACAGCACCCCAGTTTGGACCCGCCATATGAAAATCAGCCTTGACCCTGTGCCTCATGGGAACAGTCCCACTTAGGGCTAAAAGTGTAACTGCAGCAAACTATGGACGGAATGCTGAGGGAGGACCGCGCCTGGCAGTTTGGGCTGGACTGTTCCCATTGGGCACAGGGTCAAGACTGATTTGTATATGGCTGGGTTCAAACTGGAATGGCATAGTGAGCAAATAATCGATGGATTTAGGCCCAGATCTCTGTACTGGGGTGAATGTATGACATTGTTCCGCATTCTGTCCATCAATTGTTGTTTTTGCACTTGTCACCCTGAATGGGACGGGTATGCCCAGACGTGGGTCCCGTGCTCTCCATGCCACCGGAGTAAAGCTATCCTGGCTGAAAAGGGGTGAAACCACGAAACTGGTCCTATGATGCTTGTTTCCAGTCCAGGGAGGACCTGGCCTGGCCGATGTTATGTTATGTTAATTGTACTTGTACCGTGCACGGTTACTCATGAGTGTACCGGCGCGATGACTTAAGGGGGAGCAGAGAACTAACAGATGAAAATATGCGTTTTGTGATTTTTCTTAAAAGCAGCCAGATCTTCAATAGTGCGAAGAGCCAGGGGAAGGGCATTCCATGCTGCCACCGCCCTCCGCAACAGAAACCTGGGCTAGGACCAGCGATTTGAACTTCACCCGTTCCGCCACGGGAAGCCAGTGAAGTGAGCGCAGATGGTGCCGCACACTATGTCTGTCGGAGATGCCCAACAGAAGTCTAACTGCCGAATTCTGGACAACCTGCAACTTTTTGATCAGGTAGGCTGGAATACCAATGAAGAGAGCATTGGCATAGTCCAGCCGAGACAAGATGAGGGCACACATAACCGTTTCTCTTGCTGCCTGTGCAAGAGAGGAAAGAATTTCCTCAGAGTCTTGAGCAAGCCAAAGCAGGTGCCAGCCAGCTTCGAGATGTGGACCGAGAAGGAAAGACCCTCGTCAAACCAGACCCCCAAGTTCTTCGTCGGCTTCCCATCAGAGGATGGCAGGGGAAGGTCAGGTGGCCACAACATCTCTCTAAACCTAGGAGGGAATTTTCCAAACAGCAAAATCTCCGACTTCTCCTCGTTACATTTTAGTTGTGCTCCAGAGAGCCACCTAAAGATGGAAGAGAGACAGTGATGAACTAGAGTGACCGAATTATCATCCCTGTCCCAGGTGAAGAGTAACTGCATATCATCGGTGTAAGCCATTACCTTCACCCCAAAACTCTCAGCCAAATAGTCCTGGGGGGTCACATAGATATTGAAAAGAAGGGGACTGAGTGAGGACCCCTGAGGGGCACCCGTTGCAACAGCCTGATGGAGAGAGGCCGATGGTGGCAGCCTGATCTGCTGAGTCTGACCCTCAAGATAGGACCTAAGCCAATTCCAGGCCGACCCTGACACCCCTATCCTTCCAGGCTCGAGTGAAGAAGAGAGTGGGGGGACAGTATTGAACGCAGCCGAGAGGTCAAGCAAAGTCAATGCAGCCCTCCCGCCAGTGTCCAAGCACTCCCGAATGGCCTCCACAAGCACAGATTCCGTGCTATGAGCTGCAGAGAACCCTGACTGAGCAGCAGACCCTCTCTTTTGACAAAATCCATAAGTTGTTTGGTGACAACCTTCTCACACACCTTGCCCAGACCGGGTAGGTGAGAGATAGGCCTGTAATTACCAGGACTGCGCGTGTCTAGTGAAGGTTTTTTAGGAGTGGCAGGATCTTGGCCTGTTTCCAGGACACAGGAACACAAGCTGTACAGAGGGACAGATTAACAATGCTATTTACCTCTGCATTAATAGTCTCGGTAGCTGCTGCCAGCAAACTGGCCAGACAGGAATCAGAGGGAGAGCCTGACTTAAGGCTCCTTAGACTTTTAAGAGAGTCAGCCAAGTTCACAGGAATGAAGGCATTCAGGCCATGTATAATATCCACCGAAAAAGTCGGGGGCAAAGCCTCAATCTCTATAGCACCTGGTAAAAAAGCTGCCTGAATCGTGCAGATTTTGTCCAGGAAAAACGTAGACAGAATCTCGCACCAGGCGACTGAAGATGGAGATGCACTCGCCTGGGCTAGAGGCGACGTAAAATTCTGTACTATCGAAAACATTTCTTTAGAATTGTTTTTCACAGAGCCAATCCGTGCCGTAAAGAATTCCCTCTTGGCCTGAGCTATGGCCTCATAATACATTTTTTGTTTGGCTCTGAGCTTCAGCTTGGCAGCCGGGCAGTAGTTGCTACGGCGCCAAGCTCGTTTCAAAATCTTGCATTCGTCTTTCAAATCTCTAAGTGCTATGTTGTACCAGGATTTAGAGGGAGAACTCCTGGCAGGCCTCATTGAACTCAATGGGGTGAGTGAATTGACAGCCTGAAACCCAACTGATGAACACATCTAGTCGGCTCTCTAAGTCACCTGAGAGCGTGGGTCTAGATGAATCCAAAGTACAAATAAGGGCACCGGGGGCAATTTTAACAAAGGCCGGTTTACAAACAGGGCACACTGGAGGCTAGCAATGCACACCTCCCAAGAGAAATGTGTCAAGAAATGATCAAACCAGGAGACCTGACACGATCACTCATCATGATGGGGAAGTTGGTACAAATTGGGTCCAAAATATGCCCCGCCAGATGAGTGGGAAGCCCGACCTGCTGGGTTAATTGAGCTACGTGCAGAGTATCCAGAAAGTCTGACGTATCCGTAGCTTGAGCCTGATCAAAATGGATGTTTAGGTCCCCCAGCACAACATAGTTGGAGAATCGCAGTGCTCTATAAGCAATAGCATCACCACAGGCCCGCAGGAACGGACCCACCTGCCCTGGGGGCCTATAAATGAGCGAGCCCCCAGCGTGAAGTGGTCCAAGAATCGAATGTTGAAATCCAAGACTTCACAGGCCCCCCATGTAGTAGCATCCTCCCTCCTCAGCTCCCACTTATCTTTGTAGGAGATGGCTAAACCCCCACTCCTCCCAACTGGGCGATCCTCTCTAATAATTTTGTAACCCACCGGAGTAGCAAGAGTGACAATGGGGTCAGTCGAAGAATCCAGCCAGGACTCCGTAATGAACAAGAGATTGGGAGAACTGAAATCGAGGAGGTCGAAAACCTCGGCGTGATGCCTCTTGAGGGATCTGACGTTAATCAAGGCTGCCATGATGGAGGGAACTCTCACAGACTCATGGGAGGGGGTGCTGATATGCGCAGAAAATGCGATGTCTGAAGTCAGCCTAAACCCACAAGTTGGACATACCTTGTTACTACTGGCCAAAACATCCCAATTGCCTATACAGGGACAGCTATGGGTATCTATATTTCGCAGGTCAATACCCATATAGCACAACCTACCCTTGCGGCCTTCAGATCAGGCTGGACTGTTCCCATTGGGCACAGGTTCAAGACTGATTTGCATATGGCTGGGTTCAAACTGGAATGGCATGGTGAGCAAAAAACTATGGATTTAGGCCCAGATCTCTTTACTAGGGTGAATTATGACATTGTTCTGCATTCTGTCCATCAATTGTTGTTTTTGCATTTGCCCATAGTCACAAGGCAACATCCCTGGAACCTGACACATTTCCAGATTTCCAACATTTTGTAAAGACGGGAATGTGTCAGAATCCAACGCCGGAGGCGTAGCAATGGCGCAACGAGGAGAAATACTTTTATTTCTCTTCATTTTTTCCTCTTTCTATGACTGGTGCATTCTGCACTATGCATAGAAAGAGGAACTTCCTGCACAAAAACAATCATCCCCCCAACGCAGGCACCCTTGCAAAATGATGCAAGTGTGCCTGCGCTGGTGCATGGCAGTCAGTTGTGCGCCAGCACAGGGAATGAGTAATACTGTTGTTAATACAATGTATCCCTGTGCTTTGAAAATGATGCAACACAGCGCAGTTAAATGGCGTGCAGCACCACGCCAAAGCATTTTCTTGTAGATGAGGCCCAATATTTTCATGACTGTAGTTCACCTTTCAACGTCAATAAGTGTGTAAAAACACAGATGATGAGTCTTTTCGCTGTACTGGGCATGGGCATATTTGTTCCATATGTCACATTTTACCGGTACTAAACTTTTTTATGAGCCCTACCAATTTTGCAGTTATGGTGGAAGAGTGAATTGAGGGCACATGGAGCTCATTAAAGTTAAGCAAGATCAGTTGGAGGAAAAGTGAGGTCTTCCAGTTCCAAGCCTGAATATAGTGGTTATTTCTAAAGTTGTTTTATTTTGTCACAAGACAATTTCGTAATCTTAATTTTGTTTTTTTTAATTTCAATGCCTGCACACATCTCATTCTGTGGTAAGCAAAAAGTACTTTTGGTCAGTGCTCCAAGCAGAAACAGCTGTTAAATTCCCGCTCCCTCAATTCGACTTAGCCCTACTAGGAGGGAGCAGGGTATTCAAAGCGGGTATTGCCCTCAGCTAAGGGCAATACGGCTAATGAAACCCGCCCTGTTCCTCACAGCAAAAAAAAAGAATAGCTGACAGTGTCCTACAAGATTTAGTGCATCAGCTTTACTTAAAATGCTACATGCAGACTCTCCTTTCCTACTCAGGGACAGGCAAATCTTCCTTTCTTAACAAGGAATAAGCTTACACGCCATGTGCAGACCCTCCTTTCCAAATCAGAGACAAGATTATATGCCATATGCAGACCCTCCTTTACAACTCAGGGACAGGCTTACACGCCATGTGCATACCCTCCTTTCCTAACTAGTGACAGGCTTACAAGCCATGTGCAGACCCTCCTTTCCTAACTAGTGACAGGCTTACACGCCATGTGCAGATCCTCCTTTCCAAATCAGAGGCAAGTTTACACACCATGTGCAGACGCTCCTTTCCTAACAAGGGACATGCTTACACACCATGTGCAGGTCTTTCTTTCCAAATCAGAGACACGTTTACAGGCCATGTGCAGACCCTCCTTTCCCAACAAAGGACAGGCTTACACGCCATCTGAAGACCCTCCTTTCCGAATCAGGGACAGGCTTACACGCCATGTGCATACCCTCCTTTTCTAACTAGTGACAGGCTTACAAGCCATGTGCAGACCCTCCTTTCCTAACTAGTGACAGGCTTTCACGCCATGTGCAGATCCTCCTTTCCAAATCAGAGGCAAGTTTACACACCATGTGCAGACGCTCCTTTCCTAACAAGGGACATGCTTACACACCATGTGCAGGTCTTTCTTTCCAAATCAGAGACACGTTTACAGGCCATGTGCAGACCCTCCTTTCCCAACAAAGGACAGGCTTACACGCCATCTGAAGACCCTCCTTTCCGAATCAGGGACAGGCTTAAATGCCATGTTAAGACCCTCTTTTTCCAACCAGTGACAGGCTTACATGCACAGGTGCACACCCTCCTTTCCTACTCAGGGACAGGCTTACATGCCATGTGCAGACGCTCCTTTCCTACTCAGGGACAGGCTTACATGCCATGTGCAGACCCTCTTTTCCTAATCAAGGACAGGCTTACATGTCATGTGCAGACACTCCTTTCCTAATCAGGGACAGGCTTACATGCCATGTTCAGATCCTCTTTTCCTAACCAGTGACAGGCTTACATGCCATGTGCAGACGCTCCTTTCCTACTCAGGGACAAACTTACACCTCATGTGCACACCCTCTTTTTCTAACCAGTGACAGGGTTACATGCCATGTGCACACCCTCCTTTCCTACTCAGGGACAGGTTTACATGCCATGTGCAGACCCTCCTTTCCTACTCATGGACAGGTTTACACGCCATGTGCAGACCCTCTTTTCCTACCAGTGACAGGCTTACATGCCATGTGCAGACCCTCCTTTCCTAACCAGGGACATGCTTACACGCCATGTGCAGACCCTCCTTTCCAAATCAGAGGCAAGTTTACACACCATGTATAGACCGTTCTTTCCTAACAAGGAACAGGCTTACACGCCATGTGCAGACCCTCTTTTCCTAACCAGTGACAGGCTTATATGCCGTGTGCAGACCCTGCTTTTCTACTCAGAGACAGGCTTATATGCCATGTGCAGACCCTCTTTTCCTAACCATGGACAGGATTACATGCCATGTACAGACCCTCCTTTCCTTTCAAGGGACAGGCACACACGCCTTGTGCAGACCCTCTTTCCAAATCAGAGATGGGCTTACACACAGGCTTACAAGCCATGTGCAGGCCCTCTTTTCCTTATAAGAGACAGGCTTGCATGCCATGTGCAGACCCTCTTTTCCTAACCATGGACAGGCTTATATATCATGTACAACAAAACACTGAAAATGGCAGCAAGGAATTTTGTCTGTTGCACCACCTAGCTATACACGAAAGGTATCTTTGGTGGATATGACCACACACGCTGCCCACCTCACTAGTCCACTGCCATGGGACTAAACAATTATAAACAAATGAAAGAGCACACAGAGAGGCAGCAATCACAATACACTGTACAATGCTTCAATGCACATAAAGAGACACATGTCCTTCTTTTGGTATGAAAGAAGTCCTTATTTTTATTCTCGTTGTATTTTGCTGATAAAAAGATGTACAAAACCACAGCCAATGTTCATAATAAATGGAGACCAAGGAAACAGCCAACGCGTTTCACCCGTAGGCTTCTTCAGGGCTTTCAAAGCAAAAAGTAATGCTTCACTCAGTTGATAATGAGCGAATGATAATTTGGCGCTTACATGCCATGTGCAGACCCTCCTTTACTAACCAGGGACAGGCGTACACGCCATGTGCAACCCTTCCTTTCTTACCCAGAGACAAGCTTACACGCCATGTACATATCCTCCTTTCCAAATCAGAGGCAAGTTTACACGCCAAATGCAGACGCGCCTTTCCTAACAAGGGACATGCTTACACACCATGTGCAGGCCTTTCTTTCCAAATCAGAGACACGTTTACAGGCCATGTGCAGACCCTCTTTTCCTACCAGTGACAGGCTTACATGCCATGTGCAGACCCTCCTTTCTTAACCAGGGACATGCTTACACGCCATGTGCACACTCTTTTTTTCTAACCAGTGGCAGGGTTACAAGCCATGTGCACACCCTCCTTTCCTAGTCAGGGACAGGTTTACACGCCATGTGCAGACCCTCTTTTCCTACCAGTGACAGGCTTACATGCCATGTGCAGACCCTCCTTTCCTAACCAGGGACATGCTTACACGCCATGTGCAGATCCTCATTTCCAAATCAGAGGCAAGTTCACACATCATGCATAGACCCTTCTTTCCTAACAAGGGACAGGCTTACACACCATGTGCAGACCCTCTTTCCCTAACCAGTGACAGGCTTATATGCCGTGTGCAGACCCTGGTTCCCTACTCAGGGACAGGCTTATATGCCATGTGCAGACCCACTATTCCTAACGATGGACAGGATTACATGCCATGTACACACCCTCCTTTCCTTTCAAGGGACAGGCTTACACGCCATTTGCAGACCCTCTTTTCCAAATCAGAGATGGGCTTACACACAGGCACACACGCCTTGTGCAGGCCCTCTTTTCCTAATAAGGGACAGGCTTGCATACCATGTGCAGACCCTCTTTTCCTAACCATGGACAGGCTTACATATCATGTAAGACCCTCCTTTCCTAACAAGAACAGGCTTACATGACGTGTGCAGACACTCCTTTCCTAATCAGGGACAAGCTTACATGCAGTGTGCAGACCTTTCTTTCCTAACAAAGGACAAGCTTACACGCCATGTGCAGACCTTCCTTTCCAAATCAGAGACAGGATTACACTCCATTTACAGACCCTCCTTTCCAAATCAGAGACAGGATTACAGGCCAGGTGCAGACGCTCCTTTCCTAACCAGGGACAGGCATACACGCCATGTGTAGATCTTCCATTCCTAACCAGGGACAGGCTTACACGCCATGTGCAGATCTTCCTTTCCAAATCAGAGACACTCTCGTTTCTAAATCAGAGAAAGGCTTACATGCCATGATTTGTTTGATTTGATTTGATTTGTGATTTGTAGAGCGCTCGAATGCCTCAGGGCGTCTTGGCGCTGTAAGAGACTGACTGACCATAAGAGTAGTGCACCTCCGGATTAAGTTGAGAACAGCCAGGTTTTCAAGTTCTTGCAAAACGACCATAGAGAGGGGCTGTTTTTCAATTCGGCAGGAAGCTTGTTCCAAATTTTAGCCGTGTTGCCAATGAAGCTTCTCCCCCCCACCTAAGCTGTTTGAATCTGGGAGTAACCAGGAGTTTGGCGCTACTAGATCTTAACGTCCTGGTTGGTTCATAAGGTTTTAGGTCACTTTTTAAGAACCCAGGACCTGAACCGTGAAGTGATTTGTACGCTAGGCAAGCTGATTTAAACTGGATTCTTTTCCCAACCCTGAGCCAGTGTAGGCCTTGAATTCTTTGCGCTACGGGCTCAAACTTGGGAATATCCAGAACCAGCCTTGCTGCCGCGTTCTGGAGATGCTGGAGTTTATGTAGCAGCTGTTTTTGTAACCCTACATAAAGAGCGTTGCCATAATCCAGTTTAGATAGACCTAGTAAGGTAACCCGGGTTTTGGCGGTGTCAGGTGGAATGTATGGCAGCAATTTTCTAATGAGTTTCAGAATATACCATACCGATGAGGAGAGATTATTTATTTGGGCCTCGAAGGTGAGTTTGGAGTCAAATATGACCCCTAAATTCCTTACTTTGTCCACCGGCGTTGGATATCTACAGAGGGAGTCGGCCACCAGAGATTGGACCAGATGTCCGGGTTGGCCCCCAGTACCATAACCTCCGATTTGTCCCCGTTAAGTTTTAAACACTTGTCCTGCATCCAGTTGCTGACCTGGTCCATGCAGAGTCTGAAACTGTGCACGGTCTCCGTGATGTTATTAGAGATAGCCACCACAATTTGGGTGTCGTCCGAGTAAGATAGTGGGACGAACCCGCAGTTCCTGATGATGTTGGCTAGTGGGGCGGCATATAGATTAAAAAGGGACGGGCTCAGCTATGAGCCCTGGGGAACCCCCCATGGCAGATCAAAGGCCCTTGATGAGAATTCCCCAAGCTCAACTGAAAAGGTTCTGTTTTCCAGGAATGAGGCCAGCAAATTGGTAGCAGAGGGATGAAGACCTAGATCGGATAGCCTATTTCTGAGAATCTCATGGTTAACAGTGTCGAAGGCCGCCGACAAATCTAACAGAATGAGGGCGGCCTTCCCTCCTGCGTCCAGAATCCTCCTGAGTTCCTCAGCTGCCATCACCAAGGCAGTCTTGGTCCCATGATTCTCCCGAAACCCATATTGGGAGTCATCTAGGGCATACGTTTTCCTGACAAATCCTGACAATTGGGCGTTCAAAAGTTTCTCCAGAATTTTAGCCTGAAAAGGAATTCTTGAGATTGGCCGGAAATTGGCTGGAATTGAGGGGTCCAAGCTAGGTTTTTTAAGCAGTGGAAGTACAGAGGCTGCCTTCCACGCTTTAGGAAAACAGCTGGATTGAATTATATTGCTGAACAGAATCTGAAGTTGGGAACTGAGCAGAACTGGGAACATGTGTAGGACCTTGGGGGGGGGGGCACGGGTCCATCGGACTACCGGATTTGGTGAAAAGGACCAGCTGTCTGATTTCTTCCACCGAGGAAGCTGAAACCTTGAATTTGGGCAGGGTGTCTGGAGTGTTATTCTGCATGGGGTGGTTGGAAGGACTAGATCTCCCTGCATGTGGAACAGTATGCCTCTGGGTTAAGGACTCATATATAAGTCGCACCTTGTCCGTGAAAAACTGACCCAGTTTGTTGCAAAGTTCCGTGCTACCTTCGACCTGTTTAGGCGCGGGTTTTGTACGTTTTTAACCGTATTGAACAGTTTTTTAATCGAGTTTTTTGCCTCGTTAAGTTTTTTTTACAAAGAATGTCGATTTACCTTCCTTAATCAGTTTTTTATATGTGGCTAGTGTTTTACAATACTCTGCTTTCTCATTTGTCCCGTAGTTGGCCCTCCATTTTCTTTCTGCCTTCCTGCAGGTCTGTTTCTGCAGTCTTAATTTCTCTGAGAACCAAGGTTCAGAATGTTTACTCCTTTTCTGTTTTTTGGTTTTAATATGTGCGGCTGCAAGCACTGCGGTTTTGATCCAATTCTCCACTTGGTGTGCGGCTATGTCACAATCCTTATATAATACTAAAGCGGAAGAACACAGCCGAGCGTGTAGTTCCGCAATATCGATCTTTTTCCAGTCCTGGTATGGGTGATTCCCCTCCCTAGGTGTCCTGACCTTTTTAGTTGAGTCCAAGTTTAAGGAAAAGTGAATTACTTTATGATCAGACCAGGGGACCGCCAGTACTTCCCCAATCATGATGTCGGGGTTTGAAGTGAATATTCCGTCCATGGAATCCCCAGCGGAATGGTTTTCCTGCTTTACTAATTGGGAAAGGCCACAGCTGGTCATGGTCTCTAATAAGGAACTCGTGCTGCTATCCTCAGTTTTTTCCAAGTGGATATTAAAATTCCCCAAGATCGTAAAATCTGTCATGGATAAACTCGACTCTATGGTGGGCCCCAATAGTTGTACCAAGGGGACCTTTGCCTTAGGAGGCCTGTATAGTAGAAGGCCGGAGAATGTGTAATTGTCAGTGATGCGAATTTTGAAAGGAAGTGTTTCACACTCTGTGGACTTCAAACTCTCAAGACCCTGCACATGGAGTGAATCCTTGCTGATGATGGCTAGACCTCCTCCCCGCTTCCCCGTTCTGTCGGTGCGTAGGAGTGAGTATCCTGTCGGCACTGCAAATGCAAGGTCAATGTCCGACGATATACCATGTGCAGATGATCCTTTCCTAAACATGGAATGGCATACACGCCATGTGTAGAACCTCCTTTCCTAACAAGGGACAGGCTTACACCCCAAATGCAGACCCTCCTTTCCTAATGAGAGACAGGTTTACATGCAATGTGCAGACCCTCCTTTCCTAACAAGAGACAGGCTTACATGCCATGTGCAGAACCTCCTTTCCTAACCAGGGAAGAGCTTATACACCATGTGCGGACCCTCCTTTCCAAATCAGAGACAATTTTACACACCATGTGCAGACCCTCCTTTCCTAACCAGGGACAGGCTTACACCCCAAATGTAGACCCTCCTTTCCTAATGAGAGACAGGTTTACATGCCATGTGCAGACCCTCCTTTACTAACCAGGGACAGGCGTACACGCCATGTGCAACCCTTCCTTTCTTACCCAGAGACAAGCTTACACGCCATGTGCAGATCCTCCTTTCCAAATCAGAGGCAAGTTTACACGCCATATGCAGACGCTCCTTTCCTAACAAGGAACATGTTTACACACCATGTGCAGGCCTTTCTTTCCAAATCATAGACATGTTTACAGGCCATGTGCAGACCCTCCTTTCCTAACAAGGGACAGGCTTACACGCCATCTGCAGACCCTCCTTTCCAAATCAGGGACAGGCTTACATGCCAAGTTCAGACCCTCTTTTCCTAACAAATGACAGGCTTACATGCCATGTGCACACCCTCCTTTCCTACTCATGGACAGGCTTACATGCTAAGTGCTGACCCTCCTTTCCTACTCAGGGACAGGCTTACACGCCATGTTCAGACCCTCTATTCCTAACCAGTGACAGGCTTACATGCCATGTGCAGATGTTCCTTTCCTACTCAGGGACAGGCTTAAACGCCATGTGCACACCCTCTTTTTCTAACCAATGACAGGGTTACATGCCATGTGCACACCCTCCTTTCCTAGTCAGGGACAGGCCTACATGCCATGTTGTTAAACCTTAGGTCGCAGCGTCAACATTATCGGCGCCATCTTGCCCCCCCCCTTTTCAAGCCCATTCATGCGCGTAAACGGCAGCCATTTTGAGTACCATGGCCTCTCTGCCCATCGTCGATAGCCAGCGCGTCTCTCTCTCTCTCTCTCTCCTGACCTCGCAAAACATCCCCCCGCACGCTGAAACCCCCCGCTCTCACATGCCTTGGATCGTAAACCCCTCTTCCACACAGCTCTGCCTCGGAACCTCATCCTGTTCCCAGTGCGACACCTCCCACCATTCCTTTCATGGTCCCGGATCCTTTGATAAAACCCCCCTTTCCTCTGTACCCGTTTGTCTTCCTCGTTCCCAGGCCCTGCGGATACTGTTATTGCCCCCTCCCTCTCCTGTGCAGTAGGAAGTTTCCCTCATCAAAGGATCCAAGAGTTGATCAAACCCCTCACCCCATGAGATCCGATCAACCTCACACATTAGGTGAATCGGCGGAACGTCCAGCTGTGTGACAATCATCACCTATTGTGACCGGGGTGGGGACTTCAACTGCAAATGTGTGTGGGAACGGGCCTGAGGCGGGGATTCTGAGGATGTCTTTCCGTACAACAAAGGATTGACAGAGATGTGTTTTGTGCAATAAAGTAATAAACCTGTGTATAAGAGGCCAGGCCTCGGAGATGCAGTTAGAGCACCTCGAGAAGATACCCTGTTGTCTGATTTGATGTGTTCTGCTCCGTCGGAATAAAACTTCTGTTTCCTGCCTTCCAGTCTCCAGCGCCCGCCTCTTTGTTGTTGTAAACTTAAGTGGGTATAGAGGCGGCTAACGCCGGGCAACTTCGGAAAAGGTCTTCTGCCTGTACCTTTTTCAACAATTGGCGTCCCAAACGTGGGGCCCATCAGCGACCAGTGGATCCAGTGGGAGAGGTCCTGACGACAGAGTGAACGACTGCAACGTTCGGGAGTGCACCTGTCCGATAGACCCTCGTCTGACAGCCGATCATCCGAACTTCACTGATTCCGAACAGACCTCTCTCGAGTGATCTACGGTCCTGACTGGGAACCATCAGGAGTGCCACGAGGAATACGAAGAATAGAGGACGATCGGGCGCTGGATTCGGAAGACAAGAAACTGTCCATGCGGTCCGGGTAAGGTCGTGTAAACACGACGAATTGCGAAATGATTGTTTGATTGTTTAGAAAATACTAGTATTACTCCTTGATTGATTTATTTGGAGATTCGCTGTCTGCAAACGGAGAAACAACAGGCTCTCTCTTTGCAAACAGTGAAGGATAGGTAACGCAGCTGTCGTATCTATCTTTCTCCCCCACTGATTAATTGATTGAACCCGAACTACTGTTCGCGGATTACTTTCTGGAGATTCTCTGTCTACAAACAGGAAAGAACAGGTTCCCTCTTTGCAGGTAGTGAAAGGGTAGGGAACGCAGACCTTTGCGTGCCTATTTATTCTCCCCATTGATTGTTTGATTGACCGAGCATCGACTGTTTGATATTGGTTCTTGAGGTATTCACCGCCTGCAAACAACGTAGAATAGAAATATTCTGTCTAGTCTTTGCACGCAGTGATAAGATAGGTAGTGCTGACTTTTGTCCCCATTTTGATCCGTCATGCCTGTCTTCTCCCCACTGATTGGTAGCCTGTATAGCCCGGACCGCTTATTAGAGATGAACCATCCGGCTCCACTGGAGGGCACCCCTAATAAGGACATGTTCATGAAACATGGATTGATCGCTATAGCCTATAGCAAGCTGTGGCATAAATATACGAAAAAGGATCGAGAAAGTCAGTGGCCACTGATAGGATCCTTCGATGATGATAAAATGAACGCGCTAGAAACAGCCCTTGGTAAAAACAAGACAACGCCCACTATGCTTGATAGTTTCGGCATGTGGCGAAAAGAAACTGAACAACGTAAAAAGAAAACTGAGAGTAGGTTGGGAAAAGAGCTGCGAAAAGCAGCCCACCTAGCTGCTCAGAAACTAGAAGAAGAGATAAAAGAAAGAGAAGAAGCCAAGCAGAAACTAGAAATAGAAACATCAAACCAGTGTCCGGTTAGAACGCCCCCTACGCTCTATCCTGAATTACCCTCGAAACAACGAACCAACGATGATCTTCTGTTAGGTCCTCCGATCATCTACATGCCCCCTCCATATGCCCCTTCCCAACTCTTAGCGCAGCACCCACCGCCCCCAGGTACAAACAAGAGTAGTGCCACAGCTTCGGCCCCCATGGCCTCTGTGCCGGCCGAACTCCTTGTATTAGATACTACACAAACAACAACGTTAGGCGACCCTGAGACCCGAAGGGCCGGTTCCGCTAGAACAAGCAGACTAAGCAAAGATGAGCGAGCAGGGATCGACAAGGTAGCAAGGACGCTGGTAGAAAGAAAGGAAGATGAAGAGTATATCACAGATATGTTTAACTCGTATACAGGGAGTCACAGACGACACTTTACCGTATGACTGTGTTACCATGTCTTAAACGCATACGAGGACCGATATCGAGACAAAGGTCCCGGGAGCCTAACGACTTCTGTACCGGAAGGTCGATATCGGGGATGAGGGCGAGTGTGATGTGACGGACCTCCTTATGCGTACGTTTGAGGTTTTCCGCCACCTCACTGAACAAGAATCGGAAACTAAAACCACGACATCCGTAGTGACCGAACCACAAACTGGGCAATCTAACGCCATGATGCCGATACGAGAAGCTGCCCCTTACTGGGTTCCTCCACGAGGTGAAGGGACCAACGATGATGCAAACCACAAAGATGCAAAAGGAAGGGTAGTGTACAACTGGGTCTACCTGCCTTGGGACCGGCAAGAAATTCTGACATTCCGGAAATCTCTACCCGATTTACGTAAAAACCCCACTGCCTTCTATACTGAATTAGGTACAGCCCTAGGTTCAACGATTATGACCCTGGCTGACATCGACTTGTTTTTCGGGTTATGTCTACCAGCTGATGTGTGGAAACAAATCCGGAAAGTCGACCACCTTGAGCTGTTTGGACATACCTGGTCACAACTCGATGGTATTGACAAACAACGAGAGCCTGGACAAAAGCCTTTGAAACCCATTTTAGACCTCCCAGATAAAATCGTACAGAAATTAAAAACCCTGATTCCAGAAAAGAAAGTGGACTGGTCGATAGTAACGGCCTGTCGCCAGAAACCCCAGGAGGATGTATCGGACTACTTCTCCCGGTTTGAAACGGTGTTCTCCGATTACAGCGGCCAGGACCTGACCACTGCAACCGGACACCATCTGTTTGTCCAGAATTATGTTAAGGGTTTGTCACCAGAGGTATCCCAGAAACTGCAGGCCAGCGAGAGTAGTTGGGCAGCCTCCAAACCTACGGCGATCCTCCAAATGGCCCAATATTACGAGCATCAGAAAAATGAAATCGATAGAGCCACAGAGAAAAAGAAGAAAGATTTGAAAGAAAGGGTGATGATCGCACAACTGCAAGGGGTGACTATAGGACGTGACCAATACAGGGGAAGCTATCAGACGAACGTCACTAAGACTACACCTCCCAAGGACCGTACTCCGACTCCCCACATTGGACGTACAGACATTAGAGAGGACCAGTGCGCTTTTTGTAAAGGAACTGGCCATTGGAAATCCCAATGCCCGATCCTTTCGGAAATAATCAGAAACAAAGACCCCAAGGACATAGCAAATGGACCGAGAAATAAGGGACAGCAGCGAGGGCCCCCAAATGACACGATTAATGACAGATCAGGCAGACCAAATGCATTTGATCGACCTAGACAGAACCAATACCAGCAATCTGACTATGATGACGCCCACGACTTTGCATAGGACTGCCAAGGGCAAGGGAGGGATCCAGTCGAGCTCTATGTTGACCAGCAAGGCCCTTACGTCACTGCTAAGGTCTTGGGTACAACGTCTCCATTTCTGGTAGACACTGGCGCAACACGTAGTGCGTTATCTAAACGACTGATTCCAAGGGCACCCTTGTCTGGCTCACTCATAACATCGACAGGTTTCGATGGGACGCCCTCCACTAACCCTTTGTCCGCCCCGATCTTCTTCGACTTAGAAAACAACACCACTGACACCACGTTTTTGCTTTCCTCCAATAGTCCTGACGCCATTATGGGACTTGACTTATTGAAACACTTTCGAGCAACAATTAGATGTTCTCAAGACGGAGTTCGAGTTTTCCTTTACGACAACCCTGTTCTGCTTAGACATTGCCCTCCCCGACGCATGTTTTCCATCACTGACGCTGACATATCCCTGCTTGACACTCTGCCTCCGCATCTGTGGGCCAAGACGGACTCGGACGTAGGGCGCATGATGATTGACCCAGTGCACATTACTGTCCGACCAGACGCAACACTCCCAAAACTTCCACAATATCGGATATCACCCGAGGGCGAGAAGGCATTGGTAAAGATTATTCAGTCACTGATAGACGCAGGAGTGGTAGAGGAAGTGGTTAGCAACGTTTGCAACAGCCCTATCTTGCCCATTATCAAGAAACAGGGAGAGGGAGATGAGAAAGCATACCACTTTATTATTGACCTTCGAGAGATCAACAAAGTGGTGGTACCCCAGTACCCTGTGGTCTCAGACATCACCACCATCCTGACTTTGATTCCTTCTACTGCCACCACCTTCACTGTCATTGACCTCAAAAACGCATTCTTTTCCATCCCCATCCACCCAGACAGCCGATATCTCTTCGGCTTTACCCTAAAAGCCCGCTCATATAGGTTCTGCCGAGCACCCCAGGGCTACACAGAAAGCCCTAGCATCTACAGCCAGGCCCTCAAGAGACAACTGGATCAAGTCCAGTTACCCGATGGAGTGGTGTTAGTGCAATATGTTGATGACATCCTTTTGGCAGCCGACACCACTCCATTAGCAGTTACCGCCACTATTCAACTCCTGCACTTCCTTGCGGAAAATGGCCACAAGGTCTCCAAGAAAAAGTTGCAATTCTGCCAACCCCAGGTCACTTACTTAGGCCACCTTTTGTCCAAAGACGGAAGGAAACTCACTCCCGACCGGATCCAAACCATTCTCGAAACACCTGTCCCTAAGACTCAGAAACAGGTTCGCTCCCTACTAGGCCTCACCTCCTTCTGTCGACAGTGGTTACCAAACTTCAACCTCATTGTGAAACCGCTGCTTTCTCTGCTAGCCAAAGACGTCCCCTTCCCACTCCCTTGGACCCCCGAATGCCAAACCTCCTTCACGGAACTACGAGATGCCCTTTGTTCGGCCCCTGTCCTAGGTACCCCCGATTACACAAAGCCCTTCTCCCTTTACACTCACGAAAGGGAGGGGTGCGCTTTATCTGTCCTGACCCAGTCCATTGGCCCAAAGCAACGACCGTGCGCTTACTTCTCTGCCACTCTTGACCCTGTAGCCAGAGCCCTGCCTGCCTGCCTTCGAGCTGTAGCTGCCGCTGCAATCTCTATCCGACAGAGTGAGGGGATCGTGCTCTCGAATCCCCTCACGGTACTGGTACCCCATGCAGTTGACACCCTCCTGAACCAAACCAAGACGCAACACCTAACGAGTGCACGACTGACTGGATACGAATTGACTTTGCTTGCACCCCATATCACCTTGAAAAGATGCACCACACTGAACCCAGCAACTCTGTTACCCTTACCAGAGAACGATCCCAACGTGCACCCTGTACATGACTGTGTGACTCTTACGGACGAACAGACTAGAAGTAGGGTTGACCTCAGAGACACGGCTTTTCCTGACCCTGACGGAGAGCTGTGGATGGACGGTTCTTGCATCAAACTCCCCGATGGCACCACTTCAGCTGCCTATGCAGTCACCACGGCTCGAACTGTAGTCGAGACAGCCCGCATCACACAACGATCTGCCCAGGCAGCGGAACTGATTGCCCTGACACGAGCCTGCATTCTAGCTGCAGGAACCACAGCGAACATTTACACCGACAGCCAGTACGCCTTCGGGGTGGTTCATCATTTTGGGCTCCTTTGGAGAGAAAGGGGATTCTTGACCTCGCACGGCACCCCCATCTTGCATGGAGATCTAGTCTCCGCTTTGATCGAAGCTGTCCTTCTCCCTAAGAGGCTTGCGGTCATCAAATGCCAGGCACACAAGAAGGTGACGGACATTATTGGATAGGGAAATGCACTAGCCGACATCACTGCCCGAACGACAGCCGAAAATAGGACAACAACACGTATGTACGTGACCAGGTAACAAGCAGAAAAATGGACTGACGCTAGGGACACTATTAGAGACATTCAAATGGCCAGCACACAACACGAACTGACTGAATGGACACGGGTGGGATTGAAGGATGACGAAGGCTGCTGGCGGACAAAGGACACAAACAAATGGTTGCTACCTGACTCGTACCTGATTCCCATACTGACTATGGCACACTCCCCTGCCCACATAGGATCAGCCCCCATGATTGAACTTGTCTCCAGGGTTTGGCACAATGATAAAATCTCGGACTCCGCCAATTGTCTGGTCCAACAATGCTTGATATGCCTGCAACACAACCCCGGGAAAGGAACTGTAGTACCCCGGGGAGGGTTTGGGGTCCCAAATCACCCGTTTGAAGTCCTGCAGATGGACTACATCCAGCTAGACAGATGCCAAGGCCTGAAATATGTACTTGTAGTAGTATGCGCATTTAGCAAGTGGGTGGAAGCATACCCAACCCGTGACAACACTGCTATGGCCACTGCAAAGGTACTATTAAAGGAATTTTTCCCTCGCTACGGCCTCTGTCAGATTTTATGGAGCGACAATGGCCCCCACTTCATAGCCGAAGTCATCCAGCTCATCATAAAGGGGCTGGGCATCAAGCAGAAGTTCCACGCAGTTTTCCACCCCCAGTCTGCAGGTCTTGTTGAACGACACAATGCCACCCTAAAGCTTAAATTGGCCAAGATAGTGGCTACCACGGGTCTGAAATGGCCAGATGCCCTCCCACTGGCATTGCTATCGATGCGTTCCACCCCCACCAAACAACACTTGACACCTTACGAAGTTGTTTTTGGTCGACCCATGAGTGTCTGGTCTGCACCAAAACCAACTTCCATCCATGACGTCCCGTACGTCCTAATGTCTGATTATCTGTATAAATTGACTGAAACTCTGTCTGTCATTCATCAGCAGGTGCAGCAGGCCATCCCCGATGCTTCCAGGGGTCCGGGTCATGCCATCCAACCTGGAGATTTCGTGCTGATCCGAAATTTTCAGCAAACGAAAAGTCTGGAACCCAGGTGGACGGGCCCCTGGCAAGTGCTGCTCACCACCCGGACGGCTCTTCGTGTAGAGGGGAAACGGCACTGGCTGCACGCGCACCACTGCAAGAAGGTCTCCTCGACCTTGACCACAACAGAAGACATCGACAACCAACAAGAGCTCCTGAACAAGGACCGACCGTCACTAGCCTGCTATCCTGATTCCGAAGCCCTTGAACTTGCAAAATTCTCTGACCCTACTGTGCCATCCAGAGAAGGGTATTTCCTGCGACGAAAGGAGGGAGCTTCGGCTAAGCAGGCCACGGACTAAGTTAAATCTCAGAACGGTGACCTACACACCATCAAGGGTCACCCGGAGAGACGCTAAACGAAGTCTGTGGTTCTGCCTGCTACCGAGCACCTTGAAGATGATGGAAGCGCCAAATAAGAAGATGATGGAAGCGCCAAATAAGAAGATGATGGAAGCAACAGGAAATACCCACTACAGAAACCCGAGAGCAGACAGACTCCACAGCTCAAAGACAATTGCACTTTTTATCACGATCCTTTTCTGCTTCCTCCTCATGACCACGCTCTGGATTATGGAAGAAAATGCACCTGCTCACGAAACATTCCTGACCACCGCTCAGCCTACCACCATGAAGGAACATTACCTGATTTCGCTCTCTCCTCAACTCAGAGAGAGACGAAAAGAATTTTGGAATAACTCTTTTGTACAGTTGCTGCACCAGCACAATCTTGCCACCAACGCCACCAACTGTTGGATCTGTGGGTTGCTACCCCACGCCACTGGACACTCGATACCTTTCATCCCTTCACCCTTTTCAGTTCACGGCTCCTGCCTTGCTTGGCTGATCCTCCTGCAAGAAAGCTATAAAGACAATGCTACCTCCGGCAAAACCATGACACACTTCTATCATGGGGTCTGGCGAAACCGGACAAAGACACACTTCTGCCCGCAGACCTCCAACGACTCAATCCACATGGACATCCCTGCTAAGGAACGAATTGAAATGCAGGTGTTCAACAATCCAACCAGACCCACCTTCTCCTACCTGCGGAAGCGAACGGCTGCCACACTGACTGTGGCCCTGTCAGTCATCAACGTCACGGGCCACATGTGCATAGAAGGGCTCAGGACACAGCTGGTAGGCCACAGTGCTTGCCGTTTTACCAGAACTTTGGACTCCACTGATCCACCTTCCTTTGTGTCATCCCCAAATATGTATTTCGTCTGCGGCACAAAAGCTTACACCTGGCTCCCCAAAGGCTGGGGGGGCACCTGTTTCATCTCCTTCATCCTTCCTCCGACTTATGTGGCTCCAGCAAATCATCATAGACAAAAACGAGCCAAGGACATTGAACAAGCCGACTCAACAGGGGCGCAGTTCCTCGATGCTATGAAGGGACTTTTTCCACTCTGGGGCCCGATGGCAAACAGCCGTGCCATCCGACATCTGACCCAGGCAGTTGAGACAACAATGAACATCACAGCTGGTATCCTTGCTAACAACACCGCCGAACTTCAAGCAGTCCGCTTGGTGGCCCTTCAGAACAGCCTTGTCCTAGATGTGGTTCTTGCGGACCGTGGTGGAGCCTGCAGAATTATTGGGTCCAGCTGCTGTACATTCATACCGGACAATTCACCCTCAGTGTACAAGGCCATCGAACATCTCCACAGACTCTCTTCAGAAGTCCACCAGGAACAGGAAGAATGGTCGCTTGGTGGCTGGTTCTGGAAAACTGTTAAGAACTGGGGCTGGAGACTGTTTACCATTATCCTGATCCCTGTAGTTGTGATATGTGGTCTATGCTTAGGAATTCAATGTCTGCCACCTCTGTGTTCACTATGCACAAATTGTATTTGCCCTAAAACTGTGGACTTTAGAAATGAACGCATGGGAGCATTGTATGATGCCGAGGTCAGAGATCTAATGAAGATTGATATCGAATAGGCAAGCTGGCTAGATATGTTGAAAAGCGAGGACTGTTAAACCTTAGGTCGCAGCGTCAACATTATCGGCGCCATCTTGCCCCCCCCCCTTTCAAGCCCATTCATGCGCGTAAACGGCAGCCATTTTGAGTACCATGGCCTCTCTGCCCATCGTCGATAGCCAGCGCGTCTCTCTCTCTCTCTCTCTCTCCTGACCTCGCAAAACATCCCCCCACACGCTGACAACCCCCCGCTCTCACATGCCTTGGATCGTAAACCCCTCTTCCACACAGCTCTGCCTCGGAACCTCATCCTGTTCCCAGTGCGACACCTCCCACCATTCCTTTCATGGTCCCGGATCCTTTGATAAAACCCCCCTTTCCTCTGTACCCGTTTGTCTTCCTCGTTCCCAGGCCGCCACCTGGCCCTGCGGATACTGTTATTGCCCCCCCCCTCTCCTGTGCAGTAGGAAGTTTCCCTCATCAAAGGATCCAAGAGTTGATCAAACCCCTCACCCCATGAGATCCGATCAACCTCACACATTCCGTGAATCGGCGGAACGTCCAGCTGCGTGACAGTCATCACCTATTGTGACCGGGGTGGGGACTTCAACTGCAAATGTGTGTGGGAACGGGCCTGAGGCGGGGATTCTGAGGATGTCTTTCCGTACAACAAAGGATTGACAGAGATGTGTTTTGTGCAATAAAGTAATAAACCTGTGTAAAAGAGGCCAGGCCTCGGAGATGCAGTTAGAGCACCTCGAGAAGATACCCTGTTGTCTGATTTGATGTGTTCTGCTCCGTCGGAATAAAACTTCTGTTTCCTGCCTTCCAGTCTCCAGCGCCCGCCTCTTTGTTGTTGTAAACTTAAGTGGGTATAGAGGCGGCTAACGCCGGGCAACTTCGGAAAAGGTCTTCTGCCTGTACCTTTTTCAACAATGTGCAGACCTTCCTTTCCTAACCAGGGAAATGCTTACACGCCATGTGCAGACCCTCATTTCCAAATCAGAGGCAAGTTTACACACCATGCATAGACCCTTCTTTCCTAACAAGGGACAGGCTTACAAGCCATGTGCAGATCCTCTTTTTCTAACCAGTGACAGGTTTTTATGCCGTGTGCAGACCCTGCTTCTCTACTCAGGGACAGGCTTATATGCCATGTGCAGACCCTCTATTCCTAACCATGGACAAGATTACATGCCATGTACACACCCTCCTTTCCTTTCAAGGGACAGGCTTACACACCATGTGCAAACCCTCTTTTCCAATCAGAGATGGGCTTACACACAGGCATACACGTCTTGTGCAGGCCCTCTTTTACTAATAAGGGACAGGCTTGCATACCATGTGCAGACCCTCTTTTCCTAACCATGGACAGGCTTACATATCATGTACAGACCCTCCTTTCCTAACAAGGACAGGCTTACATGCTGTGTGCAGACACTCCTTTCCTAACCAGGGATAAGCTTATATGTAGTGTGCAGACCTTTCTTTGCTAACAAAGAACAAGCTTACACGCCATGTGAAGACCTTCCTTTCCAAATCAGAGACAGGATTACACTACATGTGCAGACCCTCCTTTCCAAATCAGAGACAGGATTACAGGCCAGGTGCAGACGCTCCTTTCCTGAACAGGGACAGGCATACAAGCCATGTGTAGAACCTCCTTTCCTAACAAGGGACAGGCTTACATCCCAAATGCAGATCCTCCTTTCCTACTGAGAGACAGGTTTACATGTAATGGGCAGACCCTCCTTTCCTAACAAGAGACAAGTTTACATGCCATGTGCAGACCCTCCTTTACTAACCAGGGACAGGCGTACACACCATGAGCAACCCTTCCTTTCTTACCCAGAGACAAGCTTACACGCCATGTGCATAGCCTCCTTTCCAAATCAGAGGCAAGTTTACAGGCCATGTGCAGACCCTCCTTTCCTAACAAGAGACAGGCTTACACGCCATCTGCAGACCCTCCTTTCCAAATCAGGGACAGGCTTACATGCCAAGTTCAGACCCTCTTTTCCTAACCAGTGACAGGCTTACATGCCATGTGCACACCCTCCTTTCCTACTCAGGGACAGGCTTACATGCTAAGTGCAGACCCTTCTTTCCTACTCAGGGACAGGCTTACACGCCATTTGCACACCCTCTTTTTCTAACCAGTGACAGAGTTACATGTCATGTGCAGACACTCCTTTCCTAGTCAGGGACAGGTTTACACGCCATGTGCAGACCCACTTTTCCTACCGCTGACAGGGTTATATGCCATGTGCAGAACCTCCTTTCCTAACCAGGGACATGCTTACACGCCATGTACAGACCCCATTTCTAAATCAGAGGCAAGTTTACACACCATGCATAGACCCTTCTTTCCTAACAAGGGACAGGCTTACACGCCATGTGCAGATCCTCTTTTCCTAACAAGTGACAGGCTTATATGCCGTGTGCAGACCCTACTTTCCTACTCAGGGACAGGCTTACATGCCATGTGCAGTACATCTTTTCCTAACCATGGACAGGATTACATGCCATGTACACACCCTCCTTTCCTTTCAAGGGACAGGCTTACACGACATGTGCAGACCCTCTTTTCCAAATCAGAGATGGGCTTACACACAGGCATACACGCCATGTGCAGGCCCTCATTTCCTAATAAGGGACAGGCTTGCATACCATGTGCTGACCCTCTTTTCCTAACCTTGGAGAGGCTTACATATCATGTACAGACCCTCCTTTCCTAACAAGGACAGGCTTACATGCTGTGTGCAGACACTCCTTTCCTAACCAGGGAAAAGCTTACATGCAGTGTGCAGACCTTTCTTTCCTATCAAAGGACAAGCTTACACGCCATGTGCAGACCTTCCTTTTCAAATCTGAGACAGGATTACACTCTATGTGCAGACCCTCCTTTCCAAATCAGAGACAGGATTACAGGCCATGTGCAGAAGCTCCTTGCCTAACCAGGGACAGGCATACACGCCATGTGTAGATCTTCCATTCCTAAACAGGAACAGGAGTACATGCCATGTGCAGACCTTACTTTCCAAATCAGAGACACCCTCGTTTCTAAATCAGAGAAAGGCTTACATGTCATATGCAGATGATTCTTTCCTAAACAGGGACCGGCAAACACGCCATGTGTAGAACCTCCTTTCCGAACAAGGGACAGGCTTACACGCCATGTGCAGAAGCTCCTATCCAAATCAGAGACAGGCTTGTACGCCATGTTCAGATGCTCCTTTCCTAACCAGGGACAGGCGTATACGCCATGCAGACCCTCCTTTCCTTCTCAGGGACTGGTTTACACGCCATGCGCAGACCCTCTTTTCCTAACCAGGGACAGGCTTACATGCTATGTGCGGACCCTCCTTTCCAAATCAGAGGCAAATTTACACACCATGTGCAGACCCTCCTTTCCTAACAAGGGACAGGCTTACATGCCATGTGCAGATCCTCCTTTCCAAATCAGAGACAAGCTTACATAACATGTGAGGACCCTCCTTTCCTACTCAGGGACAGGCTTACATGCCATGAGCAGACCCTCTTTTCCTAACCAGTGACAGGCTTACATGCATGTGCAGACCCTCCTTTCCAAATCTGAGACAAGTTTACACGCCATGTACAGACCCTCCGTTTCTAACAAGGTACAGGCTTACACACCATGTGCAGGCCCTCTTTTCCTAATAAGGGGCAGGCTTACATGCCATGTGCAGACCCTCTTTTCCTAACCATGGACAGGCTTACATGTAATGTACAAACCCTCCTTTCCTAACAAGGGACAGGCTTACACACCATGTGCAGATCCTCCTTTCCTAACCAGAGACAAGCTTACACGCCATGTGCAGACCTTCTTTTCCTAACCAGGGACAAGCATACACTCCATGTGCAGACCCTCTTTACTAATCAGGGACATGCGTACACGCCGTGTGCAGACCCTACTTTCCAAATCAGAGGCAAGTTTACACACCATGTATAGACCCTTCTTTCCTAACAAGGGACAGGCTTACACGCCATGTGCAGACCCTCTTCTCCTAACCAGTGACAGGCTTATATGCCATGTGCAGACCCTGCTCTCCTACTCAGGGGCAGGCTTATATGCCATGTTCAGACACTCTTTTCCTAACCATGGACAGGATTAAATGCCATGTACAGACCCTTCTTTCCTTTCAAGGGACAGGCTTACACGCCATGTGCAAACCCTCTTTTCCAAATCAGAGATGGGCTTACACATAGGCTTACAAGCCATGTGCAGGCCCTCTTTTCCTAATAACGGACAGGCTTGCATGCCAGTTGCAGACTGTCTTTTCCTAACCATGGATAGGCTTATATATCATGTACACACCCTACTTTCCTAATAAGGACAGGCTTACATGCCGTGTGCAGACACTCCTTTCCTAACCAGGTACATGCTTACATACCATGTGTAGATCTTCCATTCCTAACCAGGGACCAGCTTACACGCCATGTGCAGACCTTCCTTTCCAAATCAGAGACAGGCTTACACGCCATGTGACGACCCTCGTTTCTAATTCAGAGAAATGCTTACATGCCATGTGCAGATGATCCTTTCCTAAACAGGGACCGGTATACACGCCATGTGTAGAACCTCTTTTCCTTACAAGGGACAGGCTTGCACGCCATGTGCAGATGCTCCTTTCCAAATCAAAGACAGGCTTGTACGCCATGTGCAGATGCTCCTTTCCTCACCAGGAAAAGTCGTACACGCCATGTGCAGACCCTCCTTTCCTACTCAGGGATAGGCTTACATCTCAAATACAAACCCCCCTTTCCTAACAAGGGACAGGCTTACACGCCATGTGCAGACCCCCCTTTCCTAACCAGGGACAAGCTTACACGCCATGTGCAGACCCTCCTTTCCTAACCAGGGACAAGCATACACGCCATGTGCAGACCCTCCTTTCCTAACCAGGGACGAGCTAAAACACCATGTGCGGACCCTCCTTTCCAAATCAGAGACAAGTTTACACACCATGTGCAGACCCTCCTTTCCTAACCACAGACAGGC
The DNA here is from genome assembly GCF_964263255.1 of Lissotriton vulgaris. Classification (NCBI taxonomy): domain Eukaryota; kingdom Metazoa; phylum Chordata; class Amphibia; order Caudata; family Salamandridae; genus Lissotriton; species Lissotriton vulgaris. Next base: position 85,600,431 of record NC_141691.1, on the reverse strand, counting down.
TTACACCCCAAATGCAGACTCTCCTTTTCTAATGAGGGACCGGTTTACATGCAATGTGCCAAACCCTCCTTTCCTAACAAGAGACAGGCTTACATACCATGTGCAGACCCTCCTTTACTAACCTGGAACTGGCTTACACGCCATGTGCAACCCTTCCTTTCTTACCCAGAGACAAGCTTACTCGGCATGTGCAGATCCTCCTTTACAAATCAGAGGCAAGTTTACACGCCATGTGCAGACGCTCCTTTCCTAACAAGGGACATGCTTACACACCATGTGCAGGCCTTTCTTTCCAAATCAGAGACACGTTTACACGCCATGTGCACGCCCTCTTTTTCTAACCAGTGACAGGGTTACATGCCATGTGCACACCCTCCTATCCTACACAGGGACAGGTTTACATGCCATGTGCCTACCCTCCTTACCTACTCAGGGACAGTTTTACACGCCATGTGCAGACCCTATTTTCCTACCAGTGACAGGCTTACATGCCATGTGCAGACCCTCCTTTCCTAGTCAGGGACAGGTTTACACGCCATGTGCAGACCCTCTTTTCCTACCATTGACAGGGTTATTTGCCATGTGCAGAACCTCCTTTCCTAACCAGGGACATGCTTACACGCCATGTACAGACCCCATTTCCAAATCAGAGGCAAGTTTACACACCATGCATAGACCCTTCTTTCCTAACAAGGGACAGGCTTACACGCCATGTGCAGACCCTCTTTTCCTAACCAGTGACAGGCTTATATGTCGTGTGCAGACCCTGCTTTCCTACTCAGCGACTGGCTTATATGCCATGTGCAGACCCTCTTTTCCTAACAATTGACAGGATTACATGACATGTACACACCCTCCTTTCCTTTCAAGGGACAGGCTTACACGCCATGTGCAGACCCTCTTTTCCAAATCAGAGATGGGCTTACACACAGGCATACACGCCATGTGCAGGCCCTCTTTTCCTAATAACGGACAGGTTTGCATACCATGTGCAGACCCTCTTTTCCTAACCATGGACAGGCTTACATATCATGTACAGACCCTCCTTTCCTAACAAGGACAGGCTTACATGTCGTGTGCAGACACTCCTTTCCTAACCAGGGAAAAGCTTACATGCAGTGTGCAGACCTTTCTTTCCTAACAAAGGACAAGTTTCCACGCCATGTGCAGACCTTCCTTTCCAAATCAGAGACAGGATTACACTCCATGTGCAGACCCTCCTTTCCATATCAGAGACAGGATTACAGGCCATGTGCAGACGCTCCTTTCCTAACCAGGGACAGGCATAAACGCCATGTGTAGATCTTCCATTCCTAACCAGGGACAGGCGTACACGCCATGTACAGACCTTCCTTTCCAAATCAGAGACACCCTCGTTTCTAAATCAGAGAAAGGCTTACATGCCATATGCAGATGATCCTTTCCTAAACAGGGACCGGCATACACGCCATGTGTAGAACCTCCTTTCCTAGCATGGGACAGGCTTACACGCCATGTGCAGAAGCTCCTTTCCAAATCAGAGACAGGCTTGTACGCCAAGTTCAGATGCTCCTTTCCTAACCAGGGACAGGCGTATACGCCAGGTGCAGACCCTCCTTTCCTACTCAGGGACTGGCTTACACGCCATGCGCAGACCCTTTTTTCCTAATCAGGGACAGGCTTACATGCTATGTGCGGACCCTCCTTTCCAAATCAGAGGCAAATTTATACACCATGTACAGACCCTCCTTTCCTAACAAGGGACAGGCTTACATGCCATGTGCAGATCCTCCTTTCCAAATCAGAGACAGGCTTACATGACATGTGAGGACCCTCTTTTCCTACTCACGACAGGCTTACATGCCATGTGCAGACTCTCTTTTCCTTACCAGTGACAGGCTTACACGCCATGTACAGACCCTCCTTTTCTAACAAGGGACAGGCTTACACACCATGTGCAGGCCCTCTTTTCCTAATAAGGGGCAGGCTTACATGCCATGTGCAGACCCTCTTTTCCTAACCATGGACAGGCTTACATGTAATGTACAAACCCTCATTTCCTAACAAGGGACAGGCTTACACGCCATGTGCAGACCCTCCTTTCCTAACCAGAGACAAGCTTACACGCCATGTGCAGACCTTCTTTTCCTAACCAGGGACAAGCATACACGCCATGTGCAGACCCTCCTTTCCTAATCAGGGACATGCGTACACGCCATGTGCAGACCCTACTTTCCAAATCAGAGGCAAGTTTACACACAATGTATAGAAATGAAATGAAATGAATGAAATGAAAATAAAATTTGTAAAGTGCTACAGTTGCCCTCAGGCGTCCAGGCGCTGTGACTAAACAAAAATGCCCTCAGATGAACAAGAGGCTTCTAGTTACTGAAACAAAAAGGTTTTAAGCTGTTTCCGGAAACTGGTTAAATTGGGGTTGCTTCTCATTTGCAGAGGGAGGGTGTTCCATAATCTTGATACATTATAAGAGAAGGAACGTCCTCCTGCTTGTCTCTAAAGATTCTAGGAATCTTGGCCAGAGATGCAGACGAGGATCGAAGCACCTTGTTGGGCAGGTAAGGGGAAATCAAGGAACAGTTGATTTCTGGGCCCATTTTCCAGAGAGCCTGGTGAGCAATGTCCAGAGCTTTAAACTGAACTCTGTCCCTGACAGGCAACCAGTGCAACGTTCTTAGCCCAGCTTTTATTGAAGTTCTTCGTGGGACTCCAAGTAGCGCACGAGCAGCACAGTTTTGGGTGCGCTGAAGTTTTTGCAGAGTGTAGTCCGGTGCTCCAAGATGAAGGGCGTTATTAAAATCCAGCCGGGATTGAACGAGACCTGGATTTTAGACCCTTCTTTCCTAACAAGGGACAGGCTTACACGCCATGTGCAGACCCTCTTTTCCTAACCAGTGACAGGCTTATATGCCGTGTGCAGACCCTGCTTTCCTACTCAGGGACAGGCTTATATGCCATGTGCAGACTTTCTTTTCCTAACCATGGACAGGATTACATGCCATGTACTGACCCTTCTTTCCTTTCAAGGGACATGCTTACACGCCATGTGCAAACCCTCTTTTCCAAATCAGAGATGGGCCTACACACAGGCTTACACGCCATGTGCAGGCCCTCTTTTTCTAATAATGGACAGGCTTGCATGCCAGTTGCAGACCCACTTTTCCTAACCATGGACAGGCTTATATATCATGTACAGACCCTCCTTTCCAAATAAGGACAGGATTACATGCTGTGTGCAGACACTCCTTTCCTAACCAGGGACAAGCTTACATGCAGTGTGCAGACCTTTCTTTCCTCACCAAGGATAAGCTTACACGCCATGTGCAGACCTTCCTTTCCAAATCAGAGACAGGATTTCACGCCAAGTGCAGACCCTCCTTTCCAAATCAGAGACAGGATCACAGGCCATGTGCAGGCGCTCCTTTCCTAACCAGGTACATGCTTACACGCCATGTGTAGATCTTCCATTCCTAACCAGGGACCGGCTTACACGCCATGTGCAGACCTTCCTTTCCAAATCAGAGACAGGCTTACACGCCATGTGCCGACCCTCGTTTCTAATTCAGAGAAAGGCTTACATGCCATGTGCAGATGATCTTTTCCTAAACAGGGACCGGCATACACGCCATGTGTAGAACTTCCTTTCCTAACAAGGGACAGGCTTACACGCCATGTGCAGACGCTCCTTTCCAAATCAGAGACAGGCTTGTACTCCATGTGGAGATGCTCCTTTCCTAACCAGGGAAAGGCGTACACGCCATGTGCAGACCCTCCTTTCCTACTCAGGGATCGGCTTACATGTCAGGTACAACCCCCCCTTTCCTAACAAGAGACAGGCTTACACGCCATGTGCAGACCCCCCTTTCCTAACCAGGGACAAGCTTACATGCCATTTGCAGACCCTCCTTTCCTAACCAGGGACAAGCATACACGCCATGTGCAGACCCTCCTTTCCTAACCAGGGACGAGCTAATACACCATACGCGGACCCTCCTTTCCAAATCAGAGACAAGTTTACACACCATGTGCAGACCGTCCTTTCCTAACCACAGACAGGCTTACACCCCAAATGCAGACTCTCCTTTTCTAATGAGGGACAGGTTTACATGCAATGTGCCGAACCCTCCTTTCCTAACAAAAGACAGGCTTACATGCCATGTGCAGACCCTCCTTTACTAACCAGTGACAGGCTTATATGCTGTGTGCAGACCCTGCTTTCCTACTCGGGGACAGGCTTATATCCCATGTGCAGACCCTCTTTTCCTAACCATGGACTGGATTACATGCCATGTACACACACCCTCCTTTCCTTTCAAGGGACAGGCTTACACGCCATGTGCAGACCCTCTTTTCCAAATCAGAGATGGGCTTACACACAGGCATACACGCCATGTGCAGGCCTTCTTTTCCTAATAACGGACAGGCTTGCATACCATGTGCAGACCCTCTTTTCCTAACCATGGACAGGCTTACCTATCATGTACAGACCCTCCTTTCCTAACAAGGACAGGCTTACATGCCGTGTGCAGACATTCCTTTCCTAACCAGGTAAAAGCTTACATGCAGTGTGCAGACCTTTCTTTCCTAACAAAGGACAAGCTTACACGCCATGTGCAGACCTTCCTTTCCAAATCAGAGACAGGATTACACTCCATGTGCAGACCCTCCTTTCCAAATCAGAGACAGGATTACAGGCCATGTGCAGACGCTCCTTTCCTAACCAGGGACAGGCATACACGCCATGTGTAGATCTTCCATTCCTAACCAGGGACAGGCGTACACGCCATGTGCAGACCTTCCTTTCCAAATCAGAGACACCCTTGTTTCTAAATCAGAGAAAGGCTTACATGCCATATGCAGATGATCCTTTCCTAAACAGGGACCGGCATACACGTCATGTGTAGAACCTCCTTTCCTAACAAGGGACAGGCTTACATGCCATGTGCAGACCCTCCTTTACTAACCAGAGACTGGCTTACACGCCATGTGCAACCCTTCCTTTCTTACCCAGAGAAGCGCTTACACGCCATGTGCAGATCCTCCTTTCCAAATCAGAGGCAAGTTTACACGCCATGTGCAGACGCTCCTTTCCTAACAAGGGACATGCTTACACACCATGTGCAGGCCATTCTTTCCAAATCAGAGACACGTTTACACGACATGTGCACACCCTCTTTTTTTAACCAGTGACAGGGTTACATGCCATGTGCACACCCTCCTTTCCTAGTAAGGGACAGGTTTACACGCCATGTACAGACCCTCTTTTCCTACCATTGACAGGGTTATATGGTCACTACAGGTCAATAGAACTGTTTCTACCTGTTGGGGAGTGATCAAAGTACTTAGAAAAATCGCCCACTATCTTTCCCCTCAAGCTCGCAAACAGACCGTGGTGGCCTTAGTTACATCTTGGCTGGACTATTGTAACGCCCTGTATGCAGGCATCAATAAAGGCCTCATCCAACGCCTCCAGTCCATCCAGAACGCGGCTGCCAGATTTGTTCTGGACCTCCCTAACACCGCTTCTGTCTCTCTTGCAAGGAAGAGTCTTCACTGGCTCCCGATTCAGTCTAGAGTCTCTTTTAAAATCCTATGCCTAGTCTTCAGTGCCCTATCCGACGGCAGCTCTGAGGCCATAGGTTCCCTTCTGAGTCCCTACGCCCCCAGCAGAAACCTTCGTTCTTCCAATAAGAACCTTCTCACCATCCCTCGGACAAACAAGGTTAGATGGGGCGGAAGAGCTTTTTCATTTGTGGCCCCTAATTTATGGAATGCCCTCCCCTCTGAGATCAAATCTCAACCCACCATGGTTCTCTTTAAGAAGGCTTTAAAGACGTGGTGTTTCATCAAGGCCTATCATTAATCATGCTCTCTGACCGTATCATTTTATTTGGTTAGGCGCCTTGATGCCCTCTGGGGCTAAGTTGCGCGATATAAATCTCATTTCATTCATATGCCATGTGCAGAACCTCCTTTCCAAATCAGAGGCAAGTTTACACACCATGCATAGACCCTTCTTTCCTAACAAGGGACAGGCTTACACGCCATGTGTACACCCTCTTTTTCTAACCAGTGACAGGGTTACATGCCATGTGCACACCCTCCTATCCTACTCAGGGACAGGTTTACATGCCATGTGCAGACCCTCCTTACCTACTCAGGGACAGTTTTACATGCCATGTGCAGACCCTATGTTCCTAGCAGTGACAGGCTTACATGCCATGTGCAGACCCTCCTTTCCTAGTCAGGGACAGGTTTACACGCCATGTGCAGACCCTCTTTTCCTACCATTGACAGGGTTATATGCCATGTGCAGAACCTCCTTTCCTAACCAGGGACATGCTTACACGCCATGTACCGACCCCATTTCCAAATCAGAGGCAAGTTTACACACCATGCATAGACCCTTCTTTCCTAACAAGGGACAGGCTTACACGCCATCTGCAGACCCTCCTTTCCAAATAAGGGACAGGCTTATATCCCATGTGTAGACCCTCTTTTCCTAACCATGGACTGGATTACATGCCATGTACACACCCTCCTTTCCTTTCAAGGGACAGGCTTACACGCCATGTGCAGACCCTCTTTTCCAAATCAGAGATGGGCTTACACACAGGCATACACGCCATGTGCAGGCCCTCTTTTCCTAATAACGGACAGGCTTGCATACCATGTGCAGACCCTCTTTTCCTAACCATGGACAGGCTTACATATCATGTACAGACCCTCCTTTCCTAACAAGGACAGGCTTACATGCCGTGTGCAGACATTCCTTTCCTAACCAGGTAAAAGCTTACATGCAGTGTGCAGACCTTTCTTTCCTAACAAAGGTCAAGCTTACACGCCATGTGCAGACCTTCCTTTCCAAATCAGAGACAGGATTACACTCCATGTGCAGACCCTCCTTTCCAAATCAGAGACAGGATTACAGGCCATGTGCAGACGCTCCTTTCCTAACCAGGGACAGGCATACACGCCATGTGTAGATCTTCCATTCCTAACCAGGGACAGGCGTACACGCCATGTACAGACCTTCCTTTCCAAATCAGAGACACCCTTGTTTCTAAATCAGAGAAAGGCTTACATGCCATATGCAGATGATCCTTTCCTAAACAGGGACCGGCATACACGTCATGTGTAGAACCTCCTTTCCTAACAAGGGACAGGCTTACACGCCATGTGCAGAAGCTCCTTTCCAAATCAGAGACAGGCTTGTACACCATGTTCAGATGCTCCTTTCCTAACCAGGGACAGGCGTATACGCCATGTGCAGACCCTCCTTTCTTACTAAGGGACTGGCTTACACGCCATGCGCAGACCCTATTTCCTAACCAGGGACAGGCTTACATGCTATGTGCAGACCCTCCTTTCCAAATCAGAGGCAAATTTACACACCATGTAGAGACCCTCCTTTCCTAACAAGGGACAGGCTTACATGCCATGTGCAGATCCTCATTTGCAAATCAGAGGCAGGCTTACATGACATATGAGGACCCTCCTTTCCTACTCAGGGACAGGGTTACATGCCATGTGCAGACCTCTTTTCGTAACCAGTGACAGGCTTACATGCATGTGCAGACCCTCCTTTCCAAATCTGAGACAAGTTTACACGCCATGTACAGACCCTCCTTTTCTAACAAGGGACAGGCTTACACACCATGTGCAGGCCCTCTTTTCCTAATAAGGGGCGGGCTTACATGCCATGTGCAGACCCTCTTTTCCTAACCAGGGACAAGCATAAACGCCATGTGCAGACCCTCTTTTCCTAATCAGGGACATGCTTACACGCCATGTGCAGACCTTTTTTTCCTAACCAGGGACAAGCATACACGCCATGTGCAGATCTTCCTTTCCAAATCAGAGACAGGCTTACACGCCATGTGCCGACCCTCGTTTCTAATTCAGAGAAAGGCTTACATGCCATGTGCAGATGATCCTTTCCTAAACAGGGACCGGCATACACGCCATGTGTAGAACCTCCTTTCCTAACAAGGGACAGGCTTACACGCCATGTGCAGACGCTCCTTTCCAAATCAGAGACAGGCTTGTACTCCATGCGGAGATGCTCCTTTCCTAACCAGGGAAAGGCGTACACGCCATGTGCAGACCCTCCTTTCCTACTCAGGGATAGGCTTACATGTCAGGTACAACCCCCCCTTTCCTAACAAGAGACAGGCTTACACGCCATGTGCAGACCCCCCTTTCCTAACCAGGGACAAGCTTACATGCCATTTGCAGACCCTCCTTTCCTAACCAAGGACAAGCATACACGCCATGTGCAGACCTTCCTTTCCTAACCAGGAACGAGCTAATACACCATACGCGGACCCTCCTTTCCAAATCAGAGACAAGTTTACACACCATGTGCAGACCGTCCTTTCCTAACCACAGACAGGCTTACACCCCAAATGCAGACTCTCCTTTTCTAATGAGGGACAGGTTTACATGCAATGTGCCGAACCCTCCTTTCCTAACAAGAGACAGGCTTACATGCCATGTGCAGACCCTCCTTTACTAACCAGAGACTGGCTTACACGCCATGTGCAACCCTTCCTTTCTTACCCAGAGACAAGCTTACACGCCATGTGCAGATCCTCCTTTCCAAATCAGAGGCAAGTTTACACGCCATGTGCAGACGCTCCTTTCCTAACAAGGGACATGCTTACACACCATGTGCAGGCCATTCTTTCCAAATCAGAGACACGTTTACACGACATGTGCACACCCTCTTTTTTTAACCAGTGACAGGGTTACATGCCATGTGCACACCCTCCTTTCCTAGTAAGGGACAGGTTTACACGCCATGTACAGACCCTCTTTTCCTACCATTGACAGGGTTATATGCCATGTGCAGAACCTCCTTTCCAAATCAGAGGCAAGTTTACACACCATGCATAGACCCTTCTTTCCTAACAAGGGATAGGCTTACACGCCATGTGTACACCCTCTTTTTCTAACCAGTGACAGGGTTACATGCCATGTGCACACCCTCCTATCCTACTCAGGGACAGGTTTACATGCCATGTGCAGACCCTCCTTACCTACTCAGGGACAGTTTTACATGCCATGTGCAGACCCTATGTTCCTAGCAGTGACAGGCTTACATGCCATGTGCAGACCCTCCTTTCCTAGTCAGGGACAGGTTTACACGCCATGTGCAGACCCTCTTTTCCTACCATTGACAGGGTTATATGCCATGTGCAGAACCTCCTTTCCTAACCAGGGACATGCTTACACGCCATGTACCGACCCCATTTCCAAATCAGAGGCAAGTTTACACACCATGCATAGACCCTTCTTTCCTAACAAGGGACAGGCTTACACGCCAATTGCAGACCCTCTTTACCTAACCAGTGACAGGCTTATATGCTGTGTGCAGACCCTGCTTTCCTACTCAGGGACAGGCTTATATCCCATGTGTAGACCCTCTTTTCCTAACCATGGACTGGATTACATGCCATGTACACACCCTCCTTTCCTTTCAAGGGACAGGCTTACACGCCATGTGCAGACCCTCTTTTCCAAATCAGAGATGGGCTTACACACAGGCATACACGCCATGTGCAGGCCCTCTTTTCCTAATAACGGACAGGCTTGCATACCATGTGCAGACCCTCTTTCCCTAACCATGGACAGGCTTACATATCATGTACAGACCCTCCTTTCCTAACAAGGACAGGCTTACATGCCGTGTGCAGACATTCCTTTCCTAACCAGGTAAAAGCTTACATGCAGTGTGCAGACCTTTCTTTCCTAACAAAGGACAAGCTTACACGCCATGTGCAGACCTTCCTTTCCAAATCAGAGACAGGATTACACTCCATGTGCAGACCCTCCTTTCCAAATCAGAGACAGGATTACAGGCCATGTGCAGACGCTCCTTTCCTAACCAGGGACAGGCATACACGCCATGTGTAGATCTTCCATTCCTAACCAGGGACAGGCGTACACGCCATGTGCAGACCTTCCTTTCCAAATCAGAGACACCCTTGTTTCTAAATCAGAGAAAGGCTTACATGCCATATGCAGATGATCCTTTCCTAAACAGGGACCGGCATACACGCCATGTGTAGAACCTCCTTTCCTAACAAGGGACAGGCTCACGCCATGTGCAGAAGCTCCTTTCCAAATCAGAGACAGGCTTGTACACCATGTTCAGATGCTCCTTTCCTAACCAGGGACAGGCGTATACGCCATGTGCAGACCCTCCTTTCTTACTAAGGGACTGGCTTACACGCCATGCGCAGACCCTATTTCCTAACCAGGGACAGGCTTACATGCTATGTGCAGACCCTCCTTTCCAAATCAGAGGCAAATTTACACACCATGTAGAGACCCTCCTTTCCTAACAAGGGACAAGCTTACATGCCATGTGCAGATCCTCATTTGCAAATCAGAGGCAGGCTTACATGACATATGAGGACCCTCCTTTCCTACTCAGGGACAGGGTTACATGCCATGTGCAGACCTCTTTTCGTAACCAGTGACAGGCTTACATGCATGTGCAGACCCTCCTTTCCAAATCTGAGACAAGTTTACACGCCATGTACAGACCCTCCATTTCTAACAAGGGACAGGCTTACACACCATGTGCAGGCCCTCTTTTCCTAATAAGGGGCGGGCTTACATGCCATGTGCAGACCCTCTTTTCCTAACCAGGGACAAGCATATACGCCATGTGCAGACCCTCTTTTCCTAATCAGGGACATGCTTACACGCCATGTGCAGACCTTTTTTTCCTAACCAGGGACAAGCATACACGCCATGTGCAGACCCTCTTTTCCTAATCAGGGACATGCTTACACGCCATGTGCAGACCCTACTTTCCAAATCAGAGGCAAGTTTACACACCATGTATAGACACTTCTTTCCTAACAAGGTACAGGCTTACACGCCATGTGCAGACTCTCTTTTCCTAACCAGTGACATGCTTATATGCTGTGTGCAGACCCTGCTTTCCTGCTCAGGGACATCCTTATATGTCATGTGCTGACCCTCTTTTCCTAACCATGGACAGGATTACATGCCATGTGCAGACCCTCTTTTCCAAATCAGAGATGGGCTTACACACAGGCTTACACGCCATGTGCAGGCCCTCTTTTCCTAATAACGGACAGGCTTGCATGCCAGTTGCAGACCCTCTTTTCCTAACCATGGACAGGCTTATGTATCATGTACAAACCCTCCTTTCCTAATAAGGACAGGCTTACATGCCGTGTGCAGACACTCCTTTCCTAACCAGGGACAAGCTTACATGCAGTGTGCAGACCTTTCTTTCCTAAGCAAGGACAAGCTTACACGCCATGTTCAGACCTTCCTTTCCAAATCAGAGACAGGATTACATGCTATGTGCAGACCCTCTTTTCCAAATCAGAGACAGGATTACAGGCCATGTGCAGACGCTCCTTTCCTAACCTGGTACATGCTTACACGCCATGTGTAGATTATCCATTCCTAACCAGGGACCGGCTTACATGCCATGTGCAGACCTTCCTTTCCAAATCAGAGACAGGCTTACATGCCATGTGCAGATGATCATTTCCTAAACAGGGACCGGCATACACGCCATGTGTAGAACCTCCTTTCCTAACAAGGGACAGGCTTACACGCCATGTGCAGACGCTCCTTTCCAAATCAGAGACAGGCTTGTACGCATGTGCAGATGCTCCTTTCCTAACCAGGGAAAGGCGTACACGCCATGTGAAGACCCTCCTTTCCTACTCAGTGATAGGCTTACATGTCATGTACAAACCTTCCTTTTTTACCCAGAGACAAGCTTACATGCCATGTGCAGATCCCCCTTTCCAAACCAGAGGCAAGTTTACACGCCATGTGCAGACGCTCCTATCCTAACCAGGGACGAGCTAATACACCATGTGCGGACCCTCCTTGCCAAATCAGAGACAAGTTTACACACCATGTGCAGACCCTCCTTTCCTAACCAGAGACAGGCTTACACCCCAAATGCAGACTCTCCTTTTCTAATGAGGGACAGGTTTACATGCAATGTGCTGAACCCTCCTTTCCTAACAAGAGAAAGGCTTACATGCCATGTGCAGACCCTCCTTTACTAACCAGGGACTGGCTTACACGCCATGTGCAACCCTTCGTTTTTTACCCAGAGACAAGCTTACATGCCATGTGCAGATCCTCCTTTCCAAACCAGAGGCAAGTTCACACGCCATGTGCAGACGCTCCTTTCCTAAAAAGGGACATGCTTACACACCATGTGCAGGCCTTTCGTTCCAAATCAGAGACATGTTTACAGGCCATGTGCAGACCCTCCTTTTCTAACAAGGGACAGGCTTACATGCCATCTGCAGACCTTCCTTTCCAAATCAGGGACAGGCTTACATGCCATGTTCAGACCCTCTTTTCCTACTCAGGGACAGGCTTACATGCCAAGTGCAGACCCTCCTTTTCTACTCTAGGACAGGTTTACATTCCATGTTCAGACCCTCTTTTTCTAACCAGTGACAGGGTTACATGCCATATGCAGACCCTCCTTTCCTAACCAGGGACATGCTTACATGCCATGTGCAGACCCTACTTTTCAAATCCGAGGCAAGTTTACAAACATGTATAGACCCTTCTTTCCTAAGAAGGGACAGGCTTACACGCCATGTGCAGACCCTCTTTTCCTAACCAGTGACAGGCTTATTTGCCGTGTGCAGACCCTGCTTTCCTACTCAGGGACACGCTTATATGCCATGTGCAGACCCTCTTTTCCTAACCATGGACAGGAGTACATGCCTAGTATAGATCCATCTTTCCTTTCAAGGGAGAGGCTTACACGCCATGTGCAGACCCTCTTTTCCAAATCTGAGATGGGCTTACCCACAGGCTTACAAGGCATGTGCAGGACCTCTTTTCCTAATAACGGACAGGCTTGCATGCCATGAGCAGACCCACTTTTCCTAACCATGGACAGGCTTACATATCATGTACAGGCCCTCCTTTCTAAATCAGGGACAGGCTTACATGCCATGTTTAGACCCTCTTTTCCTAACCAATGACAGGATTACATTCCATGTGCACACCCTCCTTTCCTACTAAGGGACAGGCTTACATGCCAAGTGCAGACCCTCCTTTCCTACTCAGGGACAGGCTTACACGCCACGTGCACACCCTCTTTTTCTTACCAGTGAAAGGGTTACATGTCATGTGCACACCCTCCTTTCCTACTCAGGGACAGGCTTACATCCCATGTGCAGACCCTCCTTTCCTAACCAGGGACAAGCTTACACGCCTTTTGCCGACCCTCCTTTCCAAATCAGAGACAGGATTACACCCCATGTGCAGATGCTCCTTTCCTAACCAGCGACAGGCGTACATGCCATGTGTAGACCTTCCATTCCTAACCAGGGACAGGCTAACAAGGCATGCTCAGACCTTCCTTTCGAAATCAGAGACAGGCTTACACGCCATGTGCAGACCCCCTTTCCAAATCAGAGAAAGGCTTCATTGCCATGTGCAGAAGCACCTTCCCTAACCAGGGACAGGCGTACAAGCCATGTGTAGACCTTCCATCCCTAACCAGGGACAGGCTTACAAGGCATGTACAGACCATCCTTTCCAAATCAGAGCCAGGCTTATATGCCCTTTTCAGATCCTCCTTTCCAAATCAGAGAAAGGCGTACACGCCATGTGTGGACCCTCTAATCCTAACAAGGGACAGCCTTACACGCCATGGGCAGATGCTCCTTTCCAAATCAGAGACAGGCTTGTACGCCATGTCCAGAGGCTCCTTTCCTAACGAGCAACAGGCGTACACACCATGTGTAGACCCTTCCTTCCTAACGAGGGACAGGCATGCATGTGCAAACCCTCCTTTCTTAACCAGGGACAGCCTTACACACCATGTGGAGACCTTCCTTTCCAAATCAGAGACAGGCTTACAATCAATGTACAAACCCTCCGTTCCTAACAAGGGACAGGCTTACACGCCATGTGCAGACCTTCCTTTGCAAATCAGAGACAGGCTTACACACCATGTGCAACCATCTTTTCCTAATAAGGGACAGGCTTACATGCCATGTGCAGACCCTCCTTTCCTAACCAGGGACAAGCTTACATGCCATGTGCAGACCCTGCTTTCCTAACCAGAGACAAGCTTACACGCCACGTGCAGACCCTCCTTTCCTAACCAGGGACGAACTTACACACCATGTGCGGACTATTCGTTCCAAATCAGAGACAAGTTTACACATCATGTGAAGGCCCTCCTTTCCTAACCAGAGACAGGCTTACACGCCATATGCAGACCCTTTGTTCCTAACAATGGACAGGTTTACCTGCCATATGCAGACCCTCCTTTCCTAACAACAGATAGGCTTACACGCCATGTGCAGACCCTTCTTTATTAACCAGGGACAGGTTTACACGCCATATGCAACCCTTCCTTTCTTACCCAGAGATAAGCTTACATGCCATGTACAGACCCTCCTTTCCAAATCAGTGACAAGTTTCCACGGCATGTGCAGACCCTTCTTTCCAAATCAGAGACAAGTTTACACGCCATATGCAGACCCTCCTTTCCTAACAAGGGACAGGCTTACACGCCATGTGCAAACCTTCCTTTCCTAACCAAGAACAAGCTTACATGCCATTTGCAGACCTTCCTTTCCAAATCAGAGACAGAATTACACGCCATGTGCAGACCCTCCTTTCCAAATCAGAGACAGGATTACACCCCATGTGCAGATACGCCTTTCCTAACCAGGGACAGCCATACACGCCATGTGTAGACCTTCCATTCCTAACCAGGGACAGGCTTACAAGGCATGTGCAGACCTTCCTTTCCAAATCAGAGAAAGGTTTACATGCCATGTGCAGATGATCCTTTCCTAAACAGGGACCGGCATACAAGCCATGTGTAGGACCTCCTTTCCTAACAAGGGACTGGCTTACACGCCATGTGCAGACGCTCCTTTCCAAGTCAGAGATAGGCTTGTACGCCATGTGCAGATGCTCCTTTCCTAACCAGGGAAAGGCGTACACGCCATGTGCAGACCCTCCATTCCTACTCAGGGATAGGCTTACACGTCATGTGCACACCCTCTTTTCCTACTCAGAGACAGGCTTACATGCCAAGTGCAGACCCTCCTTTCCTACACAGGGACAGGCTTACATTCCATGTTCAGACCCTCTTTTTCTAACCAGTGACAGGGTTACATGCCATGTGCACACCCTCCTTTCCTACTCAGGGACAGGTTTACATGCCATGTGCAGACCCTCCTTTCCTACTCAGGGACAGTTTTACACGCCATGTGCAGACCCTATTTTCCTACCAGTGACAGGCTTACATGCCATGTGCAGACCTCCTTCCCTAACCAGTGACATGCTTACACGCCATGTGCAGACCCTACTTTCTAAATAAGAAGCAAGTTTATACACCATGTATGGACCCTTCTTTCCTAACAAGGGACAGGCTTACACGCCATGTGCGGACCCTCTTTTCCTAACCAGTGACAGGCTTATATGCCGTGTGCAAACCCTGCTTTCCTTCTCAGGGACAGGCTTATATTTCATGTGCAGACCCTCTTTTTCTAACCATGGACAGGATAACATGCCATGTACAAACCCTTCTTTCCTTTCAAGGGAAAGGCTTACACGCTATGTGCAGACCCTCTTTTCCAAATCAGAGATGGGCTTACACACAGGCTTACACGCCATGTGCAGGTCCTCTTTTCCTAATAACGGACAGGCTTGCATGCCATGTGCAGACCCTCTTTTCCTAACCATGGACAGGCTTACATATCATGTACAGACTCTCCATTCCTAATAAGGACAGGCTTACATGCCGTGTGCAGGTCTTTCTTTCCAAATCAGAGACACATTTACAGGCCATGTGCAGACCCTCCTTTCCTAACAAGGGACAGGCTTACAAGCCATCTGCAGACGCTCCTTTCCTACTCAGGGACAGGCTTACATGCCAAGTGCGGACCCTCCTTCCCTACGCAGGAACAGGTTTACACGCCACATGCACACCCTCTTTTTCTAACCAGTGACGGGGTTACATGCCATGTGCACACCCTCCTTTCCTACTCAGGGACAGGCTTACATCCCATGTGCAGACCCTCCTTTCCTAACCAGGGACAAGCTTACACGCCATGTGCAGACCCTCCTTTCCTAACCAGGGACAAGCATACTCGCCATTTGCAGACCCTCCTTTCCTAACCAGGGACGAGCTTACACACCATGTGCGGACCCTTATTTCCAAATCAGAGACAAGTTTACACACCATGTACAGACCCTCCTTTCCTAACCAGAGACAGGCTTACACCCCACATGCCTACCCTCCTTTCCTAACGAGGGACAGGCTTACACGCCATGTGCAGACCCTCCTTTCCTAATCAGGGACATGCGTACACGCCATGTGTAGACCCTACTTTCCAAATCAGAGGCAAGTTTACACACCATGTATAGACCCTTCTTTCCTAACAAGGGACATGCTTACACGCCATGTGCAGACCCTCTTTTCCTAGCCAGTGACAGGCTTATATGCCGTGTGCAGACCCTGCTTTCCTACTCAAGGACAGGCTTATATGCCATGTGCAGACCCTCTTTTCCTAACCATGGACAGGATTACATGCCATCTACAGACCCTTCTTTCTTTTCAAGGGACAGGCTTACACGCCATGTGCAAAACCTCTATTCCAAATCAGAGATGGGCTTGCACACAGGCTTACACGCCATGTGCAGGCCCTCTTTTCCTAATAACGGACAGGCTTGCATGCCAGTTGCAGACACTCTTTTCCTAACCATGGACAGGTTTATATATCATAAACAGACCCTCCTTTCCTAATAAGTACACGCTTACATGCCGTGTGCAGACACTCCTTTCCTAACCAGGGACAAGCTTACATGCAGTGTGCAGACCTTTCTTTCCTCACCAAGGACAAGCTTACACACCATGTGCAGACCTTCCTTTCCAAATCAGAGACAGGATTACACGCCATGTGCAGACCCTCCTTTCCAAATCAGGGACAGGATTACAGGCCATGTGCAGACGCTGCTTTCCTAACCAGGTACATGCTTACATGCCATGTGTAGATCTTCCATTCCTAAACAGAGACCGGCTTACACGTCATGTGCAGACCTTCCTCTCCAAATCAGAGACAGGCTTACATGCCATGTGCAGATGATCCTTTCCTAAACAGGGACCGGCATACACGCCATGTGTAGAACCTCCTTTCCTAACAAGGGACAGGCTTACACGCCATGTGCAGACGTTCCTTTCCAAATCAGAGACAGGCTTGTACGCCATGTGCAGATGCTCCTTTCCTAACCAGGGAAAGGCGTACACGCCATGTGAAGACCCTTCTTTGCTACTCAGGGATAGGCTTATATGTCATGTACAAACCCCCCTTTCCTAACAAGGGACAGGATTACACGCCATGTGCAGAAACCCCTTTCCAAACCAGGGACAAGCTTACACGCCATGTGCAGACCCTCCTTTCCTAACCAGGGACAAGCATACACGCCATGTTCAGACCCTCCTTTCCTAACCAGGGACGAGCTAATATACCATGTGCGGACCCTCCTTTCCAAATCAGAGACAAGTTTACACACCATGTGCAGACCCTCCTTTCCTAACCAAAGACAGGCTTACACCCCAAATGCAGACTCTCCTTTTCTAATGAGGGACAGGTTTACATGCAATGTGCTGAACCCTCCTTTCCTAACAAGAGACAGGCTTACATGCCATATGCAGACCCTCCTTTACTAACTAGGGACTGGCTTACACGCCATGTGCAACCCTTCTTTTCTTACCCAGAGACAGGCTTACATGCCAAGTACAGACCCTCCTTTCCTACTCAGGGACAGGCTTACATTCCATGTTCAGACCCTCTTTTCCTAACCAGTGACAGGCTTACATGCCATGTGCAGACGCTCCTTTCCTACTCAGAGACAGGCTTACACGCCATGTGCACACCCTCTTTTTCTAACCAGTGACAGGGTTACATGCCATGTGCACACCCTCCTATCCTACTCACGGACAGGTTTACATGCCATGTGCAGACCCTCCTTACCTACTCAGGAACAGTTTTACACGCCATATGCAGACCTTATTTTCCTACCAGTGACAGGCTTACATGCCATGTGCAGACCCTCCTTTCCTAACCAGGGACATGCTTACATGCCATGTGCAGACCCTACTTTCCAAATCAGAGGCAAGTTTACACACCATGTATAGACCCTTCTTTCATAACAAGGGGCAGGCTTACACGCCATGTGCAGACCCTCTTTTCCTAACCAGTGACAGGCTTATTTGCCGTGTGCAGACCCTTCTTTCCTTTCAAGGGACAGTTTTACACGCCATGTGCAGAGTGCAGACCCTCTTTTCCAAATCAGAGATGGGCTTACACACAGGCTTACACAGCATGTGCAGGAGCTCTTTTCCTAATAACGGACAAGCTTGCATGCTATGTGCAGACCCTCTTTTCCTAACCATGGACAGGCTTAAATATCATGTACAGACCCTCCTTTCTAAGTCAGGGACAGGCTTACATGCCATGGTCAGACCCTCTTTTCCTAACCAGTGACAGGATTACATTCCATGTGCACACCCTCCTTTCCTACTCAGGGACAGGCTTACAAGCCAAGTGCAGACCCTCCTTTCCTACTCAGAGACAGGCTTACACGCCACATGCACACCCTCTTTTTCTAACCAGTGACAGGGTTAAATGCCATGTGCACACCCTCCTTTCCTACTCAGGGACAGGCTTACATCCCATGTGCAGACCCTCCTTTCCTAACCAGGGACAAGCTTACACGCCATGTGCAGACCCTCCTTTCCTAACCAGGGACAAGCATACACGCCACGTGCAGACCCTCCTTTCCTAACCAGGGACGAGCTAACACACCATGTGCGGACCCTCCTTTCCAAATCAGAGACAAGTTTACACATCATGTGCAGACCCTCCTTTCCTAACCAGAGACAGGCTTACACCCCAAATTCCAGACCCTTCTTTCCTAACGAGGGACAGGTTTACATGCCATGTGCAAGCCCTCCTTTACTAACCAGGGTCAGGCTTACACGCCATGTGCAACCCTTCCTTTTTACCCAGAGACAAGCTTACACATCATGTGCAGATCCTCCTTTCCAAATCAGAGGCAAGTTTACACGCCATGTGCAGACGCTCCTTTCCTAACAAGGGACATGCTTACACACCATATGAAGGCCTTTCTTTCCAAATCAGAGACACATTTACAGGCCATGTGCAGACCTTCCTTTCCTAACGAGGGACAGACTTACACGCCATCTGCAGACCCTCCTTTCCAAATAAGGTACAGGCTTACATGCCATGTGCAGACCCTCTTTTCCTAACCATGGACAGTCTTACATATAATGTACAAACCCTCCTTTCCTAACAAGGGACAGGCTTACACGCCATGTGCAGACCCTCCTTTCCGAACCAGGGACAAGCATACACGCCATGTGCAGACCCTCTTTTCCTATTCAGGAACACGCTTACACGCCATGTGCAGACCCTACTTTCCAAATCAGAGGCAAGTTTACACACCATGTATAGACCCTTCTTTCCTAACAAGGGACAGGCTTACATGCCATGTGCAGACCCTCTTTTCCTAACCAGTGACATGCTTATATGCCGTGTGCAGACCCTGCTTTCCTACTCAGGGTCAGGCTTATATGTCATATGCAGCCCCTCTTTTCCTAACCATGGACAGGATTACATGCCATGTACAGACCCTTCTTTCCTTTCAAGGGACAGACTTACACGCCATGTGCAGACCCTCTTTTCCAAATCAGAGATGGGCTTACACACAGGCTTACACGCCATGTGCAGGTCCTCTTTTCCTAATAACGGACAGGCTTGCATGCCATGTGCAGACCCTCTTTTCCTAACCATGGACAGGCTTACATATCATGTACAGACTCTCCTTTCCTAATAAGGACAGGCTTACATGCCGTGTGCAGGTCTTTCTTTCCTAAATCAGAGACACGTTTACAGGTCATGTGCAGACCCTCCTTTCCTAACAAGGGACAGGCTTACAAGCCATCTGCAGACCCTCCTTTCCTACTCAGGGACAGGCTTCCATGCCAAGTGCGGACCCTCCTTTCCTACTCAGGGACAGGTTTACACACCATGTGCAGACACTCCTTTCCTAACCAGGGACGAGCTTACACACCATGTGGGGACCCTTCTTTCCAAATCAGAGACAAGTTTACACACCATGTATAGACCCTTCTTTCCTAACAAGGGACATGCTTACACGCCATGTGCAGACCCTCTTTTCCTAACCAGTGACAGGCTTATATGCCGTGTGCAGACCCTGCTTTCCTACTCAGGGACAGGCTTACACGCCATGTGCAGGCCCTCTTTTCCTAACCAGTGACAGGTTTATATGCCGTGTGCAGACCCTGCTTTCCTACTCAGGGACAGGCTTACACACCATCTGCAGACCCTCCTTTCCTACTCAGGCACAGGCTTACATGCCAAGTGCGAACCCTCCTTTCATAACCAGGGACAAGCTTACATGCCATGTGCAGACCCTCCTTTCCTAACCAGTGACAGGCTTATATGCCGTGTGCAGACCCTGCTTTCCTACTCAGGGACAGGCTTATATGCCATGTGCAGACCCTCTTTTCCTAACCATGGACAGGATTACATGCCATGTACAGACCCTTCTTTCCTTTCAAGGGACAGGCTTACACGCCATGTCCAAACACTCTATTCCAAATCAGGGATGGGCTTACACACAGGCTTACACGCCATGTGCAGGCCCTCTTTTCCTAATAACGGACAGGCTTGGATGCCAGTTGCAGACCCTCCTTTCCTAACCAGAGACAAGCTTACACGCCATGTGCAGACCTTCTTTTTCTAACCAGGGACAAGCATACACGCCATGTGCAGACCCTCTTTCCTAATCAGGGACATGCGTACATGCCATGTGTAGAACCTACTTTCCTAACAAGGGACATGCTTACACGCCATGTGCAGACCCTCTTTTCCTAACCAGTGACAGGCTTAAATGCCGTGTGCAGACCCTGCTTTCCTACTCAGGGACAGGCTTACACGCCATGTGCAGGCCCTCTTTTCCTAACCAGTGACAGGCTTATATGCCGTGTGCAGACCCTGCTTTCCTACTCAGGGACAGGCTTACACACCATCTGCAGACCCTCCTTTCCTACTCAGGCACAGGCTTACATGCCAAGTGCGAACCCTCCTTTCATAACCAGGGACAAGCTTACATGCCATGTGCAGACCCTCCTTTCCTAACCAGGGACAAGCATACACGCCATGGCCAGACCCTCCTTTCCTAACCAGGGACGAGCTTACACACCATGTGCGGACCCTTCTTTCCAAATCAGAGACAAGTTTACACACCATGTACAGACCCTCCTTTCCTAACCAGAGACAGGCTTACACCCCACATGCCTACCCTCCTTTCCTAACGAGGGACAGGCTTACACGCCATGTGCAGACCCTCCTTTCCTAACCAGAGACAAGCTTACACCCAATGTGCGGACCTTCTTTTCCTAACCAGGGACAAGCATAAACGCCATGTGCAGACCCTCCTTTCCTAATCAGGGACATGCGTACACGCCATGTGTAGACCCTACTTTCCAAATCAGAGGCAAGTTTACACACCATGTATAGACCCTTCTTTCCTAACAAGGGACATGCTTACACGCCATGTGCAGACTCTCTTTTCCTAACCAGTGACAGGCTTATATGCTGTGTGCAGACCCTGCTTTCCTACTCAGGGACAGGCTCATATGCCATGTGCAGACCCTCTTTTCCGAACCATGGACAGGATTACATGCCATGTACAGACCCTTCTTTCCTTTCAAGGGACAGGCTTACACGCCATGTCCAAACCCTCTATTCCAAATCAGAGATGGGCTTACACACAGGCTTACACGCCATGTGCAGGCCCTCTTTTCCTAATAACGGACAGGCTTGGATGCCAGTTGCAGACCCTCCTTTCCTAACCAGAGACAAGCTTACACGCCATGTGCAGACCTTCTTTTCCTAACCAGGGACAAGCATACACGCCATGTGCAGACCCTCTTTCCTAATCAGGGACATGCGTACATGCCATGTGTAGACCCTACTTTCCAAATCAGAGGCAAGTTTACACACCATGTATAGACCCTTCTTTCCTAACAAGGGACATGCTTACACGCCATGTGCAGACCCTCTTTTCCTAACTAGTGACAGGCTTATATGCCGTGTGCAGACCCTGCTTTGCTACTCAGGGACAGGCTTACACGCCATCTGCAGACCCTCCTTTCCTACTCAGGGACAGGCTTACATGCCAAGTGCGGACCCTCCTTTCCTACTCAGGGACAGGTTTACACGCCACGTGCACACCCTCTTTTTCTAACCAGTGACAGGGTAACATGCCATGTGCACACCCTCCTTTCCTACTCAGGGACAGGCTTACATCCCATGTGCAGACCCTCCTTTCCTAACCTGGGACAAGCTTACACGCCATGTGCGGACCCTCCTTTCCTAACCAGGGACAAGCATACACGCCGTGTGCAGGCCCTCCTTTCCTAACCAGGGACGAGCTTACACACCATGTGCGGACCCTTCTTTCCAAATCAGAGACAAGTTTACACACCATGTACAGACCCTCCTTTCCTAACCAGAGACAGGCTTTACCCCACATGCCTACCCTCCTTTCCTAATGAGGGACAGGTTTACATGCCATGTGCAGACCCTCCTTTCCTACTCAGGGACAGGGTTACACACCATGTGCAGACCCTCTTTTCATAATAAGGAACAGACTTACATACCATGTGCAGACCCTCTTTTCCTAATGATGGACAGGCTTACATGTCATGTACAAACCCTCCTTTCCTACTCAGGGACAGGGTTACACACCATGTGCAGACCCTCTTTTCATAATAAGGAACAGACTTACATGCCATGTGCAGACCCCCTTTTCCTAATGATGGACAGGCTTACATGTCATGTACAAACCCTCCTTTCCTAACTAGGGACAGGCTTACACGCCATGTGCAGACCCTCCTTTCATAACCAGGGACAAGCTTACATGCCATATGCAGACCCTCCTTTCCAAACCAGGGACAAGCTTACACGTTATCTGCAGACCCTCCTTTCCAAATAAGGGACAGGCTTACATGCCATGTTCAGACCCTCTTTTCCTAACCAGTGACAGGCTTACATGCCATGTGCACACCCTCCTTTCCTACTCATGGACAGGCTTACATGCCAAGTGCAGACCCTCCTTTCCTACTCAGGGACAGGGATACACACCATGTGTAGACCCTCTTCCTGATAAGGGACAGGCTTACATGCCATGTGCAGACCCTCTTTTCCTTACCATGGGCAGGCTTACATGTCATGTACAAACCCTCCTTTCCTAACAAGGGACAGGCTTACAAGCCATGTGCAGACCCTCCTTTCCTAACCAGGGACAAGCTTACACGCCACGTGCAGACCCTCCTTTCCTAACCAGAGACAAGCTTACACGCCACGTGCAGACCCTCCTTTCCTAACCAGGGATGAGCTTACACACCATGTGCAGACCATTCTTTCCAAATCAGAGACAAGTTTACACACCATGTGAAGGCCCTCCTTTCCTAACCAGAGACAGGCTTACACGCCATATGCAGACCCTTTATTCCTAACAATGGACAGGTTTACATGCCATATGCAGACCCTCCTTTCCTAACAACAGATAGGCTTACACGCCATGTGCAGACCCTCTTTTCCTATTCAGGAACACGCTTACACGCCATGTGCAGACCCTACTTTCCAAATCAGAGGCAAGTTTACACACCATGTATAGACCCTTCTTTCCTAACAAGGGACAGTCTTACATGCCATGTGCAGACCCTCTTTTCCTAACCAGTGACATGCTTATATGCCGTGTGCAGACCCTGCTTTCCTACTCAGGGACAGGCTTATATGTCATGTGCAGACCCTCTTTTCCTAACCATGGACAGGATTACATGCCATGTAGAGACCCTTCTTCCCTTTCAAGGGACAGACTTACACGCCATGTGCAGACCCTCTTTTCCAAATCAGAGATAGGCTTACACACAGGCTTACACGCCATGTGCAGGTCCTCTTTTCCTAATAACTGACAGGCTTGCATGCCATGTGCAGACCCTCTTTTCCTAACCATGGACAGGCTTACATATCATGTACAGACTCTCCTTTCCTAATAGGGACAGGCTTACATGCCGTGTGCAGGTCTTTCTTTCCAAATCAGAGACACGTTTACAGGACATGTGCAGACCCTCTTTTCCTAACCAGTGACAGGCATATATGCCGTGTGCAGACCCTGCTTTCCTACTCAGGGACAGGCTTACACGCCATCTGCAGACCCTCCTTTCCTACTCAGGGACAGGCTTACATGCCAAGTGCGAATCCTCCTTTCCTAACCAGGGACAAGCTTACACGCCATGTGCAGACCCTCCTTTCCTAACCAGGGACAAGCATACATGCCATGTGCAGACCCTCCTTTCCTAACCAGGGACGAGCTTACACAAAATGTGCGGACCCTTCTTTCCAAATCAGAGACAAGTTTACACACCATGTACAGACCCTCCTTTCCTAACCAGAGACAGGCTTACACCCCACATGCCTTCCCTCCTTTCCTAACGAGGGACAGGCTTACACGCCATTTGCAGACCCTCCTTTCCTAACCAGAGACAAGCTTACACGCCATGTGCAGACCTTCTTTTCCTAACCAGGGACAAGCATACACGCCATGTGCAGACCCTCCTTTCCTAATCAGGGACATGCTTACATGCCATGTGTAGACCCTACTTTCCAAATCAGAGGCACGTTTACACACCATGTATAGACCCTTCTTTCCTAACAAGGGACATGCTTACACATGCAGACCCTCTTTTCCTAACCAGTGACAAGCTTATATGCCATGTGCAGACCCTGCTTTCCTACTCAGGGAGAGGCTTACACGCCATCTGCAGACCCTCCTTTCCTACTCAGGGAAAGGCTTACATGCCAAGTGCGGACCCTCCTTTCCTACTCAGGGACAAGTTTACACGCCACGTGCACACCCTCTTTTTC
Organism: Lissotriton vulgaris; assembly: GCF_964263255.1. Taxonomy (NCBI): domain Eukaryota; kingdom Metazoa; phylum Chordata; class Amphibia; order Caudata; family Salamandridae; genus Lissotriton; species Lissotriton vulgaris. The sequence continues at coordinate 85,575,391 of NC_141691.1, read as the reverse complement.
TAACCAGTGACAGGGTTACATGCCATGTGCACACCCTCCTTTCCTACTCAGGGATAGGCTTACATCCCATGTGCAGACCCTCCTTTCCTAACCAGGGACAAGCTTACACGCCATGTGCAGACCCTCCTTTCCTAACCAGGGACAAGCATACACGCCATGTGCAGACCCTCCTTTCCTAACCAGGGACGAGCTTACACACCATGTGCGGACCCTTCTTTCCAAATCAGAGACAAGTTTACACACCATGTACAGACCCTCCTTTCCTAACCAGAGACAGGCTTACACCCCACATGCCTACCCTCCTTTCCTAACGAGGGACAGGTTTACATGCCATGTGCAGACCCTCCTTTACTAACCAGGGTCAGGCTTACACGCCATGTGCAACACTTCCTTTCTTACCCAGAGACAAGCTTACACACCATGTGCAGATCCTCCTTTCCAAATCAGAGGCAAGTTTACATGCCATGTGCAAATGCTCCTTTCCTGACAAGGGACATGCTTACACACCATGTGAAGGCCTTTCTTTAGAATCAGAGACACATTTACAGGCCATGTGCAGACCCTCCTTTCCTAACTGGGGACAGTCTTACACGCCATCTGCAGACCCTCATTTCCAAATAAGGGACAGGCTTACATGCCATGTTCAGACCCTCTTTTCCTAACCAGTGACAGGCTTACATGCCATGTGCACACCCTCCTTTCCTACTCATGGACAGGCTTACATGCCAAGTGCAGACCCTCCTTTCCTACTCAGGGACAGGGTTACACACCATGTGCGGACCCTCTTTTCCTAATAAGGAACAGACTTACATGCCATGTGCAGACCCTCTTTTCCTAATGATGGACAGGCTTACATGTCATGTACAAACCCTCCTTTCCTAACTAGGGACAGGCTTACACGCCATGTGCAGACCCTCCTTTCATAACCAGGGACAAGCTTACATGCCATATGCAGACCCTCCTTTCCTAACCAGGGACAAGATTACACGCCATCTGCAGACCCTCCTTTCAAAAAAGGGACAGGCTTACATGCCATGTTCAGACCCTCTTTTCCTAACCAGTGACAGGCTTACATGCCATGTGCACACCCTCCTTTCCTACTCATGGACAGGCTTACATGCCAAGTGCAGACCCTCCTTTCCTACTCAGGGACAGGGATACACACCATGTGTAGACCCTCTTCCTAATAAGGGACAGGCTTACACGCCATGCGAAGACCCTCCTTTCCTAACCAGGGACAAGCTTACACGCCACGTGCAGACCCTCCTTTCCTAACCAGAGACAAGCTTACACGCCACGTGCAGACCCTCCTTTCCTAACCAGGGACGAGCTTACACACCATGTGCAGACCATTCTTTCCAAATCAGAGACAAGTTTACACACCATGTGAAGGCCCTCCTTTCCTAACCAGAGACAGGCTTACACGCCATATGCAGACCCTTTATTCCTAACAATGGACAGGTTTACATGCCATATGCAGACCCTCCTTTCCTAACAACAGATAGGCTTACACGCCATGTGCACACCCTTCTTTATTAACCAGGGACAGGCTTACACGCCATGTGCAACCCTTCCTTTCTTACCCAGAGATAAGCTTACATGCCTTGTACAGACCCTCCTTTCCAAATCAGTGACAAGTTGCTACACCATGTGCAGACCCTTCTTTCCAAATCAGAGACAGGTTTACACACCATATGCAGACCCTCCTTTCCTAACAAGGGACAGGCTTACACGCCATGTGCAAACCTTCCTTTCCTAACCAAGAACAAGCTTACATGCCATTTGCAGACTTTCCTTTCCAAATCAGAGACAGAATTACACGCCATGTGCGGACCCTCCTTTCCAAATCAGAGACAGGCTTACACGCCATGTGCAGACACTCCTTTCCTAACCAGGGACAGGTTTCCACACCATGTGTAGACACTCCTTTCCTAACAAGAGTCAGACTTGCATGCCATGTTCAGACCCCTATTTCCTAACAAGTAACAGGCTTACATGCCATGTGCACGCCCTCCTTTCCTACTCATGGGCAGGCTTACATGCCAAGTGCAGACCCTCCTTTCCTACTCAGGGACAGGGATACACACCATGTGTAGACCCTCTTCCTAATAAGGGACAAGCTTACATGCCATATGCAGACCCTCCTTTCCTAAACAGGGACAAGCTTACACGCCATCTGCAGACCCTCCTTTCCAAATAAGGGACAGGCTTACATGCCATGTTCAGACCTTTTTTCCTAACCAGTGACAGGCTTACATGCCATGTGCACACCCTCCTTTCCTACTCATGGACAGGCTTACATACCAAGTGCAGACCCTCCTTTCCTACTCAGGGACAGGGATACACACTATGTGTAGACCCTCTTCCTAATAAGGGATAGGCTTGCATGTTATGTACAAATCCTCCTTTCCTAACAAGGGACCGGCTTACACGCCATGTGCAGACCCTCCTTTCCTAACCAGGGACAAGCAGGGGCATGCTTACATGCTATGTGCAGACCCTACTTTCCAAATCAGAGGCAAGTTTACACACCATGTATAGACCCTTCTTTCCTAACAAGGGACAGGCTTACACGCCATGTGCAGACCCTCCTTTATTAACCAGGGACAAGCATACACGCCACGTGCAGACCCTCCTTTCCTAACCAGAGACAAGCTTGCACGCCACGTGCAGACCCTCCTTTCCTAACCAGGGACGAGCTTACACACCATGTGCAGACCATTCTTTCCAAATCAGAGACAAGTTTACACACCATGTGAAGGCCCTCCTTTCCTAACCAGAGACAGGCTTACACGCCATATGCAGACCCTTTATTCCTAACAATGGACAGGTTTACATGCCATATGCAGACCCTCCTTTCCTAACAACAGATAGGCTTATACGCCATGTGCACATCCTTCTTTATTAACCAGGGACAGGCTTACACGCCATGTTCAACCCTTTCTTTCTTACCCAGAGATAAGCTTACATGCCATGTACATACCCTCCTTTCCAAATCAGTGACAAGTTGCTACACCATATGCAGACCCTTCTTTCCAAATCAGAGACAAGTTTACACGCCATATGCATACCCTCCTTTCCAAACAAGGGACAGGCTTACACGCCATGTGCAAACCTTCCTTTCCTAACCAAGAACAAGCTTACATGCCATTTGCAGACTTTCCTTTCCAAATCAGAGACAGAATTACACGCCATGTGCGGACCCTCCTTTCCAAATCAGAGACGGGATTACACCCCATGTGCAGATTCGCCTTTCCTAACCAGGGACAGGCATACACGCCATGTGTAGACCTTCCATTCCTAACCAGGGACAGGCTTACAAGGCATGTGCAGACCTTCCTTTCCAAATCAGAGAAAGGCTTATATGCCATGTGCAGATGATCCTTTCCTAAACAGGGACCGGCATACAAGCCATGTGTAGAACCTCCTTTCCTAACAAGGGACAGGCTTACATGCCATGTGCAGACGCTCCTTTCCAAATCAGAGATAGGCTTGTACGCCATGTGCAGATGCTCCTTTCCTAACCAGGGAAAGGCGTACACGCCATGTTCAGACCCACCAATCCTACTCAGGGATAGGCTTACACGCCATGTGCAGACCCTCTTTTCCTAACCAGTGACAGGCTTACATGCCATGTGCACACCCTCTTTTCCTACTCAGGGACAGGCTTACATGCCAAGTGCAGACCCTCCTTTTCTACTCAGGGACAGGCTTACATTCCATGTTCAGACCCTCTTTTCCTAACCAGTGACAGGCTTAGATGCCATGTGCAGACGCTCCTTTCCTACTTAGGGACAGGCTTACACACCATGTGCACACCCTCTTTTTCGAACCAGTGACAGGGTTATATGCCATATGCACACCCTCCTTTCCTACTCAGGGACAGGTTTACATGCCATGTGCAGACCCTCCTTTCCTACTCAGGGACAGTTTTACACGCCATGTGCAGACTCTTTTTTCCTACCAGTGACAGGCTTACATGCCATGTGCAGACCCTCCTTTCCTAACCAGGGACATGCTTACATGCTATGTGCAGACCCTACTTTCCAAATCAGAGGCAAGTTTACAACCATGTATAGACCCTTCTTTCCTAACAAGGGACAGGCTTACACGCCATGTGCAGACCCTCCTTTATTAACCAGGGACAAGCATACACGCCATGTGCAGACCCTCCTTTCCTAACCAGGGACGAGCTTACACACCATGTGCAGACCCTCCTTTCCTAACCAGAGACAAGTTTACACACCATGTGCAGACCCTCCTTTCCTAACCAGAGACAGGCTTACACCCCACATGCCTACCCTCCTTTCCTAACGAGGGACAGGTTTACATGCCATGTGCAGACCCTCCTCTACTAACCAGGGTCAGGCTTGCACGCCATGTGTAACCCTTCCTTTCTTACCCAGAGACAAGCTTACACACCATGTGCAGATCCTCCTTTCCAAATCAGAGGCAAGTTTACATGCCATATGCAAACGCTCCTTTCCTAACAAGGGACATTCTTACACACCATGTGAAGGCCTTTCTTTCCAAATCAGAGACACATTTACAGGCCATGTGCAGACCCTCCTTTCCTAATGAGGGACAGGCTTACACGCCATCTGCAGACCCTCATTTTCAAATAAGGGACAGGCTTACATGCCATGTTCCGACCCTCTTTTCCTAACCAGTGACAGGCTTACATGCCATGTGCAACCCCTCCTTTCCTACTCATGGACAGGCTTACATGCCAAGTGCAGACCCTCCTTTCCTACTCAGGGACAGGGTTACACGCCATGTGCAGACCCTCTTTTCCTAATAAGGGACAGACTTACATGCCATGTGCAGACCCTCTTTTCCTAATGATGGACGGGTTTACATGTCATGTACAAACCCTCCTTTCCTAACTAGGGACAGGCTTACACGCCATGTGCAGACCCTCCTTTCATAACCAGGGACAAGCTTACATGCCATATACAGACCCTCCTTTCCTAACCAGGGACAAGCTTACACGCCATCTGCAGACCCCCCTTTCCAAATAAGGGACAGGCTTACATGCCATGTTCAGACCCTATTTTCCTAACCAGTGACAGGCTTACATGCCATGTGCACACCCTCCTTTCCTACTCATGGACAGGTGTACATGCCAAGTGCAGATCCTCCTTTCCTACTCAGGGACAGGGATACACGCCATGTGTGAACCCTCTTTTCCTAACAAGGGACAGGCTTACATGCCATGTGCAGACCCTCTTTTCCTAACCATGGGCAGGCTTACATGTCATGTACAAACCCTCCTTTCCTAACAAGGGACAGGCTTACACGCCATGTGCAGACCCTCCTTTCCTAACCAGGGACAAGCTTACACGCCATGTGCAGACCCTCCTTTCCTAACCAGAGACAAGCTTACACGCCACATGCAGACCCTTCTTTCCTGACCAGGGACGAGCTTACACACCATGTGCAGACCATTCTTTCCAAATCAGAGTCAAGTTTACACACCATGTGAAGGCCCTCCTTTCCTAACCAGAGACAGGCTTACACGCCATATGCAGATCCTTTGTTCCTAACAATGGACAGGTTTACATGCCATATGCAGACCCTCCTTTCCTAACAACAGATAGGCTTACACGCCATGTGCAGACCCTCCTTTATTAACCAGGGACAGGCTTACATGCCATGTGCAACCCTTCCTTTCTTACCCAGAGATAAGCTTACATGCCATGTACAGACCCTCCTTTCCAAATCAGTGACAAGTTTCTACGCCATGTGCAGACCCTTCTTTCCAAATCAGAGACAAGTTTACACACCATATGCAGACCCTCCTTCCCTAACAAGGGACAGGCTTACACGCCATGTGCAGACCTTCCTTTCCTAACCAAGTACAAGCTTACATGCCATTTGCAGACCCTCCTATCCTAACCAGGGACAAGCATACAAGCGTTGTGCAGATCCTTCTTTCCAAATCAGAGACAAGTTTACACGCCATGTGCAGACCCTCCTTTCCTATCCAGGGACAGGCTTACACGCCATGTGCAGACACTCCTTTCCTAACCAGGGACAGGTTTCCACACCATGTGTAGACACTCCTTTCCTAACAAGGGTCAGGCTTACACGCCATGTGCAGACACTCCTTTCCTATCTAGACCCAGGCATACATGCCATTAAGTCTATCTTAAGTCAAACTTAAGTCAAACTTAAGACAAAATCCTAACTTTACTACTGCAATAAGTCTTCTGTGAATACCAAAAGTATTAAGTTTAGGATTTTGTCTTTAGTTAGTTCTGTGAATCAGACCTTTTGACAAGAGCAAATGTACGCGTGTTCCGTGGACGAACCAATATCTGCAAAGAGTATATGAACACCAACATGCTTCTGAGTATGTGGGAGTCCAGGCTGTCCTACCCAGCAGCCCCCCAAACATGTGACTGCAGCCTTTGTATAATAGAGACAGCATTTCAACATCCATAAATCCACTTTAAGAGATTAAAAATCCATCAGTCATGATTACTAGTTCAGAATTGGGATTTTTCATTCCGTGGGACTTCCCAGCTCTATTAAAAAGCAAATTATAAATGAAAAATAAAGCTTTCATTCTGCGCAAACGCTGAATTTTAGAGGACAAAATTATTTGTCTCTGGGGTCTTAAATCATTGCTCTACTTACTATTTTTGTTTATGCAATGAAATTATTATTGTAAACCTATAGAGTGTTTAAAACGTGTATGATTTTCTGTAAGCACTGATATTTATATTTATATAAATTTATATTTATTCATGTAATTTTCCTTTATCCTTAATTTTTCTTATTCTGTGCGATTCCCTGTAATTTTGAACTAGCTTTTCTGTGGTAGTATATTTTAATTTCTATAGAAGGGGAGATGTGTTGTGGCTTGTCCTTGGAATGTTAATGATCAGGTATTCTACCAGGGATGCTCCAAGGTCACCTAGAAAACTGCTTGAAATGTGTTTTTCCACGTGCAAATATTGTGTATATTTTCATGTGGAATAAAAAGAATCCGCAGAATAATTTCAGGATTACTAATAGAAAGCTGAGGCTGATGCTGTATTCAGGCACTTCCTGGAAAACGTTTGTGAATGCCAAACAGTCAAAAATCTGCCCCCATACAATAATGGAAAGTGATACTTGCGGATTTCTGACTGATTTTAAGAACTTGGGGCCATATGTAGGAAGACCATTTGATATAATTAGTGGGAATGGCTCAGTACTTTTCAGGATTATACACATTTTAATTTATGGATAAAGCTCCTCTCTTTTTGTTGCTGGTCGAGGGACATGTGGTGAATGTTGTTTCCATCTGACTTAACAACAATTTTTTTTGAGGGGCCGGAGGTGATTGTTGGGTTTTGCAAGCCCTACAATATTTGTTTCAGGGCAGTGAACAAGTCAAGGGTATCCCTGACACATGCACGTGTAGTTACTTTTAATGGGGTAAGGCAGATGACTCAGCATCACCCTCACAGCAATAATGGCCATGGGGCATATGTAGGTCATTTTTGTTTTGCGATTCTCAAATTGCGATTTTTTGGGAATCGCAATTAGAGAATCGCAAAACGAAATGTAGGTAGAATTAGCAAATTTTTTGCGAACCCCAATTATTCCTCATTTGCGAATCGCAAATAGAGATTCGCAAATAAGGAATGCCTTCTCATTCATTCCTATGGGCTTGAAGGCCCATAGGAATGAATTGGAAGACATTCTCAATTTGAGATTCTCAATTAGAGAATCGCAAATTGAGAATGCAATTTCAGGGTTGCAAGGGTGTCAATAGGACACCCTTTTGCACCCCTGAAATTAACATGTGTGCACATGTGGCCCACATACATGCCCTATGGGCAGTTATGTGACCCACATGGCACTCTGAAAAATGCCAAAAGTGCATTTTGCAAAGAAATCACAATTTACCACCAACCTGAAATTGGTGGTAATTTGCGATTCCTTAAGCCACAATTTGAACATCTTGGGTGGTTCCTACATTGCATTTAAGGAATCGCAATTTGTGATTCCTTAAATCCAATTCGTAAATGTTGCGATTCCTTATTTTGCATTTGGGTATTTTTGTGCTACATAGCACACTGCCCTAATTGAGACCGTGAATGCTGAAATTCTGCGAATTTCAGCATTTGCGATCGCTAACATCCTCGTGTTGAAATTATGTTTCTCTTCCACTTAAAACTAAATGAATCTTGTCATTCCTGGGGCTTTCCTCTGCTGCTTCCGCTCTTGCAGAGATACTTCCACCAGGAATGTTATGGATTGTAGAAGGCACTGGAGGGATAGAGAGGTCTTCCAAATGGAGAGACCTTCATAGGTTTGTACTGCCACAGACTCTCAAAGCAGACCAATCAACTGCTTTTCAAAGAGGATCTCAATCCATAAAGAACATTTTGCCCTCTGCTGAGATGACAATGGATGGCAGAGCAGCAGGGTCTTGTAACTAAATGATCATTATCACTTTGCAAGGATAAATATAGATCATATATCAGGGAAGCGAGTGCATAACTCGAAAGTGATCCTCTTGTTTGCTTCACTTGAATTCAAACAATGGGTTTTATTGTTTTTGCTGAGGCCCTCCACAATATTCATCCAGCCCAAAGGTTCTCAATGGAAAATGGATGTTGTACGGAAACCTCCGGCATTGATGATCACACAGCCTGCTTCTACCACTGGAAGTGTGTGCTTGGGTCAGTGTGTGACTTCACCGGGACATGGAGCAAGTACACGCTTTCTGTATGGCTGATGGTTCAATAACGAGCCACAGAAGGGTTACTTTTGGGTTGTTGCATCAATTCTCTCCATCTTTCCATTTGTTTGTTGTTTTCTGCTGATAAGGAGTTGGACAACTTTGTTGTGACACTGAGTGGGGAAGTATGGTGAGCTCTAACAATCCTCCGTGAATGTAAGAAGTCTATATTTTGAGAAAAGAGGAGAGAGCTCAATAATAAGACAGATATTTTTTGGACAAAATGCATTCACTGTATTATGTTTAAAGGTGGGCAGTAGGGCTTATGTACTATAAAACCACATTGAGTAGGTAACATTAAAAACATAACAGGTTAGAATCTTCCTTCAAACTCAAGATTGCCTGTTATTATTACTAGATCCAAATATGATAGTTTTGCTGACCATTAAAATGGTGAAATGCTGAGGTGGTCCTTCAGGGATTTAATCTTGTGAGAAGTTACACACAGATCTCAGCACGATGAATAACGGGGCTTCTTCTCATCAAGAAGTGTCCTATAACATGCAGGTTTCACAGTCCTCAGCAACTTGTGTTCAACTCAATGAGCTCTTGTTTTTCTTATGCCCTCGGTTGATGAAACTCAGTACATGATGCAGAACAGATGTGCACCATGCTAAGTGCTGAGATACAGATGCAGGCTGTAGGTTAAGTGCTGTGAATGTCTAAGTACTACAGTATCAGTGGAAGACGCCAGTCTGAACAGACATGCATGGATAAAGCTCCTCTCTTTTTGTTGCTGGTCGAGGGACATGTGGTGAATGTTGTTTTCACCTGACTTAACAACAAGTTTTTTTTGAGGGGCCGGAGGTGATTGTTGGGTTTCGCTAGCCCTACAATATTTGCTTTCAGGGCAGTGAACAAGTCAAGGGTATCCCTGACACATGCACGTGTAGTTTCTTTTAATGGGGGAAGGCAGGTGACTCAACATCACCCTCACAGCAATAATGGCCATGGGGCATATGTAGGTAATTTTTGTTTTGCGATTCTCAAATTGCGATTTTTTGGGAATCGCAATTAGAGAATCGCAAAACGAAATGTAGGTAGAATTAGCAAATTTTTTGCGAATCCCAATTATTCCTCATTTGCGAATCGCAAATAGAGATTCGCAAATAAGGAATACCTTCTCATTCATTCCTATGGGCTAGAAGGCCCATAGGAATGAATTGGAAGACATTCTCAATTTGCGATTCTCAATTAGAGAATCGCAAATTGAGAATGCAATTTCAGGGTTGCAAGGGTGTCAATAGGACACCCTGTTGCACCCCTGAAATTAACATGTGTGCATATGTGGCCCACATACATGCCCTAAGGGCATGTATGTGACCCACATGGCACTCTGAAAAATGCCAAAAGTGCATTTTGCAAATAAATCGCAATTTACCACCAACCTGAAGTTGGTGGTATTTTGCGATTCCTTAAGCCACAATTCGCACATCTTGGGTGCTTCCTACATTGCATTTAAGGAATCGCAATTTGTGATTCCTTAAATCCAATTGCAAAATAAGGAATCGCAAATTTTGCGATTCCTTATTTTGCATTTGGGTTTTTGTATGCTACATAGCAAACTGCCCTAATTGAGATCGCGAATGCTGAAATTCTGCGAATTTCAGCATTTGCGATCGCTAACATCCTCGTGTTGAAATGATGTTTCTCTTCCACTTAAAACTAAATGAACCTGTGAGAATTCTCAAAGCTTGTCATTCCTGGGGCTTTCTTCTGCTCTTTCCGCTCTTGCAGAGATACTTCCACCAGGAATGTTATGGATTGTAGAAGGCACTGGAGGGATAGAGAGGTCTTCCAAATGGAGAGACCTTCATAGGTTTGTACTGCCACAGACTCTCAAAGCAGACCAATCAACTGCTTTTCAAAGAGGATCTCAATCCATAAAGAACATTTTGCCCTCTGCTGAGATGACAATGGATGGCAGAGCAGCAGGGTCTTGTAACTAAATGATCATTATCACTTTGCAAGGATAAATATAGATCATATATCAGGGAAGCGAGAGCATAACTCGAAAGTGATCCTCTTGTTTGCTTCACTTGAATTCAAACAATGGGTTTTATTGTTTTTGCTGAGGCCCTCCACAATATTCATCCAGCCCAAAGGTTCTCAATGGAAAATGGATGTTGTACGGAAACCTCCGGCATTGATGATCACACAGCCTGCTTCTACCACTGGAAGTGTGTGCTTGGGTCAGTGTGTGACTTCACCGGGACATGGAGCAAGTACACGCTTTCTGTATGGCTGATGGTTCAATAACGAGCCACAGAAGGGTTACTTTTGGGTTGTTGCATCAATTCTCTCCATCTTTCCATTTGTTTGTTGTTTTCTGCTGATAAGGAGTTGGACAACTTTGTTGTGACACTGAGTGGGGAAGTATGGTGAGCTCTAACAATCCTCCGTGAATGTAAGAAGTCTATATTTTGAGAAATGAGGAGAGAGCTCAATAATAAGACAGATATTTTTTGGACAAAATGCATTCACTGTATTATGTTTAAAGGTGGGCAGTAGGGCTTATGTACTATAAAACCACATTGAGTAGGTAACATTAAAAACATAACAGGTTAGAATCTTCCTTCAAACTCAAGATTGCCTGTTATTATTACTAGATCCAAATATGATAGTTTTGCTGACCATTAAAATGGTGAAATGCTGAGGTGGTCCTTCAGGGATTTAATCTTGTGAGAAGTTACACACAGATCTCAGCACGATGAATAACGGGGCTTCTTCTCATCAAGAAGTGTCCTATAACATGCAGGTTTCACAGTCCTCAGCAACTTGTGTTCAACTCAATGAGCTCTTGTTTTTCTTATGCCCTCGGTTGATGAAACTCAGTACATGATGCAGAACAGATGTGCACCATGCTAAGTGCTGAGATACAGATGCAGGCTGTAGGTTAAGTGCTGTGAATGTCTAAGTACTACAGTATCAGTGGAAGACGCCAGTCTGAACAGACATGCATGGTGTGCTCTTCTGATGTTCCAGTGGTGGGATTGCTGTGCATGGTGCTAGTCTCAATGGACACGGTGGTATGTTCTTCTGGTGTTGCAGAGCTGGGTATCAGCGCATGATGGTGGTCTGAATAGACCGACATGATGTGATTTTTTGATGTTACAGGGGTGGGTACCTGTGCATGGTACTGGTCTCAATGGACATGTATGTTGTGCTCTTCTGATGTCACAGCTATGGTATCACTGTGCATGGTGATAGTCTCAATGAACATGGGGGTGTGCACTTTTGAATGTCACAGCGATGGGATAGCTGTGCATGGTGCAGGTCTGAATATATTTTGATTTTGCAAGCTATTTAAGTATCCAAATACTGGAATACCTGGTGATGGTGAAAGCAGAAGTGGGTTTCTGTGGATGTTTGAGTAGCAGTATAGTAGTGCATGGTGCTGGTCATTATGGTGGAACATCATAAGAATTGTGTAAATGTCTCAATATTGTGTCCTAAGTCCCTATTGGAAATCAAAATGGACATAATGTTACCTCTGTTGATGTCTCAGAAGATGAATAATAGTGCATATTACTGGTCAATACAGTGATATATTGAGATACTGGTGAAAAGTGCAAATGAGCATACAAAGTACAATAATCTATTAGGTTTAAACTAGAGACACGTTTCCAAGACATAGACCCCATGTCTCCAGGGCTCTTGAAGTAATGATTTCCGAAACCATGCCGAACTTCCCGAGCTAACCACCCTCCCTTCCTCCAGCTCCGCTCTCTCCCAGTAAACCATGGCTAATGAAGTTCTCTTCCATCAATTAGTTTGTGAAAAATGATATTAGAGTAGTAGAGACTGGAGGTACACAGTAGAGGAGGAAATCGTGTGGGTGAGTAAGCTTGTTATATTCTATGATGGGAAATGTGGAATGTTAAGGTGTTAATGTCACCTTTATATTTCCTTGCCAAGCGTGGGGATTCTGTTCTAGGCAGATGGTGCTGGCTAGTGATGGGAGACCATGTTGAGGTTGCTTCCTGTAATAAACTTACTACAAAGCACCCGGTATCGAGTGATCCTTAACCGCATCGCTGCTGCGGCGATTTTCGCGCTGTGCGGCAATTTTAAAATTACCGCGATACATGACGAGCTCAGCTCGTCATCAGCACACGCCACCCGTGGGTGATGACGAGCTGAGCTCGTCATCAGCATCGAAGGGGTTGAAAGAAAGCTCAAGCGAAGGGGATAAGAGCATGCTAGGGGATGCAAAGAGGATGAGCAGGAACAGAAAGTGAGGAATTATAGCAGATGAGGACCGTGGGTGTGGGGTCATCACAGTAGATGAAATTATTGAATGAGCTAAACAAGCCTTTGCTGATAACTTGGGAGCACTCAAAAGTTATGTCCACAAAATTGTTGCTAAACCCAATGCCATTCGTGCCCAACATATACTGAGGAGGGTTCGCACTCTTTAGGGGGTATGAGGTAAAAACTATGCTTGAAAATATGATGAAATGGAGGATTATTGAGCCAATAGAGGCTTCCTCTTGGATTTCTTAAGTAGTCATTATGAAGAAAGCTATTGGGGGTATTAGATTTTGGGTGTAACTCCACAGTCTCAATCAAAATAGTGGAGTTCATAATTACCCTCTACCTAATTTGAATGAATTTGTTTTAACATTGAACGGAGGAAAGTGCTTTAGTAAACTTGACCTCAGAAATGGCTACTACCAGATTAGTTTGCACAGACTCTAAAACACTTACAGCCTTAACACTATGAAAGGAAACTTCCAGTTCATCAGAATGACATTTGGGCTGTTATCCGCTGCAAGCGTGTTTCAAAGGATGATGGGAAAGTGTTCAGAGTAAGCATGGGCTGAAAATCCGTTCTGCTCATGGAATTTGCAAATTTTTGGCAATTTTGCAGTCCGTAAATCGCGCGAAATTGTCAAATAGTTTGCAATTCAGCTGATTTTTTTTGTTTGATCGCGGTTCAAAAATACAATCTCGCGCGCGCGGCATTGACTTACCATGATTCTGAGTTTGCCGAGTTGTTTTCCTCCCGGTTTGCGTGCGCCATTGTCGATCTTGCTGCGTGATCGCGCGAGACTTTTCGACCTCGAGTATGTCATGGCGTGTTCGCGCGAGACTATTCGACCGCGAGTATGTCATGGAGTCCCGCCATCTTGCAATGCGAGACTTTAATAACGCGAATACGTCATGAGGGCCCGCAAACACGTATCGCAAGAGTAAACAATAGCGAATACGTAGATGCGATGCGCAGCTGACATCCGGCGGGAGATTTGAACAGCTCGCTTTCCTGAAATCGCAAAAATTGCAATTCTGTACAAGAAATCTATCGCTGGCAGCAAAAACCTTCTGAAAATGATGATTTGGATCAGAATAACTCCCCAGATTGACATTTGGCTGCACTTTTTTGTGCAAGTAGTGCATTTTTGGGGGGTTGGGAGGAAAGAAGTGCCCCAGAGTCTCCAACTTCCTGTTCTTGTCCAGCAGGCTCCTCCCAGTGCTTGTCCATGTCCTGGTCACTTCTCATTTGGATCTGGAGCTGGAAGGATTACTCTTTGTGGCTGCTGATGGATATTTTTATTTGAGGACTTTTTGTTTGGATCACTTTTGGATTTGAGATTTTACAAGTAAGTTGATGTTTGTTTGGGGCATTGCAGTTGCTGCAGCTACAATTTATAAACTTTTTCACAACTTTAAAAAAAATATATTGTGGGTAGCCACAGTATCTAGTGGGCCCAGGGTTAGTCATGGGTGCATGATACAACTGTTTCTGTGAGTTTTGTTGAACTTAAATATCATTGACGTCATGGATGGCATGGAATTGAATAACTCACGGTTATATCTATGTGTTTTTTTTTTTATTCTGGTGTGTGTTTTAAAGCCACACTAGCCAGTAGGCCCAGGGGTAGTCAGTGGTGCATGGGCCAAGTCTTTCATGGATGGCATTGGATTGGGGTGAATTTTGTATGTATTTCGATTTTGTGGGTGTTGTTGGGGCCTGGTCCAGGGCCTGGCCATGTGGATGGGGGCCATTTTGAGGCCTGTTCCAGGGCCTGGCCATTTGGGTGGGAGTCTAGGGGCCATTTTGAAGCCAGGCAGCGTGCTTTGTGCCATAGGCCTGCACCCAGTCTGCCTTGCTTTCATCCATTATGCCCAGGGGTACTCAGTGGTGCATGGGCCATGTCTTTCTGTGGGGTCTCTTGAATTTAAACACCATTTAGGGCATGGATGCCATTGGATTGGGGGTGATTTTTGTGTGTATTTCGATTTTTTGGGTGTTGTTGGCGCCTGGTCCCGGGCCTGGCCATGTGGGTGGGGGCCATTTTGAGGCCTGGTCCAGGGCCTGTCCATGTGGGTGGGGGCCATTTCGAGGCCTAGTCCATGGCCTGTCCATTTGGGTGGGAGTCTAGGGGCCATTTTGAAGCCAGGCAGTGTGCTTTCTGCCATAGGCCTGCACCCAGTCTGCCTTGCTTTCATCCATTATGCCCAGGGGTACTCAGTGGTGCATGGGCCATGTCTTTCTGTGGGGTCTCTTGAATTTGAACATTTAGGGCATGGCTGCCATTGGATTGGGGTGATTTTTGTGTGTATTTCGATTTTGTGGGTGTTGTTGGGGCCTAGTTCAGGGCCTGGCCATGTGGTTGGTGAGGGGCATATTGAGTCCAGGCAGTTTTTGCCATAGGCCGGCAAGCTTGCGGGCCAGTAGGCCTAGGGTTATGAATGGGTGCATGAAACAACTCTCTCTGTGAGGTCTCTTTTCTATTAATTTAAACATCCATTTTTGATTAGAATTGCAATTTTTATTTTGGGTCTTTCCGTTTTCAGGTGTATTGTGTTAATAATAATAAATGCCTAGTTGCATAGTATTAATTGAAGCACAACATATGCAACATTTATTTAACTGGTGTCCTCTGGCTTCTTTGCTTTTAGGTGCACAAAGACAGAGAACCAGGAATCATCCTCATCTTCATCACTTGTTGTAGTGCCTAGAAGAAGTCCTGCTGCGGTGTGTGTGCAACTTCACGTGACGTCACGTGTGGTGGCCACAGACAACTCTGCAACTCGTGCAACTGCGTCCTGCTGTTCTTTCTGACATCTGAAGAAAATGGGCCCAAAGAAAGGTGGCCGTAGCTCCTCTTCCAAGAAAGTTGCCAGTGCCACCTCCAGTAGGAAGGAGCAAGTGGCGCCACTTACCAAGGAGACTGGTGTGCCGACCAACACTTTTTTTGGGAAAAAAAACTACGCCTGCAGCTGCGGTGTCCGCTGGGGACCAAGCTGGTAGCAGCACCTCCCCTTCATTGGTCTTAGTGCCACCACGCCAGGTTAGGCCCAAGCCCATGAGTGCCGCAGAGTCAGCCACTTTAATTGCTCTTTCACCATCGACCAGTGATGTTGGCGTTGACACATCGCAAAGTAGCATCCAATCAACACAGGGTGTAACTCATCTGACGAGTGTGCAACCACAGCTGCAATGACAACCACAGGTGCAACAAGGAGAGGCACATGGAGAGGCGCAAGGAGAGGCACAAGGAGAGGCACAACTGCCCACAATACTTGATCCTCCAGAAGTAGGGGCACATCAGGAAATCGAGATTCATGCGGAGGTATCAGCCGAGCAAGCCACTCCTGATGATCCATTGTCTTCCAGATCCCCAGCAAGGAAAAGGTCAAGGAGGGATAGTACAACTTCTTCTTCAAGCCCCTTTCCTTCTGATGATCTAGATCTTGATTGGCACCCACCAATTCAGTCTGGGAGGGAGGCACGCCATGAGCTGACAATGCTAGGTAAAAGGAAGGTTCCCGCAAGGCTTTCAGTTATGGGTGATGACGGAGAAGAAGTCGAAGTGATGTATTCTGCTGCTGATGAACAGTCTGATGATGACGACCCAGTCATCACAGACGTCACTCCAGCCCCAGCGGGCATGCAGCAGACAGACATTTTTACCCTATCCCAAACAGCTGCTGTGCAGGATGATGTGGGCGGCGTGGCACTGGTACCACCACCAACACAGGTAACTACTACACCAACACGACCTACAGCTTCCATATTTCAGAAGGGCCGGCATCCAGCTCGACCTCCATTACCTCGACTGACGCTGTTAGGGAAATTGTGAGCTTGCTCACCTTCAACGGAGCACCATGGAGCCGTGAGACTTGCCACTGGCCAAGGTACTTGATTCATACGTACCATGCTGACAACTAGCAGACCACGGAATTAGAATTTTCAATTCCCCTCAATTGCAGCGCCTGAGGCGACTTGAAGCCCTTTACCTGCCTTCTGATTGTTTCACCCTACTGGGGAGCCTACCTGGCACCAGTCTTAGGTTGCCCATACCCCCGTCCTGAGGAAGACTCGCCGCTGACGTTACAATTTCCATAACAGCATCAGTCTAGTCGAAACGTCGACACATTCCACCAATTGAGAGCAGTACCACTCTCCCCTACTCCTACCACAGAAGATGCATTGTGTGCATGATGTTAAAATTTACAGATGACATGTAAATGAATAATTGTACTTTGGACAGGTCTCCTTGACTAGAGTGTTTTACCAGTCTTCTTGACCGAATTATACTTTGTTACCCTTGTTTAGACCCTCTGAATCACACTTTTCTCAATCCTACCACCACCACTATCCTCCCCTTCTTACTTTTGCGCGCAACCTGGATTTCTGAATATACGGTTTACAAATGTGTAAATAAATTTGTGAATACTTTGAAATCTGTTTGGCGCCTAAACTTTGTTGGTCACAGTGAAATATGTGCACTCTTGAAATGTGTGTTGAGTGTGTATGTTTTGGTAATGGATATTAATTATCGGTATTGTAGTTGAATCACACAATACAGATTGAAGATTGCTAACTAAAATAGTGCTTGAAGTATTGGTCACAGACCATTATTATATTCCCGTACTGTACCCAGGTCCGGTTGACTCATTGGGTTACCCCGTTATTCATAACCAGGAACTCAACCTTCTACATGCTTGAGCATCTGTTTGAGCAGTACTTGGTAATCAAAGACCATGTCTTTAATGCATGGGTTCTTCTATGAAAGACATGAGGCTAGAGGTGGAGGAATGGGACCTAGTTAACCACATCGATGCTCATGACGAGCTCAGCTCGTCATGAGGCACAGTGGAGCTGTGCTGATGACGAGCTGAGCTCGTCATGTATAATGGGAATGAAGACCCTTCTGCACAGCAGGGGAATTGCTGTAGCAGCGATGTGGTTAAAAGCCTGACAGACATGCTTTGTCCTTTTGAGGTCTTCACGCGTGTTGTCAGCAGTCAGCAGGGAGGACTGTTCTTTGGGCAAAGCTATCCGATTGTTGCGCATGCTAGAACACCAACTGAAGGCGGTATCTTCAACCTTCCGAGACTATGCTGAAAAGCAAGATGCATATCAGTTGGTGGAGAGCTTATTAAGCCGCCTATTTGACAATGAAAGTCTTAAAGGAATACATTCTCAACAACATTACATTTGTGCCACTATTCTGGATCCACTGTACAAAAAGGCACTGGCCAGAAATACATTCATTTCTTTTTATGAAGCAGATGTTTCAAAGTACAAATATTGGCTAGCTCTGTCAGCCACTCGGTTCGAAAAAGAGCGGCACGAAATTGAAGGAACCACCAAAAGTACTACTGAAGCAGCAGGATATCCAGCGTCAAGGTCCACTTCTGTGGCCGAAGGCAGTCACTTTCCCTCAGAGCCGTTACTGACACCAGCAACCATATCATCATCCTCACCTGCACCAGGCCCAGCCATAATATTGTCGGAGGCGTATTGGATAACTCATCAAGGGTTTGCACGTTCCAGTGTTGATGCAAAGGCAACAGATGGTACGCAAAGTGGAGCACCCCTGGAGGACCTTGAGTGGATGGTGCAGGCCTATATGGATGACCCAACAGAGGTCTTCTTTGATTAGAACCCATTGGTGTATTGGTATGGGAAAAGGGCTCAATGGCCACTGATCACCAAGCTGGCTATAAATTATTAGGCTTGCCCACTCGCAAGCGTGTCTTCTGAACGTATTTTCAGTGCTGCTAGTGCCATTGTAACTTCAAAAAGGACCCGCCTCTCGCCTACAAATGTGGAGAGGTTAACAATGATCAAGATGAATTAGCACTTCATACCACCAGATTACAAAATACATGAATCCACGCAGGAAGAAGAGGACACAGACTTAGGTGATGGAAGTTCTTCTCTGTTAGCTGACCTACTCCCGTTTAAATTCACAGAGTTTGAGGACGAGCTCTACTTCCCTGACGCCTAGGCCTGAAATACTGACTTTCTTTTTTTTCGTCCTTATTCACTTTTATTCCTGTGTGTCTTTCTTTGTTTTGCAACTTTTAGCACAACAAAACTCTAATCACAACAAATCCATCAGCAGCACTGAGTTCGTATTATTTCCTTATTGAAGGTGCCGCTGTCTGCATTCCTGAGGTTCACAAGTTCACAACTCAGTCATGCTCCTCTATTCTCCTCCTCCAGACTCCCCCTATCCATTTCCCTCAAGGCAGATGGCCGGATTACGCAGAATCAAGAAACTGTCGCTTCGTAGACGAGTCCCCTCAAAAGAAGTGGGACTGGAATTTCTGACTATGCTGACTGTTACTTCTGAAATTGACACGAAAGGCTGCCCTGTGGCCTTTTACTTAAGAATAAGATGCTGACAAAAAGTGGAACAGGTAATGTATGAATGAATGGTGAGATGGCATGCACTGGACAACACTGGCTGTCTGGCTCTGATGAAAGCAATTGCTGTTTGTTGTGCATGAAATGAATCCTATGTGTTCTGTTATTATTTTATCTTTTACACACTAAATGTAACTCAAGTCTACTCTGTTTTTACCTTGTTTAATGCAAATTGTACTTCTACTGCAGGGGCCACTACATTGCATTTTTTAATATGGAAAATGTCCTTGGACTCACTGTGTGTAGACTGTGACTGCATGAATAACATTGAGTTTGCCAATACCATGATGATGATGATGAGTCTTGATGATCAAAGTTACATAATATCTTTACAGTCACTCACTGGGATGGATGGATCATCATCGTCGATTTACGGAAGAACTATGGCCATTTTGTGAGTAGCAAACAGGTAAACTAGTCAACAACAACCACAATGGAGTAGCAAACAGGTAAACTAGTCAACAACAACCAATGGAGTGGTTTATCAGTGTAGTGTTATGCCAGAGTCCAGACAGCGATTCATGTAAAATTGCGGCTATGTGGCTTGCTGTATAAAATTAGATCTGCTTGGTCTGTCTGTGTCAAAGAGGTATGCTACATGGAGGTTGGTTCACTCAGTGCTGTCTGCCTTGACCGTCTCCATGGCCCTGGCCTGCTGTGTGTTAATTATTATCCTGGAAACAGAGACTCAGAATAGGCACTTTAGAAATGATGCATGTATGTAATACACTGTCGCCTCTGAAAGTGAAAGTGTTATTTTTTCACTACACACCGTACCTTATATATTTCCTCTGGGGTGTTTTAATATCCCTTTCTGTTTTTCCATCAACAATTACAGGCTGGCACTTACCCTGTGTGATGGGGAAAACATTAACTCAGGCTTACCATAGCAATCCGCGATTCCGCAATTCCGCATCCACCAGGCAGGCAGTGGACAGTCTGGTCACCAAGATTGATCGACGGAGCGCCCGATGGAATGGAGGAGCACCGCGAATAGGAGGAATAGCTGGATGCATGCAACTTCCCAATTTGACCAGGACAACTACAACATACAGTTACAGTACCCACTTCACTTGTCCGTATCTTTTAAATAATGTTATTGCTGTGAACTTCTATGAGTGCGACTCTGTACGTTGGCTCTCTGCTTCAAGTTCATCCCTACAGCTATTTGATAAGTTTCTTTGCTATTTTTAAAACTAATGTAATGTACTACTAAGTGTTTATTCTCTCTGAGGGCAGATAGGCAAGTGAAATTGCGTAATTAATGCAGCCCTGTACTGTCTAATTGTTTAGTACTAGTTAGTAAGTTGTAGTAAGTACTACTTTTCAGTAGCCTAACCATCCATTTAGCAAATAACTTCATCCATGCACTTCCTTTAAGTCCCTTAATAGATTTATGGATATCTTCGTATCTAAAGATTTGTTTTTCTTCATTTGTTGTTTGTCCATGCTGTGTTTTTTTTTTCTATCTCCCAAAAACATTCCCGAAAACCCCCATTCCCTTCCATTTTTCAAACCCTAGCCCTCTTTCCCCAGGCTGTGTGGTTTTCATTGAGGTGTGACTAAATGACACCAATAATTCCATGCACTTGCTGGGGAGGATAATGTCAAAGCAACAGAAAACCAATTTCAAGGCAGGTCAAGGAATCCGAGGAAATATTCCTATTGTGCTTGACAGTGACACACACCCATGAGTATTTGCAAATCAATTCAGAATTTCATGTCCTACTCCGCCATCGAGTGGATTCATCAACAACATCCTCCTACACATTACGAAAGCTTACGCTGCTGTGTCCTTCAGTACTAGTTCTTGTAGTAGCCATAATCCACGCAACTACTAGTTAACTTTTGATTGAATACTTTAACATTGCTTTGGCTACAATTTATGGCACTGTTCTTGTGTACTGTACTATCATACTGTTCTAACTTCTAATGCTCCTCTCAGGCCACTCAATGTCTAATTTCCTTTTTTTCATATGCTGCTACTGCCAGTGTGTACCACTACTACTACCACCACAACAATGCCATTTCATCCGTCCAGGATTCCATAGCCAACCTTAATCGCCATTTGCCATGCAGCCAGCCCTGTGCCTAGCCCTGTTCTTAAACACGAATCACAGGTAAGATAAGCATTTTGGGGGAGGAAGAATAATGGAGTAGGAGGAGAGGAGAGACTGACGGTAGTACTAGTAAAGTAGTAGGACAATTGAATTAACTAACTCTGTCAGTGGCACTTTTGTACAAATTTGGGTGATTACTTAAACAATTTGAATCAAGCAGCCAGTTAAGTTTCAGGAAAACAAACGTACAGTTAACCCCCTCCTGCCTCCCCCACAAAACAGTAAAAACATATTTTCTATGTTTAAGTAGAGAATAAACAATTATTTCGACCCTAACAAAAATAAACTATGCCACAAGACCCGACCCACCCACCTCCCTAACCCCAACCAATGTCCATGAAATGTCCCCAAAAGTCCAAAAACCCCAACGCCCAATTCCCACCCCCCCCCCAAAAGTCTTTAAAAAGGGGCAAAGGACAGTCTCTCTCTCTACTTTCGCCGGCGGTGTCATGTGGCCAGGTGGTCACACAGCTCCCTCTGGAGGTCCTTGAGCAGGGTTTTCTGCCTCGCCACCTCCAGCTCAAGGTAGGCCACTCGCAGGGTCAATGGTGCATACGAGCCATGCAGGCACTGTGGGGGGCAGCTGTTTTCGCTGCTCGGCGGTGGCGGGTGGCTGCCGGACCACGGCGCTGTACCGCTTGAGTATTGCGCTGGCTGTATGACCCAGGGGCAGCGGAGGAGGATGCCGCTGTTGTGGATGTTGACTTCGAGTCATCCTCCTCCTCCTGAGCCACCAGCCGCCGATATTCTGCAACAATTGCCTCCAGCTTCTGTTGCATGGCCCGGATAGCCAACTCCTTCCTTGATAGTTTAGAAGGAGTATCTGTATGAAGAAAGAAAAAAAATACTGTAACCAATATTAACACAAAATAATTCAACAGAAAGTTGTGTCAGTCAGTAGCACTAGCAACTTGCAAGCACAATACATAACATTTGTGGCATGTATCTATCTAACCTCCCACTTCGTCGGCCTATGCTCTAACATTAGTGGGAGTTTCAGGAATTCTACTACCACTATATGGACTCACTACATTAGACTCAGACAGTACACCAGTCTTCTTCCTCTCTCTTGTTTAGAGAAATTAGTACATAAACTTGTGGAAGCCAGCATAATGCCAGCGCAGTCAGCTTGCACCCAAGAAAAATAGATGCAAGCCATGATGACGCAGACTTGAGTTACTGTTACCAGTCCAGTACATGCAGGTGGTGAAGCTCTTACTTTTCTATTACGGGTGGCACTGGCCATACTCTGTTACAAGGGCTACTGCTCAATTAATTTAACTTTCACCCGGTCCTGCCCCTGACTACTACAAAAGGAAAATGAAGATAAATAATATGAACATCTATCCCTTCACTTCACAGAATATTTGCTTACATAAGGGATGACTTTAGGTGCTTTGTTTTTATTGATTGAGTGAACACCGATAGACCACACATGAATGACAGAGTTGTAAAAAAATTATTAACAGAGGTAGTGAGTGGTCCCCGTGATCGCCGGAGGAAGGCACTTGTGAGTTGTGACTTGACTTGATAATGTGAACTATACAATATAGATACACAATATATGCTGTGCTTGCAAACTAGTGTTAGTCAAGGGAGTATTCTGAAAAATTACAACTTCTACTTTCCTCGGCTTTGCTACTCTGACACAGACGTGCTGTGTTACATGCTCTTCAAAGTAACACTCTTCAAGTGACCGTCTACTCTCTCTACATACACCTATGCTATCTATGAGGAAGATACTATCCAGGCAACCATCCATTCAAAGTAAATGTCAATCATTCTTCTTAATGTCTCAACTGGACAAACCTTACTTTTTCTCAAAGAAAAACACCCATTTAATTTTATTTTGTAAACCGCCAGCCATGCATCCGTGCTTGACTTGCATTTGAATTTGAACCAAATGATATATTGCACACACATACAGTTTCTGTTTCACCCACCCAGGCAGTCCTCTTTTCTTTCTCCTTCCACCCATCCTTGCTTCATCCTTCAACCGGCCATGCATCAGATTCCCAGCCACCTGTGCCTGCATTCAAAAACACGTATCATTCTTTGCCAGTCATTAATTTAACTCGCTCGTCCTTCCTTACACCCTACTTTCCCTTTTTGTTCATCCCATCCATCAAGTTCATCTCTGATCTGACTTGGCTTCTCAATAAAACTTTCACCGCTGAGCTGAAGTCAAATTTAGAGGAGGCCATTGGTTACTCGTCAACTCCTGCCACTAATGCTATTGCAAATGCGAAGTCAAGGGTGACTGTCTTCTACCTGGTTGACAAAAACATAGTTCTAAATTTGTAAGTCTTCTTAACAGTAAAGTGTACTTGTACTGTTCAACATATATACCCCTGCAGCGAGCCTACTCTGCAATGTCAATAAGTAAGGAATATAATAGCTTACCACTGCCCGCCACTACCGTGGTATCCCCTACAGCAGTTCCTGCTGGCACCGCATACGCCCCTGGAGTGACCACCTCCGCGCTGGCCCCGGCACTGGTGGTGGGCTGTGCCGATGGTGTTACACCTAGAAAGTACATTTAATATTTTTAGATGCCATATACACCACTCCCTATTTTGTCTAGGAATGATAAAATATGTTACTACATAAACACATTTAATTATTTGTGACTCTCTAGTCTAAACTAAAAATTCCCCTTTCAGAAGGGGAGGGTGTGTTTTATTCATGCTTAGCCATAACATGCTACAATTTTTGGCACAACTGATTAATGCTTGCTTTTTAACAAGCACCATTTTTCTCATAACAGACAGAAGCTTCCCTTCTACGAACAAGAGCAATATGTTACTCGGAGTCATCATCATCACCACCAAGACTTTAAGTTCCAACCAGGTGAGGGCTCTCCCACAATTAATGTGTAAAATCAGCCACTGCTCAGTTTTCAAGAGTTCACCGTTTATCTTATATGAAGTTGATTTTAATAAATGTTTTTATATAATGCACAATTGAAATTTAATATACAGAGTACACACAGAGCTAGTTGTTTTACTTTTAATAAAGCTTTAAAACTTACATAGACTGTGGTTTTTGGTCATGAGTGAGTGACCATACCTCCTATCAAGAAGTGCTCTCAAGCTGCATTACAGCTTAAAGTTTTATGTCTGGAAAATGGGCTTAGGGCGGTAAATGGTAGAACAAAGTCAGACAAGCAGGGCGATCCCACTTTCAATAATGGGACACGTAGTAGTCGTATAGACTACATTCTTTTTAACAAAGAGCACTGGTCCTCTATTAAGGATATGGTTGTATTAAAACGGGTGGAAAGCGACCATAATCCACTTATATTATCTGTAGAGTTGTATGGAAGCAAGCTGTCTGAACCTAGTTCTAACCCAATTGATATCTATCCTTCAAATGACACCAGGCGGGTAAAATGGACAGAATATCTTGTCAAAAAGGACCATATAGAATTAATGAGTGAACTTGCCAGGAAGACGGTCACCCAGGCCCTCGTCACCAGCCGACTGGACTACGGCAACGCCCTCAACGCCGGAACCACCGCCAAGCTCCAGAAGAGACTCCAGCGGATCCAGAACGCCTCAGCAAGACTCATCCTCAACATCCCCCGACACAGCCACATCTCCGGACACCTGAGAGACCTGCACTGGCTCCCGGTCAACAAGAGAATCACCTTCTGTCTCCTCACCCACGCTCATAAAGCCCTACACAACCAAGGCCCAAGATACCTCAACAGCCGCCTCAACTTCTACACTCCCACCCACCTGCTTCGATCGACCAGCCACGTCCTCGCCGCCGTCCCCCGCACCCGAAGAGCCACAACAGGAGGAAGGTCCTTCTCCTACCTGGCCGCCAAGACTTGGAACTCACTCCCAACCCACCTCCGCCTGACCCAAGACCACCTCGCCTTCAGGAAGCAGCTCAAGACCTGGCTGTTCGAGCAGTAGCGGCCCCCCCTCCCTAGCGCCTTGAGACCCTCCGGGTGAGTAGTGCGCTATAGAAATGCTATTGATTGATTGATTGATTGATTGACTTGCGGCAAAGGCCACATTAGAGCTCCAGAGTTGTGTCACGGACCAGGATATGATGTTAAAAGTTATTCCAATACATACTCATCTTTTTAATAGGCTTATGGCTTTTTTTTAATATGGAGGTCCATAAACCAAATCATAGGCCTAAACCCCGGGCGGAAACATGGTATGGTAAAACCTGTAAGGATGCCTACAAAACTTAAGCTTTAGCAATAAGATCAAAAGTCAGGGACAGGATTCAAGTTGCAAGGGTGATGTATAAGAAAGCGCAACACGAAGCAAAGCGATGTTGGGACGAACAGTACTGGTCGGAGTTATATAATGCTAATAGAGCCAGGAACATGGGTGTATTTTGGGATTTGGTGAAATGGGGGAAGGGGCACCCGAGGGACCACCCACAAAACTATGTTCCTCCTGATCTGTGGGTCTCGCACTTTAAGATGCAGTTTGCCTGTCCGTCCTTTGATAAAGTGTTGAGCTCTGACACCACCAACATTCCTCTAGATATTACACCATTACACTTCAGCCTAAACGAGGTGGATAGAACACTTAAGTCTGTTCCAAAGGGTAGAGCGCCCGGGTTGGACAGTGTCCCTGCTGATCTGTTCATACATAGGAAAGGAGTTTGGGCACCATATATCCATCCACTTGATAATGCTATCGCAAAAGGGTCCCCCATACCTGAAACCTGGAAGGGGGCCGAGATAATCCCTATATATAAGACGGGGGATCGTTCGGACCCAGCTAATTATAGGCCTATAAGCCTGATAGACTTCATCCAGAAGGTGATAGCAAGGCTCGTTTTGTCCAGGATCCAAGCCTGGATTGAGGAGGAAGATATTTTGTCCCCTCTCCAGGCCGGGTTCCGCACACACACGAGCACCATAGATCAGGCTTTTAGATTAGTTCTAATTTACTGGCGGGTGGTAATCCTTAGAGGTGGCACTCTCTTTGCGGCGTTTGTCGACCTCAAGTCAGCATTCGATTTGGTACCGCGTTTTAAGATGTGGAGTGTCTTTCTAGAACAAGGTATGCCACTGGATATACTTGCTTTTTTAATTAAACTCCACAATGCCAATTTTGCTCAAGTCACGTGGGGAGAGCAAGGCAAAGTTACAGGTAGGTTCCCGATTCTTAGAGGGGTAAGGCAAGGCCTTGCACAGCGTTGGAGCAGTCCCCTGCAATTCAGGGCTGCTCTGGCAGGGGGTGCTGGCACTGCCTCCCGCCTTCCCCACTCACCAGACTTGCTATGGCTCTCTTCTCGGGTGGCTGCGGTACTCGGGCAGGGCTCCCTCCAGGACACGGGAGCCCCGCTATACCTCGGCTCCTCTCTGCTGCTCTAGCGGCCCAAATCACCGGCCCTGGGTATCTCCGGTCTCCCTCGGCATTCGGGAGACCGGAAAGGCGGACAAAGGCTTCTCCTTCCACTGGCGGCCCAGACTTGCGGCGGGGGCGGGCACCGACAATGTGCCCCGCGCCCCCACCGCACTGCTCCACCATCTCTCGGGGCTCCCTCCAGATCACGGGAGCCCCGCCTCAGCCCGCGATGCCTCTTCTCTGCTTCTCCTGCGGGGCTCCCTCCGCACACGGGAGCCCCGAACCAGCCAGCACTTCTCCTCCGGGGCTCCACACGTCCCCGGGTGGGGGCGGGACTTGCGGCCGGCCACGCCAGGATTGGCCAGCCGGCCAACCACTTCTGGGTCGCCGCGGGCAGCGCGGCGGCCCTTCCTCGGCACTTGTAGGCTGGGACTAAATTAACAGAGGAGTGGGCTCCCTCGAGTAAAAATATATAAAATAGCAAATAAGCGAGGTGGGCACTCACTAGCACGAATGAAGCGCTCCTAAGCGCCAAAGGCAGATGAAGCGCTCCCCAGCGCTACGACAGTCACAAAAGCACTTTCAAGCGTCAAAAGCAGAGTAAAGCGCTATTAGGCGCTGGGGACCATAGGAAAGCGCTCCCAGGCGCCAGGGCAACAGAAAGCACTCCCAGGTGCTTAGGACATTAAAAACAGCGCTCCCAAGCGCTAGAAGGTAAATCAAGCGCTCTCTGCAGGAAAATGCAGCTTCTCCATGCTGCTAAAGGTCCCAGAGATTCCAAGGGGCAAAACAAAGTCCCCCCCAATCAGCCCAAGCAAGGCAGAGGGGTCCCCGGAAGTCCTCCAGGCATCCAGGGAAGTCCATCAGGTGTCCAGGGGCTGGGCAGGGCCCAGGGATTCCCCTGGGCCCAAGCAGCAGCACGCCCCTGGCAGATTCAAGTCCAAAAACAAGAACATTTTGGAAGGGGACACAGCCCCTTTTTATACTGTAAAATCCTTTAAAGTCTTTGTGCAGGCAGTGTGAGAACCAGCTAGAACTGGTTCTAGGGAACTCTCTTCAGTGTCAGGGACAGAGGTGACAGTCGCCCAGCGGGAGGTGGAGCCAACATTGTGGTCAGGCAGGGCCGGCCCTAGTCACTCCCAGGTGCCATCTCCTCCCACTTCCCTGGCAGCAGATGCAGCCTTTCATCCACGGGCTGACTCAGACTACCTCCTGAGGCTCCCCAGCCCCTGTCACCCTCAAACCAGAAATTCAATCCACAAGCAGGCCCAGGCACTCCTGGACCAGGCTCACCAGCCAATCACACGCCAGACACAAATTACACAAATATGCCAACTTCTAAAAGTGGCACTTCTACACTAGACACATTGATGCCACATATATCATTACGCAGCATTCAATCTCACGTGTTCGTACATATCAAACTCGACCCTGCACTCCCCACACATCAGGAACTACCATGGGCATACATATTCCCCATTCATTCCTATGGGAGGGCAGGTCACTCACCACACATACACAGAGAGCTCAAGCACTTTAAACTGTACCACAGTGAAAAAGTGCGCAGAGGCCTAAAATCACCAACACCAGGTCACAGAAACAGGCTAGGAAAAAGCAAAAAGTCTCGGGGTGAACCTGCCAAAAGGGCCGGGTCCAACAGTCATGCACAAGCAAAAGCTTGTGAGAGGGAGGGTTACTATGAATGGTGAACTCCTCGAACAGACTCAACTCTTCTCCTGCCTTGGTATCACATTGGGTTCCAGGTTAGATTGGAAACCACATATCAACCAGTTGGCTACCAAACACGCCCAGTTAGTAGGTGCATTAATAAGTGAACTGCGCCTTTCGGCTACTAAACCTATTGCCCCAGCGATTAAAATCTATAACACCAAAATAAGCGCATCTATACTTTATGGGGCAGAACTATGGGCGTTTAGTAACACTGCACAACTGATGAACTCTCAAAATAAGTTTGTGAGGTGATTAGTTGTCTTCCGCCATCTACGCCACTTCTGCCCCTTTACTATGATCTGGGCTGCCAACGACTAGAGGATGTGGCGCGCTTTAGGCCAGTGGCTTATTGGAGGAGGTTCTGGGTCACACCGGAACTCTCCCAGTACGCCCAGGCCCTCCTTGAAGTTCGAGACGCAGATACAGCCAACAGAATCCCATGGTTGAGAGAGGTTAAGGCTGTCTACACCGCTATGGGCCTGAGTTCATTGAAAGGTCTTAGGGAGCTTTATTGGTCAATGGTGTCAATGCGAAACTTTAGAACTTGTATTGGCACATCACTTACAAGAAACTTCCTTGAGCTCAAACCTGAATCTGCCTATGAAGGCTATTTGGATATTATCACAATTCCCGATGACCGGAAACGGTACCACCAATACCGGGTGGGCACCCTTCCTGTCAATTCCTTCACCGGCCAATAGCAAGCTAAAAATAATACATCATGTCTATTCTGTCCTACTCAGCCGGAAAGTATAGCCCGTATTCTGTTTATCTGCCTTGAGTACAAACATCCTCGGCATAAGTGGTTGAAGCCCATATGTTTGTTGAAGGGCATTACTACTGGGGCAGAGGCCTTAAGGATCTTTCAAACGGAGTGCTCAGAAAGTATTGTAATTGCTGTTGCCAATTTTTTACATTGGATGTGGGAAATTTGGTGGAGAAAGCTATGCCAGAACTAAAATGGTTTTTATTCAAATTCTGTGTATTATCATGCCTGTGATGCTAATTGATTATTGACCTTGAATCCTTTTTTAAAAACTTATTTATATAGGCTTTTATATCTTGTTGTTTTTTAAAATAATATTAACTTATTGTATGGAATAACTTGCAGACTCAATTCTCTGGTAGGAATGCCGTGCCATTGATACTGTTATGGTTTTTTTGATTTGTGTAGTTTATTAATGTAAAGTCTCTTATGATATATTTATCAAAATAAAGACTTCTTTTAATTGAATTGAGTGAGCGAAAGGGTTTACAATTTGCAAGCATGAATCCGTGATTCTGAGAGGTCGGGACTCTGACTCTGTAGTCTTATGTTCTGGGTTGTATAATCATTGGGGATCATCGCTGCATTCGGGAGCTAAATAATGACTCTGACACACTAGCTAGTCAGTAAGGAGATTGGGGTTTAACTTCTGTTATGACTGAGGTATGTGGAAAGTCTAACTGAGCCTATTATCACCAATGCCCTATTTGTCCATAGTTCTGTATGTGCAGAATAGTCCCTGAAACAGTAGTAGTATGTCCTCCTATCCAATCAAAAAGTAAACCAGTATCTTATTCTTGGTGCCATTGACATTTTATTGTTGGGAATTGTCAAAGCATAAACATTAAGTAGACTTCAATAGACATCATGGACAACCCAGAGGACTGCACTCAGTGCCTAGAGGTATTGCTGAATAGGAGTTTTGGTTAACACATTTTGCTAACTGTGCAAGCTTAGCTAGCTACACAGGCAGACTAATAAAATAGTAGCAGCACAGAGAGTCATAGTAGAGGCAGGATAAGAATTTAGAAACAGTCTACAAGAAGATCAAAGACGATTTAGGAAAAAATAGAATTAGGATGAATGTTTAGATTAAATAGGTGCTGTAAAAGTTAGGGAAGTATAATTATTAATATTAACAGGAAAACTTACTGGGGCCAGCAGAAGAGCCCTCGGCGGACCGATCTTGGCCTTTCTGCTCTGCCAGCGCCGCCACTGCCACATCTGTCCTCTTGCCCCTGGGAGGAGCTGATGTACATAGAAAAAGACACAAACATGGATGATTGTTGTCAACGAAATCAAACATTTAAAAAAAACAATAACAAATTATTTTGGGGAAATAAACAACAATTGCACTACATTTTTTGACCTATCTGATGTGGTCTACTAGGATATTAGTAGACCACACGGACGCGCAGCGGACGGGCGCAGCGGGCGCGCCGTCTGCGCGCCGAAGGCACGCCCTAGGCCCAGTCACTATGCCCGATTCTCCAAAGCGCCGCCTATCTTATACCCAAGACAGGCTCCTGGCACTGAACCCGAGTAAACACTCCAAGTGTAAATACATCTACACAGGAGATAACCTCTTCACTGGCTGCAACCTCTGCAACCCGCCCCGCTCTGAGGCAAAACTCCATGACCTTCAACTTGGCCTTCTCAACTGTAGGTCTCTCGTTAAACACGCTCACGAGATAAACCTCCTTATTCGAGACTTTGCCATGGACATTCTGTTCCTTACAGAAAAGTGGCTCACGCCCAATAACGATTTTGATATCGTTAATGCCGTACCTCCTGGTTACCAAATCTGCTCCCTGAACAGACCTCTTGGCAGAGGAGGTGGCCTGGCCATACTATACAAGGATCACCTCACCTGCAGAATCGATAATGGCAACATCAAAGATTGCGAAAGCTGCCATTTCACTCTGCAGATCTCGCCTGAAACCTCTCTTTCTGGGTTGCTAGTATATCGGCCCCGAGGCCCACTTGTCAAGTTCCCTAGCAAGCTCATCGACTACGTTACCCTTAGAGCAACCACAGCTTCTAATTTCCTTCTCCTAGGGGATCTCAATCTCCGTTTTCTGGACCCCACCGACACCACCGCAGCCGAATTGCTGACGGACCTCTCTTCGGTTGGCTTATGCCTTATGAACCCACAAGCCACCCATGACAAAGGCCAGCTTCTGGACCCTATCTTCACTAATATCCAAGATTTCAAAACCCGCACGCCTCTTCCTCTCCCATGGACAGACCACTTTTTGATCCCTATCGACTGGCATCTCGAGACTATACCATTTCAACCGCCTAAAGCCCGGGCCCTCATCAGACGCTGGCACAAACTTGTACCGGAAGAATGGGCATCTATGCTCAGGGAATCTACCCCTCTCCTCTCTCTAGACCCCAAAGTCGCGGATATTGAATTTAATGATTGACTCACCTGGTCATTGGACAGCCTTCTACCTCGATCTAGCACCCTTAAACAAGCTAAGAGAATTAATCCCTCCCCATGGTACACCCCTGAACTGAATGTTCTACGGAAGGAATGTAAGAAGACGGAACGCGCATGGAGGAAGGACAAGTCTGCAGACAAAAAAGACGTGTTCCGGACATCCATAAGAATATACAAACTTGCGCTCCGTAACACCAAAAGCTCATTCTATGAAGAAAGAATAAAAAACTCCTCCTGCTCTGCTAGGGAAACCATCACTATTCTGAAAGAACTTCTCCATGTCCCTGAACCCCCCAGCGAAATCCCTTGACTCTAACGCTGCGGGAGATAAATCCAACAAATTGGCAACATTTTTTGATGAGAAAATTCAAAAAATCCTCGCCTCTCTACCCCCTACCGAAGCTGATTTCACTGATGGTGAAAGGGGCAATCCCCCCCACCTTCTTTAGTCCGTCTCCGGACTCCCTTGTTCCTCACCTTGACTCCTTCGGTCCGGTAACCACAGAAGAGGTAGCTGCGGTGTTTGCCAAAATTAAGAGTGGCTCCCCCAGTGACCCGGTCCCCATGCGCTTCCTCAAGAAAGTTGCCCATACCATTGTCCCTCCGCTTACTGCCCTTATTAACGCCTCTCTACTCCAAGGAGAAGTCCCTTCCAGCTGGAAAGCGGCTGTTGTCAAAGGGCTCCTCAAAAATTCCTCTCTGGACCCTGAGGACCTAGCCAACTACAGGCCAATTTCCCTCCTCCCAGGGAATAGTAAAATCACGGAGAAATTAGTGAATAAAAAGCTGTCGCTATTCTTAGAATCCAACAACTTGCTCAGGAGCTCTCAGACGGGTTTCCGCCCAGGTCGGGGCACGGACACCGCCCTCCTGGCGGCAGTGGAGAAGGCCAGACACATTTTAGACACAGGAGGATCAGTGGCAGTGATCCTCCTGGACCTTAGTGCGGCCTTCGACACTGTCAACCACCAGGTTCTAATCCAGCGCCTGGGAGATATCGGAGTGAAGGGCATGGCCCTGAAATGGCTCGCGTCATTTCTCAATCACCGTTCCTTTCAAGTCTGGGAGAATGACAGCCGCTCCTCTGCAATTCCCTTCCGGTGTGGAGTGCCGCAGGGCTCGTCATTAAGCCCTATGTTATTTAACGTTTACATGTCCCCGCTGGAGGAGGTGGTCACCCCGTTTGGAGTGACGATCATCAGTTACGCTGATGACACTCAGCTGGTGGTAACCCTCTCCCACCCCAATCAAGAACCGTCCAACCTCCACAGCTGCCTTACTGAAATACATGGATGGATGAACAACTCAGCACTGAAACTTAACGGGTCCAAGACCGAAATTCTACTTCTTGGACAAAAAGGGCCCTCCCTGCCTCCTAACATCTGGGCCGCCTGTCTAGGTGACCCCCGGTCCCCAAAACTGAGGTCAAGAGCCTGGGAATATGGCTTGAGAAAGACTTGACCTTCAGAACCCAGGCAAAAAAAACGGCGGGTATCTGCTTTGGACTTCTTAGGTCATGTAGGAAAGTGCTCCCCTTGCTCCCTACCAACTCCCGGAAGCTGCTGATCCAAGGCCTTATTCTGTCCAGGCTGGACTACAGCAATGCTATCTACCTGGGAGCCCCCGAAGCCACTTTCAACACCCTACAGAGAATCCAGAATGCCGCTGCCCGACTTCTCACTAACACCCCTGCCAGAACATCAGCAAAGCCGGCCTTGAAGCATCTTCACTGGCTGCCAGTCAGAGAAAGAGTGGTGTTCAAGGCTCTCTGCCTAGCACATAAACTCCTTCATAATAAAGGCCCCCCCATCCTAAAAAACTGTATCACTCCCTACAAAGCTACCCGATCACTCCGGTCAGACCACGATAACTTCATCGTAGTACACAGAGTGAAAAAAGCCCGTTCTGGTGGACGTCGCTTTTCTGTGAACACGGCGAATCACTGGAATTCTCTCCCCCGGAAATTGAGAACAGAACCAAACCTCCTCCACTTCAGAAAATCATTGAAAACTCTGCTTTTTCCCTGATCCTTTAGCATTCCTTGCTTCCGCTTCCTCTTGACTTGCTAGGTTCCAGCGCTGGGATGCTTACGGGTTACTGCGCGCTCTACAAAAACCTTAAATAAATAAATAAATAAATAAATAAATAAAATAGTATTGCTGGATTCACGGACCGTCTTCTTGGAAAGTTATGTAATTCACTAAACCAACTTCAAAAAGGTTCTACTAGGACTGGCAGCACTCAGCAGCACGCGAAGTGACAGACACAGTCCGTCATGATTGCAAACCACTAAAAAATTTCCTGCTAAATAACAAGTCATAATATACTCCACCTATCAATCCACCACCACTATCTCATCTTAGTGGCAGGTGTACAAAGGAAGGACTGGACTTGTTGCGTCTAGTCTCTCTAGCATTACACAGTTCTTTAAAGTGCACTCATACATAATTACTCAAGCCAAATGAGCACAAAATTGAAAACAAGTAAGCATAGTAGCACCGCCACTGACTGAGCAGAAGCTTTAGATACATAATCTACTTGCAATGTAATCGGCAGCTTTCTTGCTCTTAGGAAAAATTTTATATTTGCAATATAACACAGAGCAGAAGAAAACAAAGTATTTATTTAGCTGCTAGTACTCACCAAGCCCAGGGATCTCGACGCTAAGCAGGTCGAGCAGGTCTTGTTCCCGGTCCAGGATGTCGGACCACCGGTGCGTCACCTGGTTGTAGGTGCGCCGGACCCCAGACTCCCGATACATGGCCTGGCACACCTTACCCCATAGCTGGCGACGCTCCCGGAGGCCATACTCGGTACCGGACCTGCCGCGACGGTCTTTGGCAGGTGGCGCTGTACAAAGAAAACCAGTGCGGCCATCTTCACTGCGCTAAAGATCTCCCTAGGATTTACTGACTCCCCCCTTAACCGCCCGCAAGGGAACCGGCTACGGGGTGCAGGACTCTTCCCCTTCGACTTTGCCGGCTCCCTTTGCCATGGTCCTGGGTCAAAGAAAGAAAAAATAGGAAAGAATAGGGAAAAAAAAGTAAAGAAAAGAAAAGAGAGAGCTAAAAAAAAGTAGTTATTAAAGTAACAAAAAGTTGGAAAAAACACAATATATAGATGTAGAGAAATAGAGAGATAGATAATGAGTAAAAAAAGATTTTAAAAAAGTTCAAACAAAGGATTACAAAGAATAAAGCTGGATAGAAAAAGCATGCCCAGAACCATAGCAATGAATGAAAAACAAGATGGCCCCGCCCATTGCAACCATGTGGGTAAG
The DNA here is from genome assembly GCF_964263255.1 of Lissotriton vulgaris. NCBI lineage: Eukaryota > Metazoa > Chordata > Amphibia > Caudata > Salamandridae > Lissotriton > Lissotriton vulgaris. The sequence continues at coordinate 85,540,315 of NC_141691.1, read as the reverse complement.
TTTGCGCGATATTTTCCCTGCGAGCACGAAAAAAATTAACGCGAACACGCAATGGTGCCTCGCAAGTAGGAAATGCACAACACTAGCATGCAACTAGCACCCCGAAACGGAAATATGCAACTCAAACACTGAAAACAAGATGGCCGCGCCCATCTACGACCGCATGGGTAACTTCACGGTAGCCGTGCTGAAAAAAATCCCTCGAACACGCAAACATAAAAAAATCTGCAATCTCGTAAATGTTTGCGGACCACGAGTATGCTTTTACACAAATTTGCGTACCGGGAATTCACAAAATTCGCACATACTTAGTTCAGAGAGATAAAAATGTAATTTTCTTTCAAGATGCATCCCCTCCCATACTCTTATCCCCTAAGCTCAAGCACAGGGGATAAGAGAATGGTAGGAAATGCAGAGGGTGAGCAGGAACAGAAAGTGAGGAGTTATAGCAGGTGAGGACTATGGTTGTGGGGTCATCACAGAGGGTCAGAGCAAAGATCAGTTGAGGTGGCACAGTGATTGTGTGACAGATTTGCTATACTTCTCAACCTGTGTGTCTTAAAGCTCAAATTAAATGTTGATAGGCAAGGTACTTATGCTGTAGCTACAGCACTCCCCCTGACTAAAGTGATTGATCTTGGGCAAAACACTTTACTTCTCTCGTTCTCTACTTCTCTCATTTGCTGAGTGCAAGACCCTTGCAGAAACAGGCGGATTATCGTGCTGCTGCATTTGCATTTTTCAATTTTCTTTATTGTGCTTTACATCTTAGTACACCTTTGTAGTTTTTTCCTAAAATCTCTAATCGCAAACTCCCTTTAAGTTAGTCCTTTTCATATTGCCTGTATTTTGAAATGCTGGTTTGAATCTTGTTTCTAGATACACATTACCTGGGGTCCCCATGGATCATATTTCTTGAGGTCAACACGTTCCCTGACTCTAGCAAATACAGGCACACCACAGTCATGCAGATTAATTTTTATTTATTTCGGAGTTTTACATAGTGCTGGCAAGACTCAAGGGTACCAGAGTGCTTTACATCAGTGCATGTTCATTATAAATAATGAGTATCATCATACATCTGAGATAAGATCAAAATAAGTCAATGGTTGCTCATGAGGGAGGTAATAAAATTTAGAAGGGATACAGGGAGAACTAAAGGTTGAGTTAATGTCTTGATAGCCAATTGACATCCTTTTAGTTGAGTTGTTGGCTGAGGAAGAGATATTTTAGCTGTCTCTTGAAGCTCAAGGCGAGGTTTGTCCTAATAGGTACTGCGATGGAGATCCAGATTTTATGGGCATTGCTCGAGAAGGAGCGTGCCAGGGTTTTTTGTCTGTGGGATTTAGGCTGAATGAGGAGCAAGGTATTTGAGCTTCTTAGGTTTCTTTATTGGTCTGCCTTCTTGAGTTTCGAGGCGAGATAAGCTGGTTTCCCAGTGTGAAGTGCTTTGCGAGTGTGTTTTTGGTGGTAAATATGGTTTGATTTTGTTCAGACGGTAAAGGTACAACATCCATATATGCAGATATTCCCTCTTGGATCATATCCATGGTCAGAGTCAACTGGATTATAGCCTAATCAGGCTGTGCCCTATGGACTGGTCTGATAGGTCAGTGTTTGGACCTTTTTTTGGTCTGGCTGACTGGTTCTTAATGTTGATTTCAATTATATTAAACAAACATGACCTGTAGCAAACTCAAATCCATGCAGTCTTCCATACCTAGCAAAAAACTCATACAGCATCTTTACCAGTTTCTTGACTGACCCAATATGCGAACATGGGCTACTTTGTTCTGATTCGCTAATTGGGGCCAATTTTATTTTGGTGCCTAGGCCTGTTTGGTGTGCCAGTCGGACCCTCTCCATGCAACAGAAAAATATAAATAAAGAAGAAATATAAACATTCACTGACATCTGTACAGCAGGAGCAAGCAGGCATATTTACTTAACTGAGCTTGAGACTTTCATAATTTCAAGGTAGCAGTTGTTTACCTAGCCGCCGGTTAAATATTAAATTTCTATAGCTATTTATATGGCGGCAAGCTAAATAGCCGAGATTACCCACTTTCTCATGATAAAAAGAATAACAACTATGTGTCTGATTTAAGAGTTTGGGGGATGGAGTTAACTCCATCAGTATGGCAGAGGTCAATACCGCAGCCATCCTGCAGGGCCAAATTTAGAGTTGTCTGCCAACCCTGTTGACTGCTCTCTACATTGACAGGAACTGCTCATGTCAGTTGAAGTTAATGCAGGAAATGTTTGATGGACAATACTGTCAGATATGATAGCCAACATATCAGCAAACTTTTCAATTGTTTTTTGTTTTTCAAAGCGGGAGTTTGCAAAACAGAATAATGACCCACAGATGGTGGGAGTTTTCTTCACGGAATGTGAGGTTCATTATGTTTTTTTCCTGTCCCTCACAGCCAGGTTTATCCCTAAATAGGGTGGATGGTAAGTGCTATCCCTGATGACCCCTACTATGCCACAACCAGAAGAATAGGACTATAATTAATTGCACTGAATGTCATTTGTAGATGAGTTATATTCGTATTAAATCCGAAAAAGACATATAGGCATGAAAGACCCAGGGCAAAAGAAACACACAGGGATCTCTTATTTATTTACTTTACTAGAAATATTGAAATAAATAAGAAACTAAATAAACGGACATTTTGTTAGCTTCATTCTTGTGATCTTTGGTTCAATAATTTCACAGTTCCACTTTTATACTAATTTTTTCAGACAAGGGCTGTAGATCCACTGTTAAGATTTCAGAACTGATTTGTAGTGATTCTTTATTAAAGCGCATTTTCTGAATGTAGCTCAGACAGAGCCTTTTTAGTAGGTGATGGCTCTTACAGAAGTAGCAACAGTGCTGGCTCCAAGAGGGGTATTCAAAACAATGAAGCCTGAGATCTCAGCTTTCCTAAGCAGTCGTCAGACACAGACAAAAGGGCAGCCCTACTTAGAAACTCCGTCACCTTTAACAAGCTAAACCTTTGACCTATCCGCACTCCTACCACCTACCATAAGTTGACACTCTCAGGAAGAACTAATCAGCAGCCCTTTGCTAACAATGAATCTCACAAAATATATCTAGATAGCCTTGTATACATCCTCCCTCACTTCAATGTCTGGGTCCTCAACCTACAGGCACAGGGATGCAGTCAATAAATCTTCACTGTCTAGGGAAGCTGTATCTACTCTCCATTGTCTATAAATCTTCACTGTCAATAAATATTCACTGTCTAGGGAAGATGCATCTACTCTCCATTATGTCATGAAAAATGCTTCCCAGTGGTTCAGTCATATAGACTCCCACAAACTGATTTTTTACTACTATACATTGCTACATGTGCACCACACATACACGCACATGGAATGTCTACTCAAAGGTCTGGGAATCACAAAGACTATTTTACCTGTTTTGACACTCATTGCCTCTTTGCTTGCATTCCAAACAGTTACTGTCACACGTATCTTCACCACTCTTCATCTAGCCCTTAGAGTTTCACAGACCACTAGCCTGTTGCTGAAGCTATCATTGCTGGCCTTGGTTCCCAGTGCAATCACAGCTGGCAGTCAGAGCCTTTGTTACTCAGAATCCATCCTTTGCACATCTGAGAAGGTCTATCTGGAGCCTCTCTCACCCCTTTTCCTGCTGATCTGAGTCTTCTTATGAACCTGAACTCTTTTGCTGATTGCCAGAGCCCTTTGATCCCCTTTGTTAGACATTAACTATTTCATCTGACTTCAGCCATCTGAGATTCTCAAACCCTTTCTGTTATTCCTCATAGACCACACCCCTATTCATCTATCCACCTTTAGACCCCTTTGACATGTTTCAGTCCCTCTGCTACCTGATCAACTCTCATATTACTGCGCTAACATCAGACAGTCTGCTATCGCCCAGAGGTCAGAGTTTAACAATCCCTTTGCATGCTCTGATTTTTCACCAAACACTCACCGGTTCCATATGTGGGCTAAAAAAAGGTGGTTTCTGGGGATTGGCAGGATAAGAAGCATTAATACGAACCATTTACAAAAGGGATACCCTAATACATGTGGTGTAGAATCACATAGGTGTCCCCCAGCTCCAAGTCTTCTGGTGTTGGTCCTTCTCCTGATTCTGTTTCAAGTCCTCTTTTTCCCAGTCGTTGTGGTTCTCCTGATCCTGAACCTGGTCTAACTTGTTCTGTTTTCCCTGATACTGGCTTCCTAAACCAAGTGCTCCTTGGTTCTAGTCCTTTCTGTTCCTTCCAGGCCCTGTCCCTGTCCCTGGCCCTTCCTTGTATTAGCCCTTCTTGGACCTCTTGATCCTAGTACTATTGATCCTGCTGGGTCCTTCTCCTCCTAACCTTGTTGTCCTGATTCTCCTAGGTTTGGCACTTTGAGTGTTCCTGGCTTGGGTCATTCTGATTCTCCTTGCCCTGGACTTTTTTGTGGTCCACCTGGTGCTACGGCCAAAGGTCCCAATCCCCTTTGTTCTCCTCCTGATTCATTTAGGTAATGTTCTGGTTCTATTGGTCTTTGTGGCTTTGGTTGCCCGAGTCCCCTTGATCCTCACCAGCTGGCCCTGATACCTCAGTCCCTAAACCTCGCTCCATGTGATACTTCAGGTCATTTCTCCTGGGTTGTGACCCATCTGGTCCTCCTATGCCTGTTCTTCGTCCTGCTTTTTCTTATCCTTCTAGTCCACCTAATCCTCACCAATCTGGTCCGTAGTCTTAATGGCCGTAGTCTACCAGCTTCTGCCCCGACTAGTTTTCCTGGTCCTCCAACTTGTCATGACACTTCCTTAGATTTGTTCCTCCTTGTTCATATCTTCTTGTTATCCCATCTTGGTTATCCTGGCTGCTGTTATCCTGGCCCTCCTTTTCCTCCGGTTTTTCTTTTGTGAATCTGTTTTATTGAATTTTGACATTAGTACAACTTTGATCATACGAAAAAACGAGCGGTGTTGGGCGCCACAGTCAACATACAAGGCACAGTGATATCATATTGCATTGTTACAGCTCACATTCGGAGTTATGCACATGATTGACAAATGTATTTGCGGGCCGTGCTAGAAGACAGGTGAGGGGTGAGAGACAGGAAAAGAAGGAGAATAGGAAGGCAGTATGATCACATAATTGTCCACATATTGTGTGCCTTACAGGGCACAAATATTTGCGAATGTCCGTTGCCGCACATATGTGCAGGTACTGTCTCATGAAACCAAAAGGAGCACTGGTGGCCTCCTGGTCCCTTCTTGATCTTAGTTCTCTTTGTCTGGGTCCTTCTGAGACTCAGAAGTTTGGTCCTGATCATCTGGACAGCCAGGTCCAGTCCCTTAGTCTTCCAAGCTGAGGCTATTCTGATCCTCCTGATCTCCTGCTACTCCCAGGTCCTGGTCTTTCTGCTCCATATGGTGCTCTGGCCCATGATCCTACTGGCATGGTCTTTTTGGCACTCACAGGTCTGTTCCTGGTCTCCTAATGGCTGATCCATCTCATTTTCTTTGACGTGGTCTGGTCCTACTGCCTCTGATCCTACTGGCATCCTTGATACTGGCACCCTTCATCTTCCGTGCTTATTGTGGTCCCCTGCTCCTACTAGCCCTAATACTCATTACCCTAATCTTTCCAGTCTTCCAGGATCTGGTCCTGATCCTCCTGCTCTTTGTCCTCAGACTTGTACACCAACTGATCATGATCCTCTTTGTTCTTTCTTGTTATCCTCAGCATAGCCATCCTGTTCCTCATCTTCCTGGCCATCTTGGTTCTAGCCCTGTGGCCTTGATCTCCATGGTGTAGTCATTTTGGTCCTAATCCTCCTTTCCCTCTTCATCCTGGTCCTTCGGTTCCTGGTACTCAAGGACCTGATCCTCTTTGCCCTGATCTTCCTGTTCCCCATAGTTCTTGGTTTCCTGATCCTCTTAATCATTCTGATGCTTCTTGTCATGCTGTGCTTGTTATCATAAACCTTGACTTTTGGCCATTCTAGCCCTTCTTGATTCCCCCGATCTTGGCTCATCTGGCTCTATTCCTTTCCTCATCCGAGTTCTTCTCACTATAAACCTCCTAGCCCAGATCCATCTGGCCTCTCATGTGCTGGTCCTCTTAGCTTTTGTCCTATTGGTTTGGGTTGTACTGATACTCCTGGGTGTGTGTCACTTGTGCTCTTAGTCCTACTGGTACTGCAGACATTGATCTTGGCCCTCTTGATCCAGGGTCTTCTTATTTGGGTCCTTCTGAGCCTGGTCAACTTGATCCGGTCCTCCTGGCCATCACTGCTCAGTCCTCTTGCTGTACACCACTTGGTAATCAGAGCCCTGGTCCTCTAGGCCCTGAGGTTCATGGCCCTCCTTGCCCTGTCTCCTGTACTCCTGGTCATTATCCTTTTAGATTACCTAGACATCCTTGCTATGGTAATCTGGGTGCCCTTGTTACTGGCCCCCTTTGTCTATCTAGTCCCTGTCCTTCTTATTCTGGTTTCTGGTACTACTGGTTAATGTCCTACAGGTTCTGATCTTCGTACTCCCCTTCAATCTGGTCCTGATCCTCCTTGCTTTAATTCTCTTGCTCCTTGACCTCAAGATTCTGCAATAATTTGTCCTGGCCCACCTAAGATCATTCCAGCCTTTCTTAGTTCTGATGTTTCTTGACATCCAGTTCATGCTAGCCTTAAATCTTCCTGGCCCTGTACTTTCTGGTCTGTCTGGTTGTCATTTCCATGTACTCCTGCACCTTGTCCTTTGTATCCTATGTCTTCTGGTTCACAGGCTCCCAGTCCTGAACTTTTCACCCCCTCACCCTAATTCTCCTTCTTCTGTCTTTCTGATCCTGCTCCTCTGGTTTATCTATTCCCCTGGTTTGCCTGTTCCCAATTCTTCTGCTCCTGGTTCTTATAACTGCTCTTAGTTCTCGTACGTTCGTCTTTTGGTGCGAGTCCCACTGGCCTTGGTTTCCCTAGCCCTTCTAGTCCCCGAGTCCTCCTGCCACATCCTAGTCTTATTAACCCTCCTGATTTCCTGGTTTGCTTGCTCCACCTTGCTCCACCTTGCTCTTGTCTGTCTGACCCCGCTGTCCTCTATCATGTCACTGGTCCTCCTAGTTCGCATGTTGAGGGTCACCCTGGTTCATGTAGTCCTTGTCATCCCGGTTTAGGATCCCCGTGTCTGATCTGATACTGGTCCCACCGAGCAATGACTTCCTGGTTCTTTATATCCTGCCTGGTCATTCTAATCTATTGACTTGACACACCCTTACAAATTTACTTACAGGAGTTAAACAAGAAATTCCTTATTCACATATCAGCAGTAATGTAACATGAATGCACAGACTCCTTCCTCTACATTAAGTCCTTTAAGAACAGTTCCTTAAAAATATCTTGTAGCAAACGCGTTTCATCCTTGAGGACTTCTTCAGGGCTACAAAAATAAACATAAAATACATTTACTTTAAAATTTCATACAAACTATTCAAAACATATTAAACATTTACATTGTGAAAAACAGAAAAACAGAGCCAGTTAAAATCCTTCTACCCATTTAATTTTATATATCATAATGTGGCCTGAAATGACCAGTGTGTGGTGATGCCTTCCATGAATTAATTTACCTAAATTGTTTCACTGTGCAACTATTGATTTAATATTTTTTATTGACTGTCATCTTATTTTTCACGTAATCACTAAAAGGTATATGAAACAGCTGACTTCTTATGTCCATGATACAGCATACCTTTGAGAAGTCTTTCTATTTCCAACAGCAAGAATAATAATTTGTTATCACCCACATCGCATATTTCAGCGTCCAGGATCCCTGTATCCATGTAAAGTTGAGGCACACTTCTAATTGTTATTGTCATACAAGGGCATATATGTACCATTACTTTGCTGTTCTATATGTAAATATCTTTTTTATCCCATTCCCATACTACCGCACATAAAAAATAAATAAAATCGTCAATACCTCTATTTGGGACTACTGTCATTTCAATCTTCAACTGTGCAGCTTTGTGGTTGCCCCCATAACAAATGGTTTTGCTTGTCTTGTGATCAGGTCTTTTTATTCCTTCCAATCTCAGTATTATATTGGGTAAAGTTTATCCGATTGTATATATAGTGTGTAGGAGTTTTCTCCTACAGTAAAAGGAAAGAGGTTTGTACTTTTTTGACACTTGCATTCCCAAAAATTTGTCTATACAATGATCAACGTTTGAAATAGGTGCTGCAAGTATTTCCACAAAGCTTCCTTTTTTTGTAAATTACTCATTCTAATGTAGGGTCTCCAAGTACTTCTATCCTTGGTCCATTCTGGTTGTGGTCTTCAATGTCCTGATCCATTTGCTTCTGGCCCTTGGTCCTCCTTAATCTTATCTCTGTGGTCTTGGCTCTCATGCCTCTAGTCTTTCTTTCTATTGGTCTCCTGGTACTGGTACTCTTTGGCCTGTCTATCTTTTTCAGCTACTCCTAGGCCTGGTCATCCTCATCCTGGTCTTGGTCGGTGCACTCAGACACTTGTTACCTTCCTTGTCATTATAGTTCAGGGCCTTCTGTTTTTTTCCCCCTGGTTCTTCTGTTCCTTATCCACCAAGTCCAGATCCTCCTGTTCTGCATCCTCTTGGCTATTCTGTTCCTTTTCTCCCAGTCTATTTTTTCCTGGTCCCTTCTGGGATTGATAATCCTAGTCTCCGTATATTAGGTTTCACCTTGTCTGGTTCTTCCTGTCCTGGTGACTCTGGTAATGCTATCCCTCCAGGTGGTCCACCACTTGGCCTGTTTTTTCCTACTTGTCATCATCCTCCCTTCTCCACAATGACTTTAGTCAAGTACAGCCTCTAAGCCAGTTACTCAGATTTTTTTTGCCATCCAGATTTCTCTTGCTTAGACAGCACTGTCGAGGAAACAAATGAGTGCTCAGTAGATACAGAACTTTGCCCACTTAAAAAAACTGCTTAGCATGTTCACAATTGAAATTACCATTCCCAAGATACAATTTGTCAGTGTAGCAGAAGGAGTCACTCATGGCAATGCAATAACAAGCATATATGCCTGAAATCCACTCTGCTTGGTGAATAGTATGAAAAAGTGTGTTTACTCTCAGGCAGCAGAATTAACTCCTCCTGTGAGTTACCAAGATGCATTACTTACGTGTCTCCTGCTTTCACTTCCCTATTCCACAAAAGTCCCATTACTGTGTCTCACTCAATTTATCTCTTGTACATTTCCCTAAAGACCAGTTGCCTACTGTACATGTCTCTAGGGCCCAGATACCACAATCTGACTGCATTTCCTGTTTGTTGCTGCTTTTCAACTGCTTCTGTGGTGGTAGGGTTGAAATAAAAAGCAAGCACAATCCCCCTTAAAAAGAAGTCTAAAGCAAACATGAGGTCTTCCATAAGAAGTTCCAAAAGAGCCCAGGCCTCAAACATCATTGAAAGGAGGATCATGAACATTTACAAAAATGTATTCTCATGAGTAAATAAAACATTTATGTAACATGCTTTAAAAGCATACTTATTATTCTTTGCAGATAGCCAAATACTCTTATATTGTAGCACAAAATAACAGAACTATCTGTGTGCCATATCTTGAAGTTCCTGGAATAAAAATTTGGGTCCGTTGTTTCTTATTTGAACATTAAAATAACATTAATGCTTTTATTTAAAAATAATTTTTTGTGTTTGTTCATCACTTTGAACAAACTATTATACATTTGTATATGCACTTACTTTCCATTGCCTCACACGTTGCATCCCCATTGAAAGATTGCCACTAACCTACCATTGCCTGTTGTCCCTTTTTAGTTCATGGCGGCTAAATAAAAACCTCCACACTATGGGCCCTGTTAGGATGGCGGGCGGACTGTCTCCGCCAGGCCAACGGTGCAAAACACCGCCGGGCCAGCGGGGGAAATTCACCCGCCATCCCTGTAGGAAAGACCCCCCGCCCTATTATTATGGCTTGGGGGTCCGTGGCAGACGGAAAGACCGTCCGCCACGGTCGACTTGCGACCAAGCGGAAAAAGTTGCAATATGATGGCGGAGTCTGTTTGACACCGCCAGCCATATTACAATGTGCATTTAGGAATGCCTTTCCGTGGCGGCAGTGCGGAGTATGCTAGGGGGGGGGGGCCGTTGCGGGCCCCCAGGGACTCCGGGGGGGGGGGGGGGTGAGGGGTGCACATGGGGGGTACCTATGGTACCCCCCAGCAGTTCCATGCACAACATGGCAGGCACCGCACAGTGCCTGCCATGTTGTGCATGGAAGTGCACAACATGCCTCCCGAACATTGTGGCGGGTGGTGCTGAGTGTACCGCCTGCCACAATGTTATGGATGCAGGATGCGCCAGCCACTGTGGGGGGTGCATCCCAATAGCACCCACGGGACCCCCCACCCTTTTGGCGGGCGGTCCATTTACACGACGGGATGGCGGGCGGACAAAGTCCGCCCGTCATCCTAATGGGCCCCTATGTATCTGTCTAACGGTCAAATTGTATACCATCTGTATTTAGCCTGTCGTTGGATAAACAGTAGAGATTTCTATGTTGCTCTCTGCTGGGTAAATAGCAGAGATTACGGGGCAGATTTGCAAGCCCCTTGCGCCACTTTTGCGCCACGTTCCCCATGTTAAAAGTGACGCAAAAGAGGCGCAGGGGGCTTGCAAATCTGGGCCTAAGTACTTTGTAGCCAGCGGCCGGGAAATAACCTCATCCTTACTTCAAACATCCAAGATAATGAAAAGTGGTGCTTAGGTTGACACTATTGCTTTCCCGAATCCTGCGTTCTGCGGCAGGCCATAGCCTAGGAGAGCAGACAGCCCAAGGGGGTCAGTGTTTTACGTTACCCCCTTCTTCGCCATGACTAACAAGCTGCCAGCCTAAAAACAACACTCTGCCGAGCGAGGCTCCCACCAGGGAGAGTAGAGAAATGCTTCAAGCTACCGAGGGCCTAATTATTAATCAATCTCAACGGGGCAATGAGCGAAAGATGAAAGCGAGGCTTGGCCCAGAAACAAAGGCTTTCTTTTATGATTGTTTTGTGTTCCATTAAATACAGTGCTGAGCACAGATTAGGCGGCGCATTAACCTCCTCGCCTCCGCCAGAGAGCTTCCTTCTCTTGGCATGTAAATAGCTGCAGTTAATGCCAGCACGGATTACTGATGGGAAGTGCCAGAGAGAGGCAGGCCACACAGATCCTGGGATGAGTCTGCAGGCGGTAATATAATTAGGTACCCAAGACAGCCTCAAAACAACTTAGAATTAAAGTGAACTTTGAGAGGGTGTCTGGTCCAGGTTCTTACAATACAGGTGTGCTGTAAGCAGTGCACAAATCCTAAAAAAAAAAATTGGGGGACGCTGACGTCACGACAGGAAGTGACATCACGAAAGGTGGCTTGCAGCATCAGACTCATTGCCTCCCCTCGCTCACCCCTTAGATGCGATTGCACCAGAGAAGCCAGCGCGTGAGCAGCATTCTGAATGAGCTCCGATCTCGCCCCAGAGAGGCCAAAGAGAGGCCAAAGAGTGAATGTTTGCCTCCAATTGCTCCAGTTATCGAGCTTCCGGTAAAATAAGTGGGGGGGTGCCGTCCACCCCCGTGGTACCCCAACTCGAGCTCTGGCTGGAAGTGCCTTGAAGGTTACAAACCCAGGTACCAAGCTTGATGTTCTGGCCTCCAGAGAGTAGAAGGGATGTAGTGGAGGCACTAACTTGGATCAAGGAAAGAATTCCCAACCTTTTTCGAAGAAATAGCATGGTTTTCAACTTTGCCTGGTTCGAATTTTACTTTCATCTGAACCAGAGTGGGTCCAGAAAAGAAAATAGGCCCAGGCACCAAAATAAAATTATCCCCATTTGTGCATCAGATAACTAAAAAAAAAAGTGGCAGTTCTAAACTCAAACTACATATGTGATTTGTAAGCTATGGGAGACTGAAAAGCATTAGGGTATCCTGCAGGCAATGTCTGTGGTAATATGAAGGAAATTAACAGTAAACTTCAGCCCACCAGACTACAGTAGGCCCCAAAACAGCCCACAAAACGTTCCACACACTGACTTGTCAGACAAGCCCGTCGGGCACCGGCAGATTGCGGTGCAGGACCAGGGTCGGATTGGATCACAAATTGGCCCGGGCACTGATGAAAAAAGTGACCCACATTTGCGGGGTGTGGCCCACATTTGCGGGGTGTGGCCCACATTTGCGGGGCGTGGCCCACATTCACAGACGTGGCCCACATTCGAGGCCCTGCCCTTTAATGAAACACACAAGGAATGTGACAATGTCCTACAAGCTGAGCACCTGAAAAACAGCAAGGCCCCTTTCTATTACCAAATTATTCCCAGCCCTCCAGCACAGGAGCACCTGAAAAACAGCGAGGCCCCTTTCTCTTAAAAATTATTTCCCAGCTTTCCAGCGCAGGAGCACCTGAAAAACAGCAAGGTCCCTTTCTCTTAAAAATGATTCCCAGCCCTCCAGCCCAGGAGCATCTGAAAAACAGCAAGGCCTCTTTCTCTTAAAAATTATTCCCAGCCCTCCAGCGCAGGAGTACCTGAAAAACATCGAGGCCCCTTTCTCTTAAAAATGATTCCCCAGCCCTCCAGCGCAGGAGCACCTGGAAACAGTGAGGCCCCTTTCTATTAAAAAAAATTATTCCCCAGCCCTCCAGCGCAGGAGCACCTGAAAAACAGCGAGGCCCCTTTCTCTTAAAAATTATTTGTGGCTCTCCAGTGCAGGAGCACCTGAAAATAAGCAAGGCCCCAGCTATTTGTAAATTACTCAGCCCTCCCCAGCCCTTCACTGCCTCAGGGCAATGGGGTGTCGGGAGAAGGGATAAAGCAAAAACACAGCTTCTGGGCCATTCATGGGGGATGGGGGAGGCTAAGGTGAAGATGGTACGTGTTCCCCACATCAACTGGCCCCCACAGCGAGACCCATTCTTCCCTGAATGAGAAGGGCTGTGGGCGAGGTGTTAAAGCAAACACTGTTTCTGGGCAGTGTGGGCCCCAGGGGGGGCAAGGTGAAAATGGCTCAACGGCCTGAGAAACACCTGGCCCCCAAGGTGGCTGATTCTGGCACACAATCACCCCTCCCCAGCCCACCATCAGCATTATTGCTTGGCAGGGCTGGGGGTCAAGGAGAGGCACCAGCTGATCATCGCTGAACGGCCAGCCGCACAGCGTAGCTGCTTTCCCTCTCTCCGTCAGTGCTCTCTGTGGACTGGTAAAGGGGGAAAAAAACAGCCCACAGAGTGCACTGAGACACCGGCCCTTCGGCCCATGCCTGAGTGCCCGCAGTGCCAATCCACCTCTGGGTGCATCCCAGTCCGTCTCTGACCCGAAGCCACAATATGGTGTCTTACCAATGAGTGCAGACCTCAAACTGCATGGAATTGTTTTCAACGCCATCATTTATGGCTGCCTTATCTCCCCGTTGCAGCAGGGATACGCAAAAGTCGCCACTCAGCAGCCGCGTCCCCTCATTGCCCGCTACCAATAGGGCTACCTTTTGATTTCCAGCAGCAGGGAATGAGATCAAGAAGGTTCCAGAGATCATGTCACCACCTCCTGAGCAGCGCACGTGCAGCCCACAATGGCAGAGTGAATCTTCCTGCTGTCAGCAGTCATTAGCCCACTTTTTCACTTGCTTAAAAAAATGTCAGCTACAAACTTCTCAAAGCAAGTGAAGTTTGAAAAACCTATGTGCAGTTGCAATAATTACAAGTTTATATTTTTCTTCACCCTTAATACCGATTAAGGTACCAAATGACACCAAGGGCCAGTGTTAAAGAATCGCAATTTGTGGTTTGTACATACCAAAAGGCCTTTTTGCAGTAGCAAGTGGCCATTATAAACAAGCATTTTCAATGCAATAGGTCTCGCATTTGCAAGAGTTTAAGCTATCGGCATTGTAAATTACAATACCTTTTATTTATGTGTTTTTAAAACAAACACACATATAAAAGGCATTATTTTCTACAATGCCAATAGCTTAAACTTGGCAAATGTGGGACCAGTTTAATGGTGGCCATGCCCCTTTCTTTAGATGCTGCTCGCCCTATTCAAGTTACAGAGAGCAGCGTCTAAAGAAAGGGGCACGGACAACATTAAAGTGAAAGCGTGGTATGGAGTGCTTTCACTCAAAAATAAATATATAAACAAAGGTTCTATAGCGCGGGTGCTAAAGTTAAAGCAGACTATGCTGGAAAATTAAATAAATAAAAAAGCTTGTCCACAATGGATAAAGTGGACGGAGCTGCTAATTAAACAAATACATAAGTGCAGCCGGTATAGTTAAAGTGGACCCGCAGCCATTACTATTAAAAACATAATAGCGGGCGGCGTGCAGGAGCACCTGCGTGCTGCCTTGTAGGAAAGCACGTCGTGGGTGGAATGATGGAAGATCATTAAAGTAAATAGTGCTCACAGACTAGATAAAGCAGACCATGTAACAACACAGGTAAAAAGTCTAGTCCTTACGGGAGGTTACAAATACAGACAAGGCAGTACCAAGGAGGGACTACTAAGCCTATTCATGAATCAAAAGCAACGATTGCAAAAGGATAGTAACAGAAGCCAATTGAAAAGATGGGCGGAAATAGGCGGAGTTCTATTCCATACCTCACTACAGGATGCCTCAAAGAGCAGCGCATGCGCTGCCCAGGCTCGACCTAAAAATAATGTTGATGCCTAGGGCCCGTGACTGTGTCTTTTGGCAGCCCAAGAAAAGGGGTAGTCTAATTCTGGGAAGCATTCTGATTGGACAACAATGCTTTACAAGTGACTGCATATAGAGATGCCAGATACTCAACACAACACCTTGTTTCCAATATACAGAGGTCAGGTCACAAAGTAATCCCTGTTTCTTATACAGGGACTGCTGTGCAACCCAACATCCGTTTTGTAATACTAGTCATGTACAAATCAGTCACCGTGCAAAACCATCATTTGCAAGGAATCAAAAATTCCTGCCTCATTAATATGCATGAAGCAGGACTCATTTTGGAATTCGCTGCACATGACAGTAAACACAGACATGGAGACCTATCAGTGATACCAGACCTTTGTCCCTGCATTCGCACAGTGCCTGTTTCACACCAAAGAATTATATTCAAAGGGGACAACTGTAGAATCAAAAAAGCAAAATAGATATGTCGAGAACGCCATTGGAGGGAGCAAGCACTAGTCCCCTGGACGACTGTGCCGTGTCCCCCTGGACTGCTGTCCACTCCTCCTGATGCACCCATCTGTTATTCACAAACTGGACACAGGAAAAACAAGGAAAAACCCTACTCACAAGGAACCAGGGTGCGTACTTTATATCAAAAACAATGGTTCCAGTGGAACATTTAAATGTACCGACAATACATAATAATATTAAGCATAATAGCAATGAGCATATTTGAGGAATTACTGTGGGATATCTAATAGAAAGACAAATCTCTACACATCTGAGTTTGTTGCAAAAGTAATAAAGTTGTATCTTTTCAATCACAGTAATAGTCATTTGATAACATTGTATACATAGTCATAATCACAAGGTGCAGTTGTGTCCCAAGTGGATATTTGTGAACCTAAAACATAACAATAGTGACATAAAAAAATTATTTACAAGGTTTCGCTAAGCTGCAATGAGCACAATCGATTGCTCGACACTCGAGCTGTAACCCTGCGTGTGCGCCGTATATACGGATGTTATCTACTGGTTCACGACCCCGCATCGCCCTGACGGTAATCTCCGGACCGCAAGCTGGTGGCGTATTCGTATTTATTAGGTATATATTATTACCTGAAGATCGCTATAACTCTGCCCCCATGATTAATGGTTAAACTAATGCCACATTCAACCCCTTTCTTAGGCATTGTCCATAGGGTCACGATCGGCTATCAAACGCCGCGGACCCCGCCCCTTGCCACACATCTTTCTGTCTCATCGAGGACAGAGAATTGGACTCCCCGTAATATTCTCATCAGTGGTAAGTGGCTCTATTATATCTGGGTGTATGCGGGTTTAAATTCATTGGTTGCATACGAGTAATTACCTGCTCTTTTTTGCTTATGTATCACAGTACCCGACCAGGGCACACTGTAAGTACTTTAATTCACTCAAGTTCACCCTCACCCCTACGCCTTTCCAGGTACGCCAAGTCCAAAACGTTTTGATACAATCAAAGTTCGATATAATCTCTGTCTCACTGAGTATTCCCTCACACTTACCCTGCTTCCTTCTCCACCCTTAGATGTCCCACACACTATCCCAGTCCTGAAGAGACCCATTATCCACCCCCGGGTTGAAACGCCGTCGACGCCCCCAGGGAATGAACCAGTCCAGCCAGTGTCTGTGAATTAAAATATCCACTGTGTGAATTATTATTGTATTGTTATTGGTCATTTGTCCCTTTCCTTGTACATATTCCTCACGAAACCTTGTAAATAATTTTTCTATGTCACTTTTGTTATGTTTTAGGTTCACAAATATCCACTTGGGACACAACTGCACCTTGTGATTATGACTATGTATACAATGTTATCAAATGACTATTACTGTGATTAAAAAAATACAACTTTATTACTTTTGCAACAAACTCAGATGTATAGAGATTTGTCTTTCTATTAGATATCCCTTATTATTCCTCAAATATGCTCATTGCTATTATGCTTAACATTATTATATATTGACGGTACATTTAAATGCTCCACTGGAACCATTGTTTTTGATATAAAATTCACAAACTGGAATCAGAGCATCAAGGACAGCTTCCGCCATGGAAATAGTTCCACCTGTTTTGACAGGTCTATACACTCTCAATGGTTCGTGACCGCAAGTGTGGCCACGGTGCATTGATGCACTGCAAATCAGAATAAGGAGGGGGGTGCACCATTCATGGCCGCTGACTTTCCAATGCTGAATGAGCTCAGAGCATAGAGATATACACTGGCGAAAAGAGGGGTCGTCATTAACCCTTGAGGAACACCAACCTTTGGTGAGAATGGTGATGAGAGTAGTGGAGGGAGGGTTTTGCTTTGTGTTCAGGCCGAGAAATTGGACTGTACCCATTTTAGGACCAAACCCTGGATCCAGCGTCATGGCCTTGAAAGAATCACTGGATGGCTCATCATGTCAAAAACTTCTGAGAGGTCATGAAGAAGGAGTGAGACAAAACCAGTGGCGCAACAGAGTGTTTGAGGTTCTCCCAGATAACAATTGTGAATTCAGTGCCTCTTCCAGGCCAAAATTGTGTCTATTTGCCCCAGAGGCGGCTATTTTGCTGAAGGAAGTCTTTTCAATCAGTTTACATGGAAGTGATCTATTGGTTGGTCTCTTTTTGCATGGTTGACTGTTTTTCTCAGGAATCATTTGATTTAAGTTTCTGTAATTCTCTGCAGAATTCCCCAATTGGAATGATACGCCGATGATCGCTCTGTCCAAGATGGCCACAGTGGAGGCTAGGAAGATGCTCTTGAATATATAACACATGCTCTTGACCCAGCAATGCTGGAAGTTTTATTAGTTGATTGTTTTCGTTTACAGAGAGCAGGCTGAACCAGTAGATATCTCGTTGTCTATTAGCATGCTCAGAGTTCATCCTCATTGAGAGTCTGATGCTCCACTATTAAAACATGAAAGGGAAAGGGAGCTCCTGTGTAAATAATGACCTCAGAGGAGTCAGGGTGCCCTGCCCCGCCCCCAATATACGTCTTCATAGAAGTGGGTTCCCCTGGGGAAAAAAGTTAACGAGGCCTGTAAATTTGTGGGTGTAAGTTGTACATTGCTGCAACAGAATCCAGCTGTGCTGCATGGCAGTGTTTGATGCCTGACATAAATAAATATCCCACTCTGTGATTTACATTTTTAATGGTGAGCCCTTTTCACAGAAAACATTCAAAGAAGAGCTTGCCCATATTTTTTAAAGCGTTGGGTTTAAAGTGCGGTAGGAAACAGAACTGGCACCCATAGACTGGGCGATTAGCATTTTTACAAGCATTAACTGAGAATTGCTCTATCTCAGGTGACAGGGTAGTTATGCATGCTCTTCATCTCACCTGCCTAGGCAGCGGGGCTGTCGAAAATGGAGCCATAACTAATAAATTATTTCTCCTGTTTTGTTTTTCTTTCATCTCTTTTTCATTCTTTCCTTTGATCCATTTTTCTTGCTTTCTCCTTCCTTTTTTCTTTCACTCCTTGGTTACACCTAATGTTTCTCTGTCTCTGTTATTATGGGCTGTACTCGTGTGTTTTTTCGAATGAGGCCTTGACAGACCAGTTCCGCCCAGCTCGCTTGTGGGGAGGATGCTGCAAAACTCAGCTACTCTCCCTGTTTGCAATCGAGGACTCTGGAGCTCAAAGTAATATCTAGGTACTGCATGGAAAACCGGGTTTCCTGAAAGCAAGCCTTAGGTAAGCCAGGCTTCCAGAAGTCTGTTGAGCGGACTGAGATGCTTCACTACTCGGGTGATGTACTGGCGCTTAAATAATCAGACCACTGCCCTGGCAAGCTTAATCTGGATGCACTGTAGACTGCCTACTGCAGCGGGTGAAGTGAAGCACCATAGACAACTGAGATGTAATTAAGATTTCTACCATAGAGGTCTGATTGTGAGTACAGACTCTTGGTAGGAACTCTTCCATAGGTTATGTAGTCTGGGAGAGGGCAGACAACCACACAACAGCTGCACAAGTGTGGTGGTAACTCTACGGCCATCTATCTAAAAGTGGTGCTTGTTATTGGAAGATCTCATCTGATTCATTCTCTTTCCCACACTTTCGTCACCTGTTCTCAATCCTAGATTTATTTTCCACTTCTCCTTCCCTGATCCTTCCTCTTCTCCTCCATTCTTGTTAACATTTCCCTCCTCCTTCCTCTGAAGCCTCCTCTCATTCCTGAATCCTAGATTAACTTTACTATGCTCCTCTCCTAGCCCTGATCATTCTCTCATGCCTCCATTCTAAATTAACCTGTCACACTTCCTACACCTGATCCGTCCTCTCACTCCTGAGTTCTTGATTAACTTTACTATACACTTCTCCTATCCCTATTAATACTCCCTAGATTAACTTGTCACACCTCCTACCTCAGATTACGTATCGCACTACTCTATTTTGGATTAATTATTCACTCCTCATACCCTTGATTTATCCTCTCACTTTTCCACTTTAGATCAACTTTTCAATGCGCCTCCCACTAATCATCCTCTTAGTCCCCCATATTGAATTAACATTTCCCTCCTCCTACCACTCCTACCTCCTCTCCACCATGTGTACTAGGTGTTTCAATGCTTCCGCATCATATCCCTCCTCTCTTCTAGAAAAATGCTCACTCCTCCTACCAGGGATCCCAACTTGATTATAATTGATGGTAACTTTGCAAACTCAAGCGTCTCTAAAATTGTCCACTTACCTATGTCTTTTGCTAACTTTCTCCCACTCTCTCACCTCTGCAACGCCGACATTCCAATTTCTACCCCATCTCTGAACCCTAACATACTGGAACTTTTTATATGTAGCCTACGCCACAGCAGCATCCTCAGGTTGCACCACATCAATCCACACTCTCCTCCTCTCCTTCCGTACTGCATTTTATACCTTCTTTGCAAAGGATACTTTTTATCCTGGTTTTACAAACCAAACCTCCCACTGGCCAAGAGACCTTACCCACAAATCCACTTATCCAGCAAAAGTTAGGAACTTGTTCTCCTACTCCATCTGTCCAAAATGTTGAAATGCTTTCTCTATCTTCAACTCTTTGCCTGCCCTCTTTCAAACTACAACCTAGTTTCACCCCTCTTATTCCTCAGAAGCTGTCCTCCTTTCTGAGACTAACGCCTTCTGTTCTCCATATCACTCCATGCTTTCTGTTCCAGCCCTCCAATCTCTCACAGGTGCTGAATTTCCGCACATGCTAGCAAAACATTCCACATTTTGCAATATATCCTCTCCTGACTGCAAAGGCGCATTAGTCTTTCTACTATTGCTCTTTCTTCTATGTCTATGGCAGTATAAGGAACTTTAAAATAAAAAGTTACACAGTACTATAAATAAATAGAAAAGACATGTGGGACTGCTTTCAGTTGTCTGCTAACCCTTGCAGAGCTGTGATTAAAATACACGAGGCCAGGGGCCCTGCAGGGGCCAATCTTCTCCATTGTGGATACCACAGTAAAGAATCTAGATAACACACTGCTTTGCACAAACCTGCTCTCCCCTTTTCCATTCGAAATGGTCAATTCTGAGAGGAAGGGAGGACAACTCCATAATCACATATAATGTTTGTGTAAAACTGCTGTAACCGCAAATCGACCCCCAAATGTTTGAAGGTGCTGCATTCTAATTAGGTAAGTCTATAAAAAAATTAATGGGTCATTGTGGGGTGAGTTCACTGAGGCCTAAACTACACTCAGCTGTTCTTGCAATTACAGAAATGTTGTCCAAAGTATTCCTAAATGACTTCTAGTACTCAACCATAAGGTTTGTCTTAACAAACAAATGGGTGTGCAGATTCAATGTTACCTGGGCACTGTCTATCAAAGTTTGGAACTCATAGTTCCTTTGAATATTCTATGTTCAAATGCCATTCTGGCCACAGGCTTTCTGTTAACTTCTGGGTACAAAAACGAGTAAGAATGCACTGCTTTCAGTTCCTGGTAGAACTCTAGGACGTCTATAAAGACTAGGGGTGGGTAACATAATTTAATTTACTTTCATGAAAGTTCCTAAAATTGCATTAAAATGTTGTGTACTTATTTGAAATTACGGTTTTAGAGCGAAGTTTTTTTGCCGATTTCTTCAAGTAAACATTGCCAGGACATGCCAACAGGAGACTAGTTTTAGCGGAACATCTTTCAGCCCCACGTTTTCTACACGATGCATTCCCTCATCTGTAAAAATTACACAACATTTCATTGAGGCCTAAAATGAACGGACAACCTCTACATCAGGAGAGTGACTGAGTGAAAAACTCTTAACATGTTAAACAAGCATGTGATTATCTGTGTGTTCCATCTCTAAACTACAGAATGACAAAGAAAGCATGCATGAGAAAATGTATGTTGCAAAAAACACAGTTGATGGACAGAATGCAGAACAATGTCTTACATTCACCCCAGTACAAAGATCTGGGCCTAAATCCATCGTTTTTTTGCACTCCACACCACCCTAGGTCAGACACTGGCTATATGCAAATCAGCCTTGACCCTGTGCCTCATGGGAACAGTCCAGCCCGAACTACCAAGCCATGTCTTTCCTAGACCCGAATCAAGCTTCCAAGGACCGGTTTCTGGCTATCAGCCTTTAGAGCCTGGATAGCTTGACTCCAGTGATGTGGAGAGCCTGGGACTCACGTCTGAGCATACCCAGCCCACTCGGGGTGAAAATTGCAAAAAACACAGTTGATGGACAGAATGCAGAACAATGTCTTACATTCATCCCAGTACAAAGATCTGGGCCTAAATCGATTGATTTTTTGCACTCCACACCACCCTAGGTCAGACACTGGCTATATGCAAATCAGCCTTGACCCTGTGCCTCATGGGAACAGTCCAGCCCGAACTACCAAGCCATGTCTGTCCTAGACCGGAATCAAGCATCCAAGGACCGGTTTTTGGCTATCAGCCTTCTTCAGCCTGCATAGCTTGACTCCAGTGATGTGGAGAGCCTGGGAGTCACATCTTTTTGGGGTTAAAATTGCAAAAGACTGATTTGCATATGGCCATGTCTGAACTGGGGTGGTGTGGAGTGAAAAAAAACGATGGATTTAGGCCCAGATCACTGTACTGGGGTGAATGTATGACATTGTTCTGCATTCTGTCCATCAACTGTGGTTTTTGCATTTGTCACCCCGAGTGGGATGGGTATGCTCAGACGTGAGTCCCATGCTCTCCACACCACTGGATTCAAGCAAGCCGGGCTGAAGACGGCTGGAATGCCAGAAACTGGTCCTCGGAAGCTTGTTTCCGGTCCAGGGAAGGCATGGCTTGGCAGTTCGAGCTGGACTGTTCCCATGAGGCACAGGGTCAGACTGATTTGCATATGGCCATGTCTGAACTGGGGTGGTGTGGAGTGCAAAGAAACGATGGATTTAGGCCCAGATCTCTGTACTGGGGTGAATGTATGACATTGTTCTGCATTCTGTCCATCAACTGGGGTTTTTGCATGAGAAAATGTATGTGCACAGTGTCTACTCTTTGTTACCTTGAGTACTTGACACATGAATTCTTCTGGTTAATGTTAGCAGTTTGTAGCATGAAGAGGCATGGGCTGTGCAGGATGAAAGGCAAAAAATGGTCTGCTATATTAATTAGTTAATTTGGATATGGATAGTATATGGATAAGATACTTTGGAGGAAATTATGAGAGCAGCGGCAGAATGAAAGAGGGTGGTAAGTTCCCTTCACACTTTCACCGTTTTTAAATTTATTATTACTTGTTTTCATAATTTTTTTTCAATATTATTAATTTAATACTCAAAAATTCGTTTTTAAGTATGGCCAAGAGCTACTTTTAGCTATGCTATCTCACTAGCCTCATGTTTAAAAATACTTACATACATACACGGCCTTTGGTCATCTATTTTCAACTATTGGTCTGTTCAAGTGTCAGTCCATTTTGCTTTCTCCCGCTGCAGCATACAGCACAGGGCAACCCATTTCATCGGTTTACTGTCTTGCAGTGAGTGGCTCATCACATGAACACAGCTGTCCGAAATAGAGTGCGTGTCAGTGCTAGAGCGTGGTCGGCTTTACTTTTTTATTTTTCTATTTGTTATATTTTTCCATTTTTTGCATAGTGTATATTTTTTGCTATAAACAAAATAAATGATTCCACATTCCAACATTCTGTTCTTGCCAAGGCCTGGCCTAATAACTTTCCAAAAACTTTAAAAAAATATTTTTTTATAAATTGTAACACAGAACCACTTTAGTTACATATCACCAAGTCCGCTATGTCATCCAACACCCCTGTGACCCTGACAGGCATTATTAATTTTCAAGGGAGTCTGTCTTACTCCTCTCTTCCTCACTCTGTGCAAAAGTTCAGCTGGTACTCGACTGGACCATTACTGAGGCTCACATAGGACACCAAGGGGCATATGTACAAGCCCCTATCGCCACGGGAACGTCACCTATTGTGACGTTCCCGTGGCGATAGGGGCCTTGCCTTATGTACAAGGCAGCGTTAAGCCACTTACGATGCGTTGTACATAAGGCACCCTTTCACGCTATATTTAGCGTGAAAGGGGCGTGCAGTGGGTGTTGTGGTGGGCTTTCCACCGCAACACCCATTGTATTTGACGCTGCCCCCTGTGTACAAGGGTGGCGTATATAGGAGGCATCTTCAAAATTAAGAACCAGGAAAATCCTGGTCTTAAAGTGGCGAAACGAGGAGAAATGCTTTATTTCTCCTCGTTTTTGCTTTTTGCATGTGTGCTGCCTTGTGCTGCACACATGGAGAAAGTAAAATGCCATGGTTTCTTTATGTACAGGAAGGTGTCCCTTCCTGTACATAAACAAACCTTTTAAAAAATGCCATTTTGTAACTTTCATGTGTGCTGTATGAAGCAGCTCACCTGCAAGTTACAAAATTGCATTTTAGGGTTGGTTATGTGCAAGAAGGGACACCTTCCTACACATAACCAATCCCCCCCTGCACACAGACACCCTTGCACTCTGGTGCAAGGTTGCCTGCGTTGGCGCTACGTTGTGAAACTTAGCGCCATCGCAGGGGGATACACAAGGCTGCACCACATTCTTGTAATGCAGCCTTACGTTTCCGAAATGGCGCAGCTAGTTGTAAGCCCAGGAGGCAAACAACACGCTCCGCCACTTTGTCGTACATATGACCCCAAGACTACCCCACACAGCCTACTTCATAAATGCAGACTCTGCCAAACAAACACATTACCGGCCCATCCACAACAGACTCAGTTCATGGCATAAAATAATGCAATATATTACCCCATATTTTCCTATGTACCAAATCCTCGAGGAGGGCCCTATCCCTGCATTTTGAGGTCATGGAGCCTTGGAGTAGAGCCAACCAATCAAATGCAGGGTCTTCTGCTTCCAAGGTCTTGCAGAATCATTATAGGGAAAGCCGTGCGGCATTTTAATGCCGGTTGACCACCCTTTGAGAGCTCCCCACGTGTGCACTGTGCTGCGCACATTTGTGCAAAGAAAACATTGGCGCAGCTTGACTGACGGTGTTTTGCCTTTCTGAGGAATATTTTTCCCATGTTGACCTAAGAGCACACTCTCTTCGCAAGAAACGCCAACGAACTTTTAAAAAAAAGCATCAAACATTTCAATAACACAAGAATAAACTGAATACACTGAAAGAAGGAAAGTGTATTTTCCTGCAAATTTAAACAAGAGGTAGCTCCCTAATTACGTTATCTCAACCAACAGAAGCACACCAAAGAAATTACCTCTTTAGAAATCCTGTTGCGAAAGTCTGACTAATGTTTCTCTGGGGGAATAAAAAACCCGAGTTTAAATACCCAAGTCACTGCTCATTAATGGAATCCTTGCGGGTGCGCGGCGCGTGCTTGTGGCGCGCGCGCGTGCGCGTGGAGCGAAGGTGAGGGCGGCAGGAGAAAGCCATTAGCATGGAAGACTTTGTTTAGGTTGTGCTTATCAGTTCCGCTTGTTGAGCACACTCCAGGGATGTGAGGCGCCAAGCGACAGCCTGGGAAATTAATTTCAATGGTCTCTAATACCATCCCCCAGGGCTCATTAATCCCAGTTTAGGAGCGGTGGCAGTGTGGCTGCGCCTTCTGAAGACTTAACACGCGTTTCCTGCAGTGAGTTTTCCGGTTCAGAGCGCGAGCACCGTGATGAGAGACGCAGCATCCACCGGCAACGTGAAGACCACGTGACACTAGCATGTATCTCCCGAAGCCTACTGGATAGGCTGATTCAGCATGGATTTCAATGGATGCTGATCTAGTTTTTGTGGCCTTAGGACTATGTGCATGTTACCACTGCTAGCCAGTTAAAGTGCGTCTACTCTCTCATATAAATATGGTGAAATTTGCAAAAACCCAATTGGCACATTTAATTTATTTATTTAAACATTTGTAAAGCGCTACGAAGGCCCTTGGCCATCTCGGCGCTAGTATCTGCCAAATTCAGCCCTACAGGAGGATGTGATTATTGGTCAAATAACCACGTTTTGAGTTGTTTTCGAAAGGACCATAAGGAGGGGCTGTTCTTTATGAATAGTGGCAAAGAATTCCAGAGCTTGGGTGCTGAAACTAGGAATCTTCTGTCACCCCATGAGACCAGTTTGGTACGGGGTACTTCCAGCTGGAGGAGATCAGAAGACCGTAGGGACCTAGTAGGCCGGTAGGGAACAAGTTGTTGAGTGAGAAAGACTGGTCCCTGGTTGTGCAACGCCTTATAGACAATGCACAGAGCCTTGAACTTAGTTCTGTTCCTGATGGAGAGCCAGTGCAATTCTCTGATGGTGCCTGAGACTGATTGAAATTTGGGGATGTCACCCAGCAGTCGGGCAGCAGCATTTTGAATGGTTTGCAGCTTATTGAGGACTTTCTCTTGGGAATTCAGGAATAGAGCATTGCAGTAGTCCAAGGTGGATAAGACCAAGGACGTAATCAGGGTTTTGCCAGCTGAAGTAGGAAGGAAAGGGAGGATTTTTTTTATGATTCGTAATTTGTAGAATGCGGAGGAGGCAATCTGATTTGCGTGGGGGAGAAAAGTGAGACGGTCATCAAACATGACACCTAAGTTCCTCACTTTGCTGACCGGAGTGGGGGGTGAACCCATGGACTGTGGCCACCAGCGGGAAGACCAGTCTGGGGACAAGTTTCCAAAGATGACCACCTCGGACTTATCCGAGTTCAATTTAAGGCAATTGGAGGCCATCCAATTCCCTATGGCCTGCATGCCCAGATTGAAATTATCGGCCATTTTTTGGCCGTCATTTCTGATGGCCAAGACCAACTGGGTGTCGTCAGCGTAGGATGTAAGGCTCATCCCATGAGCTCTGATGGTATTGGCAAGGTCCGACACGTATATATTAAAGAGTATCGGACTCAGGGATGAGCCTTGGGGTACTCCGCACGGCAGGGACAGGGTGGTGGACTGAAAAGGCCCTATGGTGACCACCTGAGTCCTTTCGGCAAGAAAGGATGCCAGGAGAGTCTTGGCCTTGTGCTTGATCCCCAGATCTTCGACACGGTCGATCAAAATAGCATGATCGACCGTGTCGAACGCTGCTGACAGGTCCAGCAGTATCAAGACTGCTGTGCCACCGGCATCACGAATGATTCTGATGTCTTCTGTGGCCTTGATCAGGGCTGTCTCCGTCCCATGATGTTGGCGAAAACCAAACTGAGAATCATCCAATAGATGATGGGATTCTATAAAGGCTGAGAGTTGGACATTTAAAGCCTTCTCGACAACTTTAGCCAAAATGGGCAAATTGGCAATCGGTCAGTAATTTTTGAGCTCGTTCCTATCTAGGTTTGGTTTTTTCAGCAGCGGCTTAAGTAATGTCTTTTTTAGATCAGAGGGATAAACTCCTGTGTTGATCAGAGTGTTACAGATAGTAGTGATAGCTGGAATCAGGACTTCCAAAACTGGTTGCAATACTTTAAAAGGGCAAGGATCAAGGGCAGAGCCTGATTTAATGAGTAACAAAAAATCCCTGACCTGAGGGATAGAGACCTCCTCAAACTGAGAGAGAGAAGGACCAGCTATGGAGGGACTCGCCTTCTCAAGAGCAGTATTTAATGGCATTTTTATGCAGTTTGCAAAGACAGCATAAATGTCATTGACTTTATTGTAAAAATAGTTGGCCAATGCATCACAAAACAATTGGGAGGGGGGGGGGGGTTGTAGATTGGGTAAGCAGCCAGCCAATTGTTTAGTGGTCTCAAACAAGGCTTTGTTTGAATTTTTGGAGAGCTCGATTTTTTCCGAGAAGAACTTCTTTTTAGCATCTAGGATCATATGTTTGTATATGGTAACCGAGTGCTTGTATATTATTTACTTGTAAGTCCCTAGTAAAGTGATATACTACATGTACCCAAGGCATGTATATTAAAAGCTGCTAGAAAGCCTGCAGCACAGTGCTTAATTTGTGCCAGTGTTTTCCGGTGCTCAGCACCAGCACTTAATTGCCAGCACCAGGGCTTATGACTGTCTGCCACATGGTAGTGGTGTCTGCCAATTTAAGTACGAGCACAACAACTTCTGTTTATTATTTCAATTTAAATTTCCAATTATTAGTATGTGCCTCCAAAGCCATTCTTGTAGTTTTGAGGGCCTGTAATAGTAAGAATTGTCACACTTTTAAGAGTCTGATGATAAGTAGTGTGTTGGTGCTGTCATTGGCAGTGCTGCCAGGGGCAACAAATGGTACAAACTCTAGTATCCTCCTATTGAGGGCCCCAGCACTTAGTTTTTTACAAATTAAGCACTGCTGCAGCACTGATAAGGCTAACCAATTAAGTAGCGTATAAATCTCAGGCATGCCATTGCAGCCTATGTTCAGTTTTACACTGCAATTCGACCTAGCAAATCAAAGCTTTTGCAAGGCCTTACATTCCTTTTTAGTACATATAAGTCAACCCTAGATTAGGCCCTAAACAGCCCATGGGCAGGGTGTAGTTTATTTGAAATGTTGGACATGTACTTTTAACTTTTACATGTATAGGTAATGAAAAACTCGTAAATTCATTTTTTTTCTACTTCAAGGCCTGCCTCTCCCATAGGATAACATTGGGTTAAATGATCACATTTAATAAGTGATAACTTTCTTTTGGGAGCAGGTAGGAATATCGAATTTGGTGTCTAAAGAATTATAATTTAAATCCCTCTTCAATAGTAAAGTCAGATTTGAAGTCATATTTCTGAAAAGGCCACTTTTTGAGAGCTGGCATTTTCTTGTTCCAACCATTTGGTGCCTGCAGCCTGGGTCATATGACTAGGTTTGTCGTATGGTTTCCCCTTTTCCCAGTAGGAACTGTATGTTTGTTTGCACATCATAACCTTTGGAATCGTGCTACAGGTCTCCAACCTTTTCTGTACTGAGAGCTAATTATGTTCAATAAACGCATTGAGAGCTGCTAATATTATTAGTGTTGTATAATCTCAATCTTCTATATGTACATTGATCCAACCAAGGAAAAGCTTTCAAATGTAATATGCTGGGCTGCTCACAGGTGAGCTACTCAGAGTTAACTGGAGAGCTACAGTAGCTGATGAGCTATTGGTTGGAGACCTAAGCTAGACTAATTCTTTACACCCCCCTTCACAAAATGTTGGCTGGTAGTGCTGCTAGCTCACAGTGCCCCCACCAATACCCCTAAACCTACAAGGGTGGCCAAAGGTCTGAACAACCTCATAGCATGACAATCCTGACTTCCCTAGGAAATTTTGGTAACAGATCTACAACCTTTTCGCTCAGCCATGCACACTCCGGTAAGTACACAAGAAATGCACAGAGGGGCGTTTCAATATTTATTGAACTCAAAAATAAGAGAGGGGTCCAACTACCCAAAGTGACAGGACACCAATAAGACACTTCAGTCTATGAAAAATTCCCTTTGGGATATTCTCTTGTCATACAGTATGCCTCAATAATCAACAACACTCCACATCATTCATTGGGTCAATACTCACAACACCAGAAAATCAACATATAGACAGAACTTATTTCCCACATGGAAAGTATTTATTGTTATTTGATCTTGTTTGTATAAAAACCATTAAAAAGATGTCTTGCTACAAAATAGCACAAACAATGTACACATTAAAAACAATTATAAAAACCAAGTCACAGAAATACAATGAATATAATGAAAGTGAATAGCAGTTTCCAAAAAAGATTTGACATTAATCACTCATATCAAAAAAAGATCATATAAAGAATGCATTTAATAATTTGTGAGCAAAGAGACAGCGACGCGTTTCGGAGGGTTCTGGTAATCCCCCTCCTTCTTCAGGCATCCTATTCTGGATGAATGTTAGCGCTTTATAAGAAACAAAATAAATAAATAAATAAATAGTTCACACTGCATATCTATATAAATATATACATACAAAAAAGATGTTTTATTTGTATTGTTTAACAACAACAAAGTATATTACACATTTGCCTATATGTTTAAATTGTTAACATTTCTGGTAGATTTGTTGACTTGGTAGGCCCAAAAGAAATGTTTTACATATACTGTACTGATATTTGAGTTACTGGTGTTGTTAACAAAGGATAGACCCAACTCAAGGAACTCCAAGTGAGTCAGAAACACATTTAAACCACAAACCCACTCATTCACTGTTACACTCATTCGCTATTCTTCTGTTGTACAGAATGGCTTGTAACCTTAAGTAACCAACCCACTCTTGTTTAATGCTAGTAGGTTGGTTCTACTATCTAGACAGATAAATGTTTGCTTCTAAGAACAAAGGAGGATTTAAAAAAAACTCCCTTTGATATATAAGGTACATGTAATATCCATGGTACCCACCAAAATTCTGCACAGGTTCCCCAGGATATTGTCTGGTATTCGAATATGGTAAACTTCTTGGCTTCGGGGAATGTTTAAAAACCTTCCTTTGGATTTTCTACAATTAGGTTAAAATACCTCAATTATTACTTGAAGATGGGTGATCTACTAGTCTATCAAGGTGGGGGTGGGGTACCTCTACCACTGGGTACCCACTCCGATCTACAGATTGTAACTTGAAGTTCCACATAGGATCCCAGAGCACAGGGGAAGGGTCTGGGCAAAACGATCTCACCTTCAAAGACTGGGATTAAGTTTACCCGTCTCCCTCTGCCTCTGTTGATGCGCTTTTTGTCAAAAAGAGGGAGGAGAGGTGATCATTTGATCAATGGACACTATTTACCACTCAGATTGGTGGAAGGTCCAGTCACAGCGTGTGCCCATATCTGAGAATACAACAAAAAGGAGTTGCCGGACTGTTCCTATGTGTGACTAAGGGAAGATCTAACTGGCGTGACCAAAGGTGTAAGAGTAACACCCTGGGGCATCCATTTTGTTGGATGGATTTGCCTCACACACCCAGAAGGGTGTCATGCTTCATCATCGGCGGTTGCTCCTCGTCGGGGAGGCGGTGCAATCCCCGACGGGCTCACCTCAAAGAGGGGCTCTTTGGCGGAGATCTTTTTTCCAACAGCCTTATGGTGAGGTGTGGGTGTGTGGGCAGGATGGTGTGTGGTAGTGAAAAGGGATGTTAAAATGTAGCTAAGGGTACCGGAATTAACTTTATTCTGGGGGTCCCTTGGCTGCAATTAAAAACAGGGGGCTAGCTCACTAGGTGTCAACGAGTAAGGTCAGGTGACCCTAGATGGGGCTAGGGGTGAAGATGGTCGACATGTTTCTCGCACTTGGTAATAGTTACCCGCGATTCATCAGGACCTATAAAAAGGTGAACAACAACATGCTGGTGTCATGTGTGAAGTGGTGTGTGTATTACCTCTGTGGGATTTGTCCTATGCCTAAACATAGGGAAGAGATAAACAACAAGGGTTAAAAACAGTTTGCAATATGCAGACAGGTCACGTCATGGAAGGGAACTGTGAACAGTGTGGCATGCCGTTGGTGTACATGTGCTCAAAGCAACAGTCATAGCATGCCTTAAAGGTTGTATGTGCATATTGAGTAAGGTGGGGCACACACAACGCTCACTGAGTTGGGGAGGTGGATAGTTGTGGGGTTGTGGTGGTAAGAAGGTTAAAAAATATTATATTAAAATATACAACAGCTATCCAGGCTCCAGTGTGCACCTGGGTTCATACCTTGTGCAGGCATTGTCAGGAAGTAGAGTGAGAGACACCATTGGTAAAATAAGGTGGTTAAGTGAACACTTACTCACACACACTCGCTCTAAAGTAGCCACAGGTATGACAGGCACATATCACCAACTCACCTCTAAGTTAAGAACTAACAGCCACCAGAGGGGTCGGCGGGATTAGACATCAAGGATGAGTCCCTGGGTTACAACTAAGGCAGAAGATAAACAGACCGCCAACCGGTTATTAGCAGGTCGGTAATGCCTACAACAACAAGGGACTCCTATCCTTAACTCCATGGTAGGTCGCTACAGCACTCACCTCCAATCTCTTGTGTCCTGGCTTCTTGACCTACCCTTCTCCGCCGAGCTCGAGTAGATATGTGAGCTCGGCGGTCAGGGTTATTTAAACCGGCCACAACAAATCGGCATGAATCGCGCGTCTCCGCCTCTAAGGCGTGTCACGTGACTTCAGTCGATCGCGGAGCGGCCACCTTGGACTAGTGTTTTGGCAATTCCAGGGAGGCTGGGTTGTTGAAAATGCGCTCCGTGGAACCAAGAACAAGTGCCTTGAATATCTGATAATCAGATGATTTTGGTTTTATCGAATTCTGGTTTGACCCATTTAAAACTGCTGCAGCGGTATTGGCAGTAGGACAGTTGCCATATATTTAGCGCGAAATCGACTAGTATGGCGGCGGCCATGTTGGACTGGTGCAACTGTGTCTAAAACCATGAGTATAATCAAAGCTAAGCATGATTTAAATGACCTGGTGTACAGTCATGGAGTGTGTAAGCAGTGTAGTCGCTTCAGTGGTAAGGCGCCAATGGCTCATGTGCTGTCCTAAGTAAAGAAAGGGGGCGGGCTGTATCGCCTGTTACATGTGTGACTAGAAAGCAGCAACCCTTGTTCCATTGTCATGGGGGTTGCACATAGTTGCGGAGTGGCTGAATGAGTGGTGATTAGTGTGGCCGTGGTACCACAATGGTAGGTGAACCACGTGGAGTGTGTGTGTAGTTCACTAAGGGATGTATTACCAGCGGGGGGGGGTTTTGTTATGGATACAGTGTATAGCCTCATGGTTGTTAAAAGGCTGCATAGAAATGGTGGCAACAGTATATTAATAAGGAATGGATGGCTCGGAGAGAGTGCCACGGGATGTCTTCGTTGAGACCTTGTTTATCAGAAGATAAACGATGGACCCATCTCTGTTCTTTCTGAAAGAGAGCATTTTTCGGGCAGTTGGGGCTGGACTCAAGTACTACCCACTTAACAGAATCTTCATCATGGCCATGGTCTACATAATGTTTGCACATTTTTGTGTGAGTCCTCTTGCAGCGAAAGTTGCTGCGATGTTCAATAATTCGGGTTTTGATGGGACGGGTTGTCATCCCGATATATTGTAAGCCACAAGGGCACGTGAGAAGGTATATACAGTGTGAGGTGTTACAGTTGGTGTGGTGCCTAATCTCCCATGTGAAGGTCTCAGAGAGCTGTATTGTTTTAACTGTCATGGTGTATCGGCAGACTCCACACATGCCACAGGGATAGTGGCCCGTGACCGGAGGTAGACGCCACAGTGTTTGTTGGGTTTCCTTTCTGGCTTTCTTAGGTCGGGTACTGATTAGGATATCCTTTAAATTCTGTGACCTCTTGAAGGCGAACCTGGGTTCTTCCAGGGTCATGTCACCTGTGTTCAATATTCCCCAGTGGTGTCTGATCGTGTTCCTGATCTGGTTAGATAGGGGGGTAAATGTGGTCACACACGTGATGGGTTGGTTCTCTGCAGGAACTCTTTCCTGGCGCTCAAGTAGTGCCTCACGGTTGTTATTCCTTGCCCGTTTCTTGGCTTTCAGGACCTCGCTTCTCGGATATCCCCTGTCGAGAAGGTTCCTAGACAGGATCGTGGATTCCTTTTTGTAATCATATACATCGCTACAATTGCGTCTTATCCGCAAGAATTGCCCAAAAGGCAAGTTGGTGCGTAGGGCCTTTGGATGGTGGCTTTTGTAGTGTAGAAGACTGTTGCGGTCGGTGGGTTTACGATACATGGTCGTGCTTATTGACCCCTCGTCTAGTCTTAGCGTTAGGTCCAGAAAGGCAATCTCCTTGGGTGAGGAGGTCATGGTGAAGTTTAGATGGGGGTTTAGTGTATTGATCCACTCTAGGAAAGCTTCATGTGAGGTTGTGGGGCCTTTCCACAGGATCAGGATGTCATCAATGAAGCGTTTCCACATTTTGATGTTGTTACGGAAAGGATTGGCCTCATGATGTATGTGAGAGCTTTCAAACTTGGCCATGTTGATGCGCTGCAAGCTTTTTTATCTTGAGAAGCTGACTGCAATTTCCTTGTTCAGAGCACCAGCTTCACAAGCTCCACAGGAACAGCTGGTAGTCTGTACGATAATGCTGCTTCTTGTCAAACTGACAAACACTTCTGCAGCATAATCCATCCATCACAGAGAATACTTCCTCAAGTTAACCCTCATTCAGTGTTTTGCAGAGATGCATTGAGCAAGCCTCTTATCTTGCCTTTTCACCGTGGGCCATAAATGGCTTCCTCAGACCGACTCTGTGTATGGGCACATCTTCAGAATCGTAGGTCAGTTTTGAACAACTACTGACCGCTAAGGCCAGACTTTTATCACCTCTGATTGATAGGCTGACCCAATCAGAGGGTCTGTTGTTTTTGAATCACAAGGCATCGCCTGTACACTGTGTGTCCAAAGCACGCAAGGATGATCTGCTGTCTTCCCTTATACCAGCTCGGGCTTTTCTCCATAGTGGAATTTTAATTAACTCCAGACTAGGGGGTGTCTGACCATCTCCCAACTGAAAGGGTCCTTCCTAGCAAGGTTAGGGCAGCTAAACACACATAAGAGCAAGTGTCTTCCCTCAGCCCCTCAGCCCATCGGCCTCTCTAAGGAATTGAGAGGGGCACAGGGGAGCTGTAATGCCCAGCAGAACAGCTCGCACTACACACAATGGTTCAACTCACCATCCTTCCCCAGTACAAATACACATCAGGTAGACAAAGGCACGAGAGACTGCACAGACTTGATCTGAAGGTTGGCTGGTTGTCCAACCTTGTTAAAATAGAGGGATGCAGATATTCCTGACTATAGATTTATTCCTGACTATAGATTAATTGCTGCCACCACTGCCACCTGTGTAGAGAGGGGGCAGGAGCCACTCTCTGTGAAATAGGGGTGCGCTGTGCCTGCCTCCCCTCGACCTCAGAGCCAAGCTCTATGTCTCAAGCCATGTAAACAGGGAGACCCTCTTTGGATTGTCATGCTCACTGGGGTAGGGATCTAGAAACCATACAGTAACTTTTTATTGACTTACCTGGAGATCAGCATAAGGCAGGGAAAGCACTCTTCCCAGAGATATGCAGAAGACTTCCATTCCAAATTTCCTCGATGTAGGCCTTTGCATCGAAAGACCCTCAGCGACGGCATCCTTTATGATGATGCCGGACTTCACATCACAGCCCTACAGCTCTTTGGAAATGCTGCTGCTTTATTCATCCCTGACACAGGCTCTCGCAATGCTCTGCAAACAGGATTTAAGGTAGCTAAATTGTTCAGCAGGCCTAGTTTGTCCCCTATATCTGGCCTATGCTTCATTGTGATTGGCCTGAACTTGTGACTTTGTCCCAGCTACAACACAATCAGATAACCACAGTTTGCGCCTTGTGCTTTTAGGTACTCTTTTAACTTACATCTTTAAAATTGCATGTCACCGGTTGGATTTTTGTTGTTTTGGTCGCAATTTGTTTTTGTGTTTTCACTTTATAACTGTTTGTGCACTGCATAAATAGTTTACACATGGCCTCTAAGTTAAGTCTGACTGCTTTTGTGCCAAGCTACCAGAGGGTCAATAGAATTGTGGTTGCTGTTTGAGAAGGTCTTTACCCCCTCAACCAGTAACCCAATTCCCAACATGTGCACTTACATACAGCTGTATAAACCTGTGCACAGAAGCGTATCTTCCATTGGTGCAGGAGGTGCAGGTGTGGACCTAGCCCTGCCTACGTTAGCTTGGTTAATTAAAAAGCCAAGTCTTATTCTTACAGAATTCAAGGATGGAGGTGGAGGCTCTGACTTTCAGTGGGAGGCTGTTCCACATTTTAGGAGCAATGTAAGAGAATGTCCATCTTCCTGATCTGGTTTTGTGTATACATTGGATGTGTGTGCATAGGAGTCCTGTGGAGCAGAGGTGTCTGTGTGGATGGTGGAAGGAGATGCAACTGTTCAGATAATTGGGGCCTAAGTTGTGAAGTACCTTGAATGTGTGTGTGTGTGAGGAGTTTGAAATAAGCGTGTTTGTGTATCGGGAGCCAGTGGAACCTCCTGAGGTTTGGTGTGACATGCGTTCTGCATGGGAGGTTGATGATGAGTATGTCTGCTGAGTTCCAGATGGTTTATAGTCTTCCAGTGAGTTGGTTGGTGATCCACGTATCAAGGGTACATACTACAACTTGCTGGTAAC
Source organism: Lissotriton vulgaris (assembly GCF_964263255.1). Classification (NCBI taxonomy): domain Eukaryota; kingdom Metazoa; phylum Chordata; class Amphibia; order Caudata; family Salamandridae; genus Lissotriton; species Lissotriton vulgaris. The sequence continues at coordinate 85,505,051 of NC_141691.1, read as the reverse complement.
TAGGGCATGAATAACAGTTGTTCTAGTGTTTTTTGAGAGACATTTGAAGGTCTCTCTCAATGCCTTCAGGCTGTGGAAGCAGGATGCAGTGACGGTGTTGACTTCTGCGGGCAAGTTCACTTTGCTGTCAATGAAAATTCTGAGGGGGTGTGGGTCTCATTTTGGAAGGCCACCACTTAGAGTCCCATGGTGAGGTGTTCTTGCTGAAGATAACCATTTCTATCTTGCCTGTGTTGAGCTTGAGAAAGTTGGCTTTTATCCACTTAGCTACTTCTGACATATAGGCGGTGAACTTGTTTCTTGTGTTGGGGTTCTTGTCCGAACGGGGAGAAATGAGAGGGAGAGTATGAGTTGCATGTCATCAGCGTAGGAAGGGATGTTAATGTTGTGTGCACGGATGACGGAGGGCCAGAGTGATTATGTATGCTTTGAGGAGGGTGCGACTGAGAGATGAATTTTGTGGCACCCTACAGATGAGTTTGTGGACTTCCAAGGAGTAAGCTGCCAGGCTGACAGCTTATGTTCTATCCACTAAGAAGGAGCATATCCAGCAGACAGCGTGTGCTTGGATGCATTCTTGTGCAGGTGCCCGATGAGTATGGGGTGTGAGACCTTGTTAAATGCTGTGGTGAAGTCCAGGAGAAAAAGGGCTGATGCGTCTCCTCGGTCAAGGATCATGAGGATGTCATCTGTGGCATCAATGAGTGCTGTTTCTGTAGTGTGGTCGGCCCTGAATCTGGACCGCGTGACTTCGAGGAGCTGGTGGTTGCTGAGGTGGTCGGTGAGGCCTCAGCTGATTAGTTTCTCTAAGACCTTTGCTGGGTATCGTAGGAGATAGTTGGTTCTGTAGTTGGGAAGCGTGCTGAGTCAGAGGATGGTTTCCTGTGCATGGCTATGTTGGAGGCATGTTTCCAGATATCCTGGAATGAGGATCAGTTGATGGAGGCATTGAGGATGGGTGATAGTGCTTCGCTGACTTGTAGGAGTCCTGTGGTTAAGGGTCAGATGGGGACCCCAAATGCGAATTCTGACAGTAGTGATAGTGGGTAAGAGCTGTGTTTTTGGTGTTCCGTATCTCCTGGTGGTTGCGGCTTAGATCTGATTTGAATATGTTGTTATCTGCGGTGTTATGACTTGTCCTACTTTTGTGCACCAGTTTTGCCTGTTGCATGCAGTGGCGTTTAGTCAGCCTGACTTCTTCTATGTACCAAATAGCCTGTGATTGGCCCTTTTCCAAAGGGTTGCGCTTGAGAGGAGCCAGGGTGTCGGCGCAGGAGGTGATCCAGCTGTTGGGACTCTTGATGGTTTTCAACAAGTTGCTAGTGTGCTCGAGCTCGTGCACAGAGTGTGGTAAAGCCTATTCATCTTCTGTGATGCTTTTCTAGCTGCAGCGGGCCATTCCAGTGGTGGTGGATCTGTGATGGTGAATGATGGGTATGCTGAAACTGACAGGTTTGTCCAGGTCATTGTTGCTGCTTGTCAACTGTGACGTTGGTCAATGAGGAAAAATTTTGGTCCAATAAGTGTCAAGCGGCGTAGATGGGTTTAGCTACATGTTGGATGAGGCCAAGGTTTTAGAGGTTTTATAGAAGGGCAGCAAAGTTTGGGTCGGTGTAGTCTTCTAGATGAAAGTTCAGGTCTCTGAGGAGCATTTAGTTTCTGGCATTGATAATGAGGGGTGCGATTAAGTCTGTGATGTGACTGGTGAAATTGGTGTTGGGTCCCGGTGGTCTGAATATGAGGGTTCTGCCCAGAGACAAGATGGCTGTGATAAGTATCTTGAACGTGAGGTGTTAAATGTAGCTGATCGGTGTGTCCATGTAGGTGGTGCAGCTGATGGTATCTTTGAAAATGATGGTGCTCCACCTCCAGGCTTGTGCTGAAAGTCTTGCTTAGTGATCTTGTAGCTGACGGGGATGCCTGTAGTTTAGCCATGTTTCTGTGAATAAGGGTAATCTGGTCTTATCTATATCCATTCAAGTCGCTATTTATATTCGTTCTCAAATTCATCCTTACATTCAAATGGGAGAGCTCCAGTAAGGAGATGCCAATCTGGCCACTATAGCTAGTGTCAGACTAGCAAGAAAGGGCGGGCAGTCCTTTTCCTTTTTGGGGCCCAAGTTATGCCTCCTACTCTTTGGTTCTGCAGTTCCTTTACCTAGGTCAGGAAGATATTTAAGACCTTGCTCTTCTAGGCGAGGTCTCCTCTGTATGTGCTTGTGATCTGTTAGTGCTGGGAAAGCCCAATGGGGTAGCCATGTGTTCTATAAATGGTTTTGCATTGTATTGTATCACCTCTTCCCTTTCCTTGTTACCCATTCAACTTCTCTCCCATGGGCTCACCAGTCCTTTCTCATCCAATTCACTTACACTCTGTTTTCATCACTCTTCACCTTTGAAACTGTCATAATTCAAGCTTAATTTTCTGCTTCTCTTAGGTGGATCCACTATCCTTCTTCCACAAGCACATTCTGTATCAAGATGTAATCCTGTCTCTGACCTTGACTATGAGGTTTCTCCTCCTTTGTTGATCAATCCCTATCGTCACTTGATTCAATTCATTGAATACCCACATTTTTCACCCCTTCGTTGGATTGTACCTCCTACGTTTTTCTTTACTAAGCAATTTTGTTGCTCTCTTTGAGGCATGAACCATGGATTACTTTCAAAGTCTCATTTTCATTCTGCTTCCTGTAAGAGCTCCTTAAGCGCCCACTCACGCCTGTATCAGACAGTGACGGTCAGTCCACACTGTGTATCTCGCAACTAAGACACTGTTCCTCTTAGCGTCTCCCACGCAGATGTATAATTGTGGCCTGAAAACCCATTATAAGGATAAAACTTGGGGGCTTGGCTTCGGCGCCGAGGAAGATGGCTGCGGTTCGGGAACGATTCCAGGTCAAAATTCTTCACCATGACCCTCGAGTCTGCAGACAATAACGGCGTATAGTTTCTGACGTCGGGAAACAGCATTCTAAAGCCGCAGGGTGCGGCGCATGATTAAAGACTTTTCCTCATTGTCTGGTGCAGGGCGTCTGAGGATCGTCCCCCATTTTAGACGGTGCTAGACGCTGCTGCCCAGACTTTGCTGTTTTGTGAAGCGTTCTGTTTTCCTGCTTATTATGTGAGGCATGGTAGGAAACTCTTTATTCAGAAACGTTTTTCAGCAGCTTTTCCTTTCCTGCTTGCAAACAGCCCTACCAGCCTGCTGTGAAATGCAAGCTATTGGAACTGTTTATTAAATGTGTATCAGCCACCATTTTAAGATCTCTGCCTTGCCCCTATATGTACTTCTCCTCAGTTATTACCTGTTTCTTCGACTTACAACTGAGGAAATTCATTTTTAAATGATTTTCAACTATCCATAATTTTGACATGGCTGATGTCTATTTACCCTGCCTGCTGAAGATTTTTGCCTTGCTCCATATGTGCTTATTTCATCAGAGAGATTAACATTTTTGCTTTTTGAAGATTTTTTGTCCTTTCACCTCGGACTACTTCTCTCAGTTGCTGTTCTCTATTTTAGTACATTGTTCCACTAATAATCCACACAGTCAGTAACTGTCTTCTATACCTTGAAGAGATAAATCTTTCCCTTCAACCAACATGGCAACGTCACGCACAATTTGGATCAACACCCAAAATCGCACTACGACTAACCCATCTTTGGAAGATGCTAATCCTTTCAGTATTTTGCAGGACGTTTTAGATGACACTTCAACTGAATCGCAAAGTGCAAAAGGCTCCTCCTCTTCTCGCAATACATCAAAACCTTCCACCAAGACGTCCAGGGAAAAGAGTCAAAACGAACCCCCATCTCCTACCAATTCAGCTTCCTGTATATCTATGGAACTTTTGTTGGAGGAAATCCGTGCCCTTAAACCTTACATGACTTCAAAACCTTGAAGTTAATTGGTCTCACACGGAACAAAGGGTAGACACCCTTGAAAGACAGTTCGCTTCAGCTCAACCAGTTATTGACCAAGTACCTTTTGTTCACAAAGAAATTTCCAGTCTTAAGCAGCAAGTTGAGAATTTGGAAAACAGGAACAGGCGCAACAATCTCCGCATTTATGGCCTTGTGGAAGGCCTTGAGGGCTCTAATCCCATTTCTTTTTTCAAACTTTTTTACCTACTCTTCTCGGCCTTCCTCCTTCCCCCACTTTGAACATTCAATGGGCTCATCAATTAGGTCCACCTTCTCGCTCATCTGTCTCATCCTCCAATTCAGCAAAGCCAAGAGGCGTCATTCTATACTTTTTGGAGTATACTGATCTTCTTAAAGTTCTTCATGCAGCCAAGCAGAAAGGAAAGATTACATGGAATGGTTCTAATCTTTTCTTTGCTCAAGACTACGCCAAAACAACCGCTGATCGTCGCAAAAAAGTCTTGGAGATGAGACCTGCTCTTCGTTCCCTGAATGCTCGCTATGGCCTTTTTCACCCATGTCTCTTCAAAGTGACTTACAATAATCGAACGACGTACTACGAAGATCCAGCGTTACTTCAACAATTTTTGGATTCCTGCGGAGCGAGTTCAATTGACATTCCTCATTCTTGATTCCTGAATATTTGTATTTTTACTGATGTGACCTATTATTAAGATGGCTGTTTGTCACTGTCACTGTCTTCACTTTTCCTACTGTATATTGTAATACATGCTCTGTTGAATATTGTAATATGTATCTTGTTTTATTGTGATTTTAATGATTCAAACTGTTTCCTTTTGATTCCCTTTTTAGATGCAGCCTCGTGGTTCTTTGTTTTCTGTGTCATCTTTGTTCTACCTGGAAGTATGTTTCCTTCTGCCGCGTCCTTGTGGATTTCCCGGTCCGACGTGCTGCCTTCCTTCTGTGGTTCCACCACCCCCAATCTTCTTGTTGGTTCGTGATGTATTTTTCTGGCATATTTCTTTATTTTCAATGTATGGTTTTGTCTTGTCTTCTCCGTTTTCCCTCTTTTTCTCTTCAGTTTATTATTTTCCCTACTTTTCGCTTCCCTCTTCCTCTTTATATTTATTTCTATATTACTTAAAAGTACTCCTCTTCTTTTTACTACTTCTTTTATCTTTATATCTCTGAATCTTCTATATAAATTCTTCTCTTCTGTTTTTTCCCATTAATTTGTTGCAAGCTCTATACTCCTCTATTTTTGCATAATGGTTATATATGCTATATTGGAAAAACGTTATTGTATTCCTTTTTATACAGCTTTGTTCATGTTTATACTAGTTATTTTCACTTAGAGTAGTTACTTGGAATGTTAAAGGAGTTAACAACCCTATCAAAAAGACAACATGTTCTAACTCACCTAGCTAGATTGAATGCAGACATCGTCTATGTCATAAAAAGCACCAATTTTCAGTACTTCATCAAGAACATGACCTGGATGGCCGTTGGGTTATTGTTAAACTGCTTATTAATCAAATTCCTTTAATATTGTTTAATGTTTATGCACCTGTAACTGTTGATAATAATTTTTGGGTTCATATTGCTGATAAGCACCTTCTCCTTGATGAGGACTATGTTATTTTTGGAGGTGACTGTAATCAAATTATCGACCCCATTTTAGATAGACGTTCCTCTGTCAAATTTTCTAATTCTAAGATGCATTCGCAATTCTCCTCTGTTATACGCTGTAAAACTCTAATTGATACTTGGAGATTGTGCAATCCTGATTTACAGGAATACACTTTTTATTCCCCTCCTCATAATTCACAATCCAGGATAGATTATCTTTTCCTTAGCAAGCCCCTTTCTCAATTTCTTTCCCATGCTGAAGTTGGCTCCATCCTAATCTCAGATCATGCTCGTGTGTGTAGACTTTGATTTGTTACCTTTCTCTCCTTCCTCAGGTAGATGGCGTTTCAACAACGCATTGTTATTAGATCCTACTTTCACAGGCCAATTCACTTCTTTTGCTACTGAGTTCTTTTCCATTAATTCTACTCCAGAATCTTCTCTGGTTATGATCTGGGACTCATTTAAAGCAGCAGCAAGAGGTTTTATCATAGGCTTTGTATCTCGTAAGAGGAAACTTTTTGAAGCTAAAAATGCTTAACTACTATCCAACTACTATCCAAGATTAAACGCCTTGAATACTGTTATTACCGGTCTAATTCTGAAGCAACACTAAAAGATCTCCTTGATGCAAAAATTTCTTTTAATAAATCTTCTACAGAAGCTGCTTCCTCCTATCTCTTAAAGAGTAGTGCCCGTTATTACGGCGGTCAGAATAAGATGGGTAAACTACTTGCTAATTACTTAAAAATACTCCTCTTCTTTTTACTACTTCTTTTATCTTTATATCTCTGAATCTTCTATATAAATTCTTCTCTTCTGTTTTCTCTTATTAGTTTGTTGCAAGCTCTATACTCCTCTATTTTTGCATAATGGTTATATATGCTATATTGGAAAAACGTTATTGTATTCCTTTTTATACAGCTTTGTTCATGTTTATACTAGTTATTTTCACTTAGAGTAGTTGCTTGGAATGTTAACGGAGTTAAAAACCCTATCAAAAGACAACATGTTCTAACTCACCTAGCTAGATTGAATGCAGACATCGTTTTTATTGAGGAAACTCATTTAACAGAACTAGTTGGGTTGGTCATGTTTTCTCTTTTCCCCTGCTTTTGGGGAAAAAATGACACATCTATACTATGTCATAAAACGCACCAATTTTCAGTACTTCATCAAGAACATGACCTGGATGGCCGTTGGGTTATTGTTAAACCTCTTATTAATCAAATTCCTTTAATATTGTTTAATGTTTATCCACCTGTAACTGTTGATAATACTTTTTGGGTTCATATTGCTGATAAGCTCCTTCTCCTTGATGAGGACGTGATAGAACTAAAATTTATTTATACGTACTATCACGGGTGCCTCACTATTTAAAGATACTGATATTCGAAATGAATTTGTTACTTTTTATAAAACCTTATACACCCCTGAACAATCCCCTTCCTCAGAAGAACTCTCATCTTTCTTTCACTCGATACGTTCTCCTTCTTCCCATGATACCGATTTTAGCCATTTAGAATCTGATATTACTCTTTCGGAAATTAAGGCTGCTGTAGCAAAACTGAAAAGGGGGAAAGCTCCTGGTCCAGATGGCTTTACTATTGAATATACAATATCTAGGTTTATGGTTTTCACCTACTATTTCGGAAACTTTGAAAGAAAATTTTGACGATCTTTTAAAATCCTTGTCTGTCTATAGATTGCTGGCACCCTCTTTTTCTTTCGTGGTGGGGTCGCTTAGACTCTATTAAAATTATGTTGTCTCCACTTATTCTCTATCTTTTATCTATGATTCCAGTACATATTCCTAGTTTCTACTTTAAAAAAATTGATTCTTTACTATCCAAGTTTCTTTGGAAAAATAAATCTCCCCGAATAGCTCTCAACACTCTTAAAGCGGACAAAACTTCGGGGGACTTAAATTTCCTGATTTTAAATCATATCACCTCGCCTTCTCTTTGAAACAATCTTCTCGTTGGCTTTCAACAGATCAATGTTCTCAACCACCTATTTGGTTGACTATTGAAAAATATTTGATAACTCCTTTTAATTGTAATGAATCTCTTGCTTTTACTCATACTCTTTCTTCCTTTCGCTCTAAAGTAATAGCCCATACACGTAAGATCTTGACTCCCTTTCTCTCATCTTCTTATCCTTCTCGGTCTTCACTAGATCAACAACCAATCTGGCATAATCAATCTTTATGCATTAAGGGCCGTGCATTTTATTGGAAATCATGGAGACTCCGCGGTTTACTTTGGATTTCACAGCTAGTCTCAAATAACTGTCCTTTAACTTTTTCCGAATTACAGCAACAATTTTCTTTACCTTCGTCCTGTAAGCCCTAATACGATGCCCTTCTTCCTTCACTTCTACAATATCTTCTCTCTTTACCACCGTCCTCCATTATCCCCTCCAAATCCTCTGCTCTTTTCTCTCTCTTATCTGCCACTACCTCGCCTTCTTCCTTTTACAAAACTCTTTACCTCTCCTATGATAGAGTCAAGGGGAAATCTGAATTGGCCTGGGAAAAAGATCTCGCAGAGTGTTGGTCCATTCATTTATGGGACAAATTATGGTTGAAAATACACAAAACCTCTAGAGCAGCTAATCTCTCCCAAACTCTTTATTTTATCTACAAACGCGTTATTTTTACGCCACTGAAATTAGCCTCTTTGTCCTCTGACCTTCCCTCTTCCTGTTGGTCATGTAATGGGAATCTTGCCAACTTCAAGCATATGCTTTTTGATTGTCCTTCCCTATTTTGTTTTTGGCATTTTGGTCCCAAATTAATACAATTTTCCATACCCAAATTCCCTTCTCTATTTCTAATATCTTTTTAGGTTCCTTGTCTCCTTCTTGGCCTCACCCATTTCCCACCCCTTCCTTAATTGATCTCTTATTGGTGATTGCTCTTCATTTGATTACGTCAAACTGGAAACAAGCAGACAAGGTTACTTTCAGAGCCTGGTGGAATGCTGTATGTTTTCATCACCGACTAGATACACATAATGTTACCCCCTTATCTTTGTCCATTAAAAGAGATCTTCTCTGGTTACCCTTAACCACATACCTCACTGATATAACGTCTCCTCCTCCCAATACAATTATTACTCCTGATGAAGTTAGGAAACCTCCATAAATACTTTTATTAGCTTCTTGTTTATATCCCAATGTTCATAATATCGGGTTTTTCCTTTTTAATTATTGCATTTCAGAGTTTTAGTATAGTTCTAAATTGACTATTGCTATTTGTTGATATTACACTGCCTTTTGAGATTCAGGTAATTTTGTTTCTTGCTTGTACTGTTATACATTGATAATTCCCTTCTTCCCTCCCTCCCTGCCCCCCTCTCCTCCCTGCCCTCCCCTCTTTATTATACTCTAATATGTAATTTCTTCTACAAATGTATAACATTACTTTTCATAATGTATTTTATTTATATATTATCCATGATTATGTATGTTATACTCTCTTTTTTCATCAATACATTTTCACTTGAAACTTAAAAAAAAAATAAGGATAAAACTCGAAAATGTCTTTCCAATCATGGCACAGACGCTTGGGGGTCGAGGAATTGGGCAATTATATTGTCCCTCTCCTGATTGGTTTTCCTATATTTATTTATGTATTTATTTATTTTTATGCCCGCCCCCTTGGCCCCCCCCGGAGTAAGTATATTTATTCAATTGTTGCCACACTGAGGTATGCATACGCTCCTGACGTCTCTGGAGATTTTTTTCTTAACAAAGGGTTTACAGGTGTATATTTTGTTGCTATAAAACTTAGATTTTATGAATCAATTCTTACAGACAGCCACCTTTCTCTAAACCCCTTTATTACTTTTTACAGATGTTCCCTGGACCCCTTGTCCTGAATAGACCCTTGTTTTTCGTGTATAGGTTGAAACATTGTCGACAGACAAGACATGGCCTCTATAATCGATCACAAGAGGTGATGCCCCATAAGAATGATGTGCAGGGCAAATTAAAGATGCCTACTTAAACTCAGAGCTGATGCAAGGTGACTTTCTCACACAAAACATGACTTTATTGAATCTTAGAAAACGTACACCATCTCCAGGAGGGGATGGAAGACCTCATTCATTGTGTCTAAGTATGCGCTGAGAAAGTCAAAAGAAATGGCTAAGAAAACGATCCTATCACTTGCTAAAGGGACTCCAAATCTATCCATTAGTTCAATAAGGGAGTAGAAGGTCCTTCACCATTGACAGCTTCTCCCACAGTCGCGGTCCGTGCACATAACAGCGGTGAGGTGGTGGGGCCCGGTGGAGGGGGATTCCGACGGACGATGCAGAGGGAACATTAAATAAATAATTTGTTTTCCATCTGCATCGTCCGTCCGAATACCCCCACACAGCCCCACCACTGTTACCTGCACAGACCACGGCTGCCCACACCCCTACTTCTATAAACAAAATATCATCCAAATACTGAAAAATATATTTTTAACGTTTTTATTAGAAAGCAAATACAATCTGCATATACATTTCTTGCAATCGAGATGACAGTTGTACACAGTCTATCAGTGAACATTCCACACAAAGATAACAGAGCTTCAATGATCTCCGAATCATGATCCAATATTGGAGGTGTACATATGTTCCCCCTGTAGGCATTCCATGTGCCCCATACTCTTTCCCCATTTCTTTGGACATCCTCTGAGAATGTATGTAGCCTTCTCGGCCGCCATGACCATATCCATATCCCTACACCACTCAAGTAGAGTTGGAGCATGTGCCATCCCCCAATTCTGTACTAGATTTCACTTGGCAATCATCATTCCCGTCATTGCCCACTTACGTTCAGCGTGACTAAGGTCTGTGGGCTCTCCCATGCATTCAGAAGGCAGCTCCTAGGATCAAGCGGGACTTTTTTCTCGTTGACATCTCTAATAGTGTCCATCACTGCTGCCCAGTAAGGTGTAAGCAGTGGGCATTCCACAGTGTGTGATAGAATGTATCCATTTCACCACATAGGCGTAGACAGTACGGGTCTGGGGTTCTTCTTATCTTATGCAGTGTCACCCGTGTGTAATAGGTCCTGTGTAGTATTTTCAGCTGTACCAACCTTAATCTAGAGGAGACTGCCACCTCTCTAGGCGACGCAGTCAAATTCTGCCAGTCAGTGTCGTCCATATCTCCGATCTCTGTCTGCCAAAGCGTCCTGAGTCGGACGAGGGGATCCATCTGATTATTAATAATTTTCCTGTAGGTGAGTGAAGCTGCTTTTTTGTCTTAATAGTCAGTTAATTGTCGGTCCTCTAAGGGGGATGATTCAGGGAGTACTTCCGCTGTTGGAAGGGCTGCGTCTATCGCATGTTTGATTTGCATATACCAAAACGTTTCCCCAGGAACCATTTTATCTTGTTCCTGCAGGTGGGCAAAGCTAACAACTTTACCGTCTTGCCAGAGGTCCCCCAGCCGGGAAATCCCTATCAAGTCCCATTTTTGGACTCCCTTACTCTTTCCCACGGTTCTTAGTCTGCCTGTGTCCCACAGCGGCGTGTTTTGCGTTAGTTTGTCTGACCATCCCAAGTGTCGCGTTACTGTGTGCCAGACATGAATCGTGTGTGTCGTCGGTCCCATGAGGTCAGGTGCTTTTCGTTTGTTATAAAGTCCCCCATTAACTCCTCCTGTCCCAAGGGGATATGCAGGGTCACTGTCGGGCACGCAGACCCATTGATTAACTGTGAGTTGTGAGGCCCAATAGTATGCCCAGATATCGGGTAGAGCAATCCCCCATCGTACCAACTTCTAATTTATTTATTCGCTGCAACTCTTGCCGGTTTGCCATCCCAAAGGAGGGTAGCAACCTCTGAGTTCACTGCTCTAAAGTACGAGTCCGGGACTCAATAGGGCTTGTTGTTCCGGGTGTATAAGAATTTGGGTAGGACCATCATTTTAAAAGTGCTGCTCTGCCCAGTAGGGTGATTGGCAACGCGCTCCCATGCTTAATATCTCGCTTCAGCCTTTGCAGCGGTGCTTGAAGTTTAAGTGCTAGGAATTTGTCCGAGTCGGACGCTATGTGGATTCCGAGGTATTTAAAACCATCTATTACTATTTGGACCGTACATCCCCTAGGCAGCCGTGGAGTCTGGCCACTTAAAATGTAGAGTACGGATTTGTCCCAATTGATTGCATACCCCGACCCGAACACCTCACAGATGTTAAGTAGTGCGTGGAGGGACCACGTGGGCGAGGCTATGTATATAAGGACGTCATCAGCATAGAGGGAGATACGATCCTCCCTTCACTTCCTCCATTTTATACCTCAAATTACTGGGTCCCACCTAATCCAGGCAGCCAGCGGTTTCAGGACCAATGTGAACAATAGGGGCGACAGCGAGCAGCTTTGTCATGTCCACCTTCCCAGTGTGATCTCACGGGATATGTGTCTATTGGCAACTACATGTGTGATAGGGTTAGCATACAGTTGGTGTACCCAGGAGCAGAATATGAACGGGTGAATCAGCTTAGTAAGATGGGGTGTCAGCCTGAGCTCCAATGTTTTGGCTAGAATCTTGGCCTCTACGTTGATCAGTCGATATGATGTGCATTCTACAGTGGGTTTGCCAGGTTTGTGGATTGCCACTATGGTGGCCAATCACTGATCTCTAGGGAGTTCTCCTTGGGCTCGACTTGCCTCATACATTTTCAACATATGAGCGGCTACCTTATCCGCCGTGCATTTATATCATTCTATTGAGATGCCATTAGGGCCGCTGGCTTTACCTGACTGTATCTTGTAGATGGCTACCTTGCACTCATCTACTGTAATATCTGCCTCAAGCCGGTCGGCCTCCTCAGGCATGAACCTCGGCCCATGGATATCTTTAAGGAATGCAAGTGCTTCCTGGACTGTTGTTGTGTTTGTGGATGTGTATACCCGTTCATAATGTGTTGCTAGTGCAGTCACTATTTTCTGTGGGTCTGACATTATGTCACCATTCTCCGATCGGATCTGCGCTATCCATATATTCACCCTCTCCCTCCTATCTAACCAAGCATGAAGTTTACCGGCTGTGTTCCCAGATTCATAGATCCTGTGTGGGACTGTCGTTATGCGGGTTTTAGCAACCCCTCAAAGGTACTCCCTATATTCCTGTCCTTTAACACGCAGCTCATGTGCGTTGGTGTTGGAGGGGTCTCTAGCATGTTGAGACTCCAAAAGCTGCACCTCATGTTCTAAGGCCTCTTTGTCATTTTTCTTTTCTTTTTTATGACCTTCGATGAGGGAGATGGCCCGCCCAGGTATGACTGGTTTATACGCATCCCACAGAGTTAGCGGAGAGGTGACCGATGTCTAATTTTCTTGCAAGTATTGCGTTGTTGCAGTTATTAAGCCTTTCTTGATCTCAGGATTGAGTAGGAATCCCGGGTATATGCGGTACATACAATGCTTGGTAGGGCTGTGTGATCGAATCTCCGCCAACACCGGGGAATGATCGGAGATCCGCCTGGGCAAATATGAGGCTGCTCCAAACCTCCCCATGTTATCCATTGCCGTGATAATGTAGTCTATGCGTGAAAGGCTGTTGTGAGCCCCAGAGTGAAAAGTATATTGTCTCTGGTGTGGCTTTTGGAACAGCCATATATCCAGTAAACCGTATGCTTCTAAGAATTAAGCCAAGTGTGATCTAAGACAGTGCTGGGATCGGGGGTGGGGTGTACGGTCCATTGCATCGTTTATTGTCATGTTAAAGTCGCACCCCAATGTCAGGTCCCCCTCTGGCAGTGCAAGTAGGAACCTGCCCAGGTACTGAGGGGCTGATGAGTGTAGGGCGGGTGGGATATAGAAAGGTACTAAATTAAGTAAATGACCCTCCCATTGGATCGAAGTTGCGGCAAAGCAGCCCTGTTCATCTTTGGAAGTGCGTTGAACGATGAGAGGGAATTGCTTTCTAAGGAGGATTCCCACCCCTCGGGACCCTGAGGTAAACTCTGAGTGCACTATTAGCTGGAACCCCAATCGGTCCAGTGCTTTACACATGGACCCTACTAAATGTGTTTCCTGCAACAGTATGACTGCTGGGACCTGCGTCTCAAGTATTGCAGCACCAACCCTCGCTTTATCTTGTCCCGCAACCCATTGACATTCCATGAGAGGAACAACAACGTTGGTGTTGAAGTGCGTTGTTCCATTGGATCAGGTGAAGTAATACAAAGTATGGGTCTCTATTACGAACTGGATATCTGAGGTCAAGTGTAAATATGTTCCCGTAATGACTGTGTTCCAGTGTTTGAAGATCATTAACTATCATAACAATAACAACAAAAATAACTTCATGTTGCAAACGGACAGCATCTCCAAGTGAATATTTTACCCCCCAGTTTTTGCGCACACGGATCATTAATGTATGCATAGAGGCGCATTTCACAATCCTGTTGGTGCTAAAAGATAGTTCTAATACCATGACAACCCAAAATATTAACAATACCCTTCCCACCACCCCCATGAGTAACAGTTCCCCCCTCCTTGCAACCCTGCCTTGTAGGTCTAAATCTACCCAAATCCCCAATAGCAGAGCGCCTATCATCCAACTAACTAGATACCAAAGGTAGGGTTGCGCTGTGCCGGCACTCAACAGCCTCCTCCTCCTGGGCCCCCAGCCTTGCCCTTACACCATTGAGGGTTAATACTATATTCTAAAGTCCATAGTCCACTCAGCTTTATGCCAGTCCATTATGCTAAATAGCAGAGAAGAGCATATTATGTCCAGAGAAAGGAACCCTCCCTCCCCTGCACCCCGAAAAAGACAAAGAGATAATTACAGACCAGTTGAGTACATGAAGTCTTTTAATTTCCCAGCACGTGCTCTGTCACTGCCAGGGCTGATGGAGAGGGAGCTTCTGGATCTCGATGCGGATCGCACCCTTTCCCCACGCCAATTCGATGACTCCTTGGAACATTGGCCAGAGGTTCTGCGGTCTGTCTCCTCCCGCCGGCAATGCTCCTGGGAGGGACTTCCATCCAGCCATTGTTGGGCCTCTTCTGGCGTCATGAAGAACCAAGACTTTCCGCTGTCCACAATCTTTAGCTTGGCGGGGAAAAACGGCATGTACTTGAGTCCCCTGTCTCTAAGAGCTCATTTTATCCCTTCAAAGGAATTCCTCTCTCACTGTACCTTCAGAGTAAAGTCCTGGAAGAATCGGATCATCGCATTTTCATAGGGGAGGTCACCATTGAACCTGGCCGCTTACAGAATTGCTTCCCGATCACGGAAATTCAAAATACGTGCAATGATGGTCCGGGTGGTGCTCCAGGTGTCGGCTTGGGTATTGGGTTCTGTGTGCCCTTTCCACAGAGAATAACGGCTACAGTCTCTTGGGCTTAAGGTGATGCAGGATAAGGTCTTCAAGAAAGAGATCCATGCTGGGGCCTTCCGCCCCCTCAGGCACCCCTACCACCCGGATGTTGTTGCGGCGGGCCCTTCCTTCCTGAATTTCCAGATGTAGCACCATTTTTTTATGTGGGTGGACCAATTTTTGAACCCTTTCCTCCAACTTACGTGTCATAGACTGCAGCTCCCCTATATGTTCCTCTGTTACAGTGACTCTGTCAGAGTTTTCCGCATGTTGGCTCTCATGAGGTTCATCCGATGGACAACGGAGAAACAGCGGCCCTCATCCTCCTAGACCTCTCCGCGGCATTCGACACTGTCTGCCACCGCACCCTAGTACAGCGCATCAGCAACGTCGGAATCCAGGACAAGGCGCTGGAATGGATCATCTCCTTGCTCGACGGAAGAACACAGAGAGTCCGCCTGCCACCGTACAAGTCAGAGGCCTCCGAAGTCATCTGCGGCGTCCCTCAAGGATCCTCTCTGAGCCCCACCCTCTTCAACGTCTACATGAGCCCCCTCGCGGCCATCTCACGCCAACACAACCTCAGCATAATCTCCTACGCCGACGACACCCAGCTGATCCTCTCCCTGACCAACGACCCCGCCACCGCCAGAGCGAACCTGCACGAAGGGATGAAAGAGGTAGCCGAGTGGATGACGACCAGCCGCCTGAAACTGAACTCTGACAAGACGGAGGTCCTCATCCTGGGCTCTTCACCCTCCGCCTGGGACGACTCCTGGTGGCCTCCCGCCCTGGGCACCGCACCCAAACCGACAGACCATGCACGCAACCTGGGCTTCATCCTGGACTCCTCCCTCTCCATGAGCAGGCAAGTCAACAACGTCTCCTCGGCATGCTTCAACATCCTACGCATGCTACGGAAGATCTTCTGGTGGATCCCCACCGAGACCAGGAAGACCGTCACCCAGGCCCTCGTCACTAGCCGACTGGACTACGGCAACGCCCTCTACGCCGGTACCACCGCCAAGCTCCAGAAGAGACTCTAGCGGATCCAGAACGCCTCAGCCAGACTCATCCTCGACATCCCACGAACCAGCCACATCTCCGGACATCTGAGAGACCTCCACTGGCTCCCCGTCAACAAAAGAATCACCTTCCGCCTCCTCACCCACGCACACAAAGCCCTACACGACCAAGGCCCGAGCTACCTCAACAGCCGGATCAACTTCTACGCTCCCAAACGCCACCTCCGATCAGCCAACCACGCCCTCGCCGCCGTCGCCCGCATCCGAAGAGCGACTACAGGAGGAAGGTCCTTCTCCTACCTGGCCGCCAAGACCTGGAACTCCCTCCCGACCGACCTGCGCCTGACCCAAGACCACCTCTCCTTCAGGAAGAAGCTGAAGACCTGGCTGTTCGAGCAGTAGCGGCACCCCCCCTCCCCCAGCGCCTTGAGACCCTACGGGTATGTAGCGCGCTCTACAAGTGTCATTGATTGATTGATTGATTGATCTAGATTGTGACCGTGTCAAGTTTGGTTTCTAGATTTGTCCCCACTCCCTGTATCGCTGCCATAATTTAGCTAAGTGACGGTTCGTCTGTGGTCGTGTCCTCGTCCCGCGCCCCCCCTCCAAGGTCAGCTGTCGCGGTACCGCATATTTGACCATTTTATTAGCTTGGACAGAGGCCGCAGCCCCCTTCGGCTTCGTCATGGTGTGGTTCGTCTCTGGGTTCAGGCGTTAAGATATGGTCGGGGACCCTCACCGCACCAGTGTCCACTCTCGTCCAAGGGGTCTCACTCTCTCAGTGTCAGGGGATGATTCAGCTAGGTAGTAATATGATGTAGGCCCACTCCCTGAAAGTGCGCTGCGGTCTCTCAGGCCACGCCAGTCGGGCAGTGAACTTCCCGCAAGGAGGGGGGATGACAGCAGGGAGTGTCAGATAAATTTCAAAAATGACCCTGTCAAGGGCACCTCTGAGCCAGAAGATAGCGCCCCATCTGCTTGATCTCAACAATGTAGGCCCCCACTGGAGCAGCGCTTCACTCCGTAGACACTGCTGCAGCTCTGCAACTCTTTAGCTGGCCATATCCCTAGGTCTACTCCATGGATAAATATAGTCTGGAGCCCAGCACCTGCAGACAGGCAATTTGAGACATGTTGAGGGAACCTTATTTAAATATACTTCTCTATCTTCATTTCAGTTGTTAACAGATTGTGCGTTTAATCTGTAAGTACCCTCTCGATGCAATAAAACTGTGATAAAGTCATCCAGCCTCAGAAAGCTCAAATTACTCAGGAAACAGATTCTGCCTGTTGGGACTGTCCGTATTGCAAGAATGCTGTTGCCCAGGACCAAGACTTACTCCCCCTCTGGCTGCTCCAGCGCGTCTCGAAGACCGCGCGCTGGCTCACCTCGCTGGTTGTTAAGCGGCCTCCCCAGGCTCCAGGGAACTCACCGCAGACGGTCTTTGGCCGACTCGCCCCTCTTGGAGTAACAGCGCAGGATCGTTATCGGGCAGCGTCCCGCATCCCAGTGCAGCGGATCTCGATTTTCGCGATCCCGGGCTGCTCAATCTTGATCCGGGCTCTGCTGAAGCTCGGCACCACCCAATGTCACCTCCGCTTGAGGTGCCAATTGTAGAGCAAGCCCTCCTCCGCAGCTCCCACGCTACCACCTCGTCCGCGGACAGAGTCTCTCCCCCAGCTCTGGGCCCCCTTCACGGGGACAATGCAGGTATTTTCCAACCTCCTGCCGTCGGATTATTTACGGATTTTAAGGGCTTTGTTCAGCCCGGTAGGAGCTCACATACTATTCCGCCATCATGGCTGGTGCCAAGCCACGCCCCCCGAATACTGAATTAATAAATTAGTTCTGGCCATTTTCTCGGAGAGCCACTATAAAGTACTGAACTGTTCAAAGTAGCTAACAAACACAGCACATCCCATAGGCATGTATATATCAAAACGGAAGGATCCATCATACTGGAAACCCAACAAACCGAAGTTATCATAGTGAATAGGCAAAACACTTTATTTACAAGTCCTTTGCGCCACCGGTGTGTCACCTTTAACATGGGAAAAAGTGACTTACTGGTGGTGCAACGGACTTGTAAATAAGCCCCAAAATACTGTCTCTATATCTACCTTTAACAAGAGGCCCCCTTACCCAGGGTTCTCAGCACGGCGATGGCCTGGTCTGAACAAGCGTACTTCATAGAGCCCAAGGAAGGATCAAACGAATAATTCACAAATCATCCCTTGGGCTCTCAAAAATTATGTATAAACCAGAACTCCCGAGGCTCCCTCTAAGGGAAGCTCCCCAATGAAGAGCAAAATAATCCATTGGTTCCGCCTCCAGGGCACCATCTATTGTGGCGAAAAGTCTATCTTTCTTGATCTTTTCGCTGGTGAACTTATTGTCAGCCACTAGAGACCGTTGGCCCTTAAACCATTGCTCCAGTACAGGTACTCGCACTGGAGCCATAGCAGAAACCACAGTAAGGCTGCTGAGCAGCAGGGCCGGCTCTAGGGCGGTGCGATCAGGGCCACCGCACCGGGTGCTGACTTGGGGTGGGGGCGCACTGTTTGCAAGCATATTTTCAAATTTAAAAGCACCTGCTGCCGCGTTCTTTGTTCCAGCAATTTTCAGCCCTAAAAAAAAAGTCAAGATCACTCCAGTGATTAATGTTCCTGCTGGAGAGAGCAGAGGTTTGTCTAGTGGAAGTTTTAACTCCGTGTAAGGGAGCGCAAAGGGTTAATTTGCCTGTTGCAAAGAATGTGTAGCATGAAGATCACAAAGTGCACATAATGTAAATAGGTCAGCGGGTTACTGCTTGTGTTCCAGGGATCCTTTAGTTAACTGCAGTTTATAAGTTAACATCCTAACATAGCATAGTGAGCTATAAATGGTAATCAAAGAGCTGCATGCAAACTCCAAGATATATATTAGAGCTATATGTCTTTTTCCCCTGTCTTTCATTATCCTAAACTTGCAAAAAGGGTTATTTTGGGTAGAAATCAATTATTATTATTAAAGAGAACCCCTTACAATGATGTTTAAAATTCTGAATTTGTGCTTTTCCAGACCAAGGACACTTAAACTATACTGCCTACCAGTAAAGATGACATGTGAGTCCTACACCTTGTAGTCCTTTGTCTTAAGTAATCTTCTTGTACACTGAATTACACATGTATGATTGTCTCTGTGCCAATGTGTGTGTGATTTAAAGTGCTCTGACCCCCTACACTGGTAGGAGTGGCGCTATAAAAATAAATCAGTCTGAGAGAGCGATTATAGAGACTTGAGGAGCACTGTTAAATGGTGGTAGTGAGGGAATCAGTGGTAGATGTGGTCATTGGGGGGCGCCAACAAACATTGTTGCACAGGGCGTCACTAGTGCTAAAGCCCTGCTGAGCCGCTTGTGGTTTGGGATAAGAGTTGAGCCAAGACATTGTTGCCTGTAGGACTCTTGTAAAAGGAGCCTAGATGAAGAAACATTCCGGAGCTTAATTTTTAGCCTCCCTTTTTTTGGACTTCTTAAACAATTTGATTGCTGGTTGCAAAGGGAGCCCACAGAATGAGCTTGAAAGTACCAGCCCTTTTTCTCTCCCCAAAGTGGAGTGCCTGAAACAGCTGACTCATGTTCTTGCCCTTTTCTAACATAATATATTTAAGCCAGGCATTAACATCTGTCTGATCCCAAAACAAGTTTGGATTGGACTTCTTCTTCAGTCTAGAAGCCCTATCATACTCCTTACAGCAATTCCCTACAAACATATCATGGTGTCGGTGAACAGCAATGACAACGCGGGGATTACCCCGCACTGCCATTACAACGCAGGAATTACAACGAAAGTCGTTACAAAGACTTTCCTGGAGGGCGCTCTTGGATAGGGAATAGTTTAATTTTCTATCCAACTCCTTCCCTACAGTCAACGTGGGCTGGAGTTGGAATAGAAAAATAAACTATTCCACTATCCAGTGCCCTCCAGCGAAAGTCATTGTAACGACTTTCGTTGTAATTCCTGCGTTGTATGACACGCGTTGTCATGTCATACAACCATGGGGACAGGCTATCTTATTTTGATAATACGTGTGTGGGCCCTGAGACCACCATTGTGCAAGCAAAATTAACTGGTAAATAGTAAACCTCTTAACCCAATTAGTCAATTTGTCTTCCATTTTAGGCTTGCACTGTTTATGTCATATTCCTTTGTGTCCTTAGCATCCTGGGAAGCTGTCGTTTCAGAAATCAACTCAAATTTGTCAACAAAAGCCCATGCCCTTTAACTTCTCTTTTATATCCTGTGCTCAGCTTGAAGGAATGCAGACACCACAACAAGTCTCATGAAGATAAGAAGCGAAACAGAAAGTAGCTGCACATCCGGGCCGGAGAGGAGAGGAGACCTGGGAGGGCGGGGGCTGCCCGCGCATGCGCGGTATTTGTCACTTTCGTGGTGGAGAGGGAGCCCCGGCGCCAAATTGAAGTGTGGGAGCTGAAGTCCCGGGTCCCAGGAGGGAGCCCGGGTGAAGACCAGCCAATAGCACTGCGGGGCTCCCATGCCTAAGGGGAGAGCCCCGCATCGTGCTCGCAGAGGAACTGGAGTGCTCCTGAAAAGCACCGCAGCTAGCTGCTGCTGAGGAGGAGTTCCCCATGCAGACCGGGTGAGTGGGGGATTCTCCATTAGTCTAATGCTTGTGCGGATGAAGGCTCAGAGTACAGATTGATTTCCTGAGCGGACCCGCCGTTGCGGGCCTCTCCAACGATGGGGTGAGAATTTTTTTTATAAGAAATAAGTAAAAGTGAAACTGCATGCTGACTTGAAGGAAGTGGGACAGGAGATGTGCATGGCGCGTGGCTGTACGTGCGCGTACACATGCTGAAATTGCAGACGGCCCTGCGCGTGCCCATCCCTTGTCCCACTTCCAGAGCAAGTCGCTAACAATAGAGGCTTCGCTGGACAGCAGCGCTTTGCGCTGCTTACACCAGCTCGACCTAAAAAGGAGAGACAAACAGATACCCATTGAGTGAATGATTTTTACAAAGTGGAACCAGAACACTTGGATTAATTGCGGCTTCCCCCAAAACTAAATTGTGTGATCTTAGGCAGATATTTCTTTTTACCTGCTTTTTCCTCACTATTGCATATGAAAGCCCCTTCAAAAACGTGAAAACCGTCTTGCCTCTTAGTTCATTAATAGCACTATTGCCAGGGTGGGAAGGGGGCAGAAATGGTTATAAATTCACGTTAAAAGCTATCACTTTTGATAAGTACGTCTCAGACAGTGTTTCCATGTGATTTATAATGTCACAGCTTCCACTTGTTCAAGAAGTATGATTTACTTGGCGAACGTGTTTGTGCCTCGGCTTGTGCACAGGCTCTAAGAACCACCCAGACCCTTGGCTCGGCTCTGTCTTGGCTCGCACTGTTAATTTGTTGGATCACTCACCTGTAAGTCGTGGATTGGTCTACCTACCTTCCGAGAGATCAGTCATAAGTTATTGTCCGTTTACTCCCTCCAAGTTCCATATTTAACTTTCCAATGATGTGTCCTGACGGAATAATCCCATTGTTTCCCAATGCCAAAGGACTGGGCGTGCGCTCCAGCCGTCCGTGGGTGACCTTAGGCCTGACTGACGTGAGCAGTGGTTGTCTGTTCCATTCCCTGAATACATTCTATGACGTTTATCACAAACAACATCGTTTCTTTAATTTATGGACGAAACGAAACTTCAAGTAGAAGAAAGGTAACAGATATATTTATATGTAGAATGTGTAGAACTGTGTCATGGAGGGCCCCCTCTCATAGCTGCCAAGGTTTCGGGTTGCTATGTGTGACATTTTCAGAATTTCAGTGTGATTAGGAGTGACATTTCAATGACTATGAGTAACACTATCTCGAGAGCAAAATAAAGCAATAAATAAGAGGGAAATATATAATATCAGAATTTATAGCTATTTGAACAATGAGAAAAAGATTTTAAAACTTCTGCAAAGCATCACTAGAAATTAGAGGGCACTAGTAGGCCTGGTAATATGATCGTACTGTAAAGCTGGGCAGGACGGCCCCCAATGCCGGACTGGCTGTAGCGGGCATCGGGCGTTTCCCCGGTGGGCCGCTAGGGTGGGGCCGATTTTGGGCCCCTGGGGCCGTTTTTGTAACAAAATCGGTCGAAACCGGCCCTGGCAGAGAGCTCGGCCGCTCCCAGGGGGGCCGGCAGAGCTCTTTGTCAGGGCCAGGTTTAGTTCCCAGTCCGGCCCTGACAGCCCCCTTGCTGGACAGATCTTGTTTTATTTGGCTCAGGGCTCCACCCATGGTGCTATAATAAGGCAAATTGCATGCAGCCTAGTCGATTAGTACGGCACCCCCTCCCTCCCGACGCTGTTACACTACTACAGTATTGTGTACTAACGTGCCACTGCTGAAGGAGAGAGACCCTGCTTGCTTCACTATATTTCCTAGAGTTTATGAGATTGTAGGCAGCCCAGAATGAATCCAATTTTATAGGAAGCAAACGTAACTACATACCTGGCAGACACGGGACAGGAGAGAGCCGTCTGTGCTGAAATAACTGTAAATACGTAAAAAACAATTTCCCAACAGGTATCAGTTCAAAGACAGTTATGCATGTATGCGGAAAGCATTACACAAACATTGTGTAATGCTTTCCGCATACATGCATAACTGTCTTTGAACTGATACCTGTTGGGATATTGTTTTTTACGTATATACTATACCCAATCCCGACGTGGTTTATGGGTCCCACTCCTATTTTGTTTCACGAAATAAGTGTAAAGGCATGCAGCGGTAAAAATCAAGTCATTTAAGGCGCTTGTACTGCAACTCCAGTTACTTGCGACGATAACCTAAGTGACCCTGAGTGAGTGTGGGGCTCTCACCAAGCAAGCTAATTCTGGCACCCATATGACACCTTTGAAATTCCCACCTATCAGGACCTGCAACGCAGCTACATAGAGATGATTACAAATAATTGGACTCTGCAAGGATTGTGTTACTTCAAGGTGATGTGGAGGTTAATTTTTAACACCGTCTTTCTGGGGTGGACACTGTAAACCTCAAGAAACCCTTTGTTGCCTGTCCCACGGCATGGCCGAGTGAACCTAACACGTCCCGAGAGTGAATAAATTAAGTAATCACTTACTGTGGCCGGGGCAAGGATTCAAAAGTGCTCACCAGCTGCACAGTCCGTGAGTGGTGTGCTCGCCTGCTCTGCACTCCATGGCAGCTACCACGGTCCCGTGAGTCGAGAGCCTAGTCGTCGGGAATCCCAATGGTGATTCATTTAATTTCATTTTGAACCATGGTGGTGTGAGCTGAACTACCATTTGCCGCACAGAAACTTTGCTGCCTGACTCCTGCAGCGCCACACGTGACGTATCATGGCTATCCAAAGTTGGCTGCAGACACTGGGTGCAAATCAAACATTGTAGCAGAATCAAAAATTAGCTAGCATTCGCGCCAAGAATTTTCAATTCTATTAAGGACACAGAGGCGAGGATTATGCTTCTCTTTCTTTACTGTAATAATCACAGCCAATACACATACAGTTTAATGAAAATAAACTACAGAGGCAATGATGCTTAGCCTTATCCACGCCTCTATGAACCCTATAAGAGTCCTGGTAACATTCCCAGCGTCCTCTTTCTTTGCACAAACTTGCAGAATAAGTCCAACAACCAAAAGTCTATAATATTCTCCAACAGGGAACACCGTTCCAACTTCATTCTTCAACGGAAGACTCTTCACTCGGACTTCTTGTCTTTGCCTAGATAAAAGGAAATATAACAACCCGTAATTCCTGTATAAAACAGTCTTAAACATATCATAACGGGTGGGTAATCATGATCAAACATTTGAACATAGCCGGGTGGGATAATCCTCGCCTCCGTGTGCTTAATAGAATTGAAAATTCTTGGCGCGAATGCTAGCTAATTTTTGATTCTATTACAGGACCGGAGGCTTCAGATTATGCTAGTTTAACGCTGTATCAAAAACAACAGATGTAATGTCTCCCACCGGCTTATAATAAAACTGTTTGAATGTCGATTCAGACGACCAATCAGCACAATGCATGATATCCTGAATGTTAGCTCCCAATAAGCATGACTTCGAAGCCATGGCACCACAAACAGAGTGCGCCCCAAACAGTTGAACATCAACACCAGCTTCCTTCATGATAAACTTAAGCCATCTTGCAATAGTAGCGGAGGACACCGGCTTAAATGGCTTTTGAACAGCAATCAAAAGCTGCGTGACCCCAGTCGGTCTCAAATAACGAGTACACTCCTCTTAAGCTTTCAAGCATTGGACCACACACAATTTGGAATTAGCAGGGAAAGCATTATCATCAACCTGTCTAGAAAGGGTCTTTGTACGACCTGTAATGGTAAAAGAAACTCCCTCCGGAGTAAATACTCTACCTGTAACGTCCAAGGCGCGAACATCCGACGATATTCTACAAGCTGACAAACATAATAGCATAGCTAGTTTCGCTGATAACTGTTTTCTGGAAAGTGAAAAAACTTAATGAATGTAGAAACTGCCTTCTTCCTCCCATGCTTGAGGTAATGAATAAGGCTATTATCCAGGGTTCCTTTCCATCGGTATGGAAGAAGGCTATTGTGAAGCCTCTCCTTAAGAAGCCGTCCCTCGATCCGGCCCTTTTGAAAAACTTCCGGCCGATCTCCCTCCTGCCTGCCCCCGCCAAGATGTTTGAGGCACATCTTAATTTGCATTTGTCTTCTTTCCTTGAGTCATCCGGATACCTTGACAACACGCAACATGGTTTTAGAAAACACCATAGTACTGAGTCTGCCCTCACCTATGTAGTCGACAACATCCGACGCAAAGTGGACTCGGGCCTTACCACGGTTTTGGTCTTGTTGGATCTCACGGCCGCGTTTGACACCCTATCCCCGGCCATTCTTACATCTCGGCTTAGGGAAGCTGGTGTCACGGGGTCGGCCCTGAGTTTGCTCAACTCCTTCCTGCTGGAAAGAGAACAGAGAGTGATGCTTGGGAACCACCTCTCCCCTGCTAAGTCTTTGCAATGTGGGGTGCCACAAGGGTCGGCGTTAAGTCCGACCCTATTCAACATCTATGTGGCTCCCCTGGCAAGACTAGTAAGATCGCAGGGGATGGAGGTGGTGTCCTACACAGACGACACCCAGATAATGGTGTCACTGGCTCACTCCTCCGTCAGGTCATCGGCTGCCAGCTTCAGGGTATGCATGCAGTATGAGGCAGACTGGATGACTGTAAATTCCCTGAAGCTGAACGGCGAAAAGACGGAGGTGTTGATTTTTGGGAAGGACCAAGATGCTTGGTCTGATGAGTGGTGGCCATCTTCGCTTGGCATCTGCCCCACCCCCTCCCAATCCGCCAGGAATCTGGGTGTAATATTTGACATCTCGCTCTCAATGACCCTTCAAGCCAATAGAACCGTGGCTACTTGCTGGGGTGTGATCAGGATACTCAATAAAATCCGAGGGTATCTCTCCCCACAAGCTCGTAAACAGGTCGCAGTTGCCTTGGTAGGATCAAGGTTAGACTATTGCAACTCTCTTTATGCGGAAGCTAATAAAAGTCTTGTTCACCGACTGCAGATGGTGCAGAATGCGGCAGCTCGGTTTGCTCTGGCTCTCCCTAAATCCTCCTCCGCCACTGCAGCCAGGAAAGAACTCCATTGGCTCCCTGTCCACTACAGAATTTCGTTTAAAATTCTATGCCTGGCTTACAGAGCTCTGGTAGAAGGCCCCTCGAGCGCCATTGGTTCCCTTCTCACATGTTACGTCCCTACACGAGATCTTCGCTCTTCGGGACTTTGCCAACTGGTTGTTCCTCGGGCTAAACTAGCCAGATGGGGAGACAGAGCTTTCTCTGTGATTGCTCCGAAGCTTTGGAACTCTATCCCTATCCAAATAAAAACCCTTCCCTCAATTGAAACTTTTAAAAAGGCTCTTAAAACCTGCCTCTTCAAGAGAGCTTACCAAAGAGAGAAGGTTGTAGAAGGGGGGAAACTGCTGCTATATTTGATTTAGGCGCCTTGGCGCCCATTGGGCTAAGTTGCGCGCGATAAGAACCGGTTCATTCATTCATCATTAGTGGGCCAACTATCAAGCAGTTTGATGACCAACGAAACGTTCCATAGCCCAGAATACTTGGGCTTGGGAGAATTCGCGACACGTATGCCCTTGAGGAGCTTGCACACCAAAGGATGCATACCCACCGGTTTTCCGTCAATGTGGGTGTGCCCCGCGGAAATAGCCGACCGGAAGTTGTTCACAGATCTATAGGCCAACCCGCTAGCCGCTTTGTCTGACAAAACATTTATGATCTGTGTAAGTCCTGCCCCCACGGGATCCAAATCCCATTCCACGCACCAACATAACCAACCCTTCCAGGCTGAAGAATACCTTTTTCTTGTGGAAGGGGCCCAGGCCTGTTTGATAAAAGCGTTAGCCGTTCCTGAAACTCCAGGCAAATTCCATTGCTGCCTGAAAGCCTCCATGCCATCAGCGATATTCGTTGAGACAGGATCAACGGATGCTGTTCCCGCAGAGGTCCCAGGAGGAGATCCTCCGACCACGGGAGCATCCTGGGGAGGTCGCAGCACATCCCCAATAACATCAGGAACCAGGGCTGCGATCTCCACAGAGGCGTCACCAGGACCACCTCCGCCTTCTGTTTGGTAATGTGAGAGGCCACACGTGGGATCAGAAGAAAAGGAGGGAATGCATAGTTCACCGCCCCCGACCAGTCCTGTAAAAACGCATCCGTTGCTTCTGCTGCTGGATCCAGTCTCCAGCTGAAGAACCTGGGAAGCTGGCGGTTCAGCCTGGATGCAAATAAGTCGATCTGACATGGACCCCACAGTTCCTGAAGCCAGTTGAACACTCTGGGAAGCAGCTGCCAATCGCTGTAATCCCGAAGATGTCTCGAGTTCCAGTCCGCTATCACGTTGGACTGTCCCGGAATATATTCTGCTATAATCGCGATCTGATGATTGAGACAATAATGCCAGAAATCTTTGGCTATCTCCACCAACATGGACGACCTCTTCCCACCTAGCTTGTTTATGTAACGCACCGCCGAGACATTGTCCATCCGAAGGAGGATGCAACAAGAGGTCCGTTGCGGTGAGAGAGTCCTGATGGCGAAGGAGCCCGCGAGGAGCTCCAGGCAATTTATATGGAGTTCTAGCTCTTGCGGAGACCACCTTCCTCCTGTGGCTGGCGTCGGACTCGATGACTATCTCGGGCAGGGAGCCGAAAATGGCCCTGCCGTTCCACGCTTCCACGTGGCGCAACCACCAACGCATCTCGTCTCTCACCTCCTGAGACAGAGGGACCAGGTCTGAGTAAGCCGGACCTCTCTGGCTGAATCTTGAGTCTCTGCAACGCCCTGTAGTAAAGAGGGCCCGGAAATATCGCCTGAACGGACAATGCCAATAAACCCACTACTCTGGCAATTGTCCTGAGTGAGATCATCTGCTTGTTGAGAAGGGATACAATCTCCTTCTTCAGGTCCTTCAATTTGGACTGTGGCAGACTGAGCTGTGCTTTCTGTGAGTCGATCACAAACCCTAGGAAATCCATCCACTGCGATGGGATCAGGGCCTATTTGGCCTGATTGATCACAAACCCCAGAGCCTGGAGCAGGGATATTGTCATCTGAAGATGTCGCGATACTAGGTCTGGGCTGTGAGCCATGATCAGGATGTCGTCGAGATATATTATCATGCATACACCCTGCTCCCGCAGGTGCACGACTACCGGCTTCATTACCTTGGTGAAGCACCAAGGAGCCGAGGAAAGCCCGAAAGGAAGAGCCGAGTACTCGAACCATTGTCCGTTCCACTGAAACTGGAGGAAACGGCGATGAGGAGGGTAGATGGGAATCGAAAGGTAGGCGTCTTTGAGATCGAAGCGCATCTTCCAATCGTTCGGTTGTAAGAGATCTGTTAACAGATGGATCCCCTCCATCTTGAAATGGTTGTAGACCAGAAAATAGTTGAAGTCTCTTAAATTCAACACTAGTCTGTGACCACCACCCCTTTTCTGTACTAGGAAGATATTGCTGCAAAACCCGTGCAGGCTGTACTCGCACTCGGCGACAGCTTGTTTGCAAAGCAATTCTTCTATCTCTTTGTCTATACAAATCCTCTCTGGTTGGAAAAAATGGAGAACCCTCGGGAGCTGTACCTGCCTCTGTGTCTCGTAAAACTCCAGGTGGAACCCCTGAATAGTTTGAAGGACCCAAGCGTCCTGAGTCAGGAGACTCCAAGTATGAAGGAAGTGACTGGTGCGACCCCCCCAATGGCAAATGGAAAAAATCTATTGCGCTCACCTGAGGAATGTCGGGCCTGGAAGCCTGCCCTGTTGCCTCCTCCTTGGTATCTGCCTTTGGAGTATGGACGTCGAGTGGGATAGAATGTGCCACCTCTGGTCGAGTCCCAGTCACCACGACCTCTTCCGAAGTCACCTCTGGGGGGACATTGATTGGAGAAACGGCCTGGCGAGCGTCCCCGACCTCGTCCGGCCCCGTTAAAAAGGGGTTGCTGAAGTACACGTTTGATGCCTGATTGAGCCTTTATTTTGTGTATTTTATATAGCGCGCAGCTACCCCAACGGGGTGTCCCAGCGCTTCTGAGTGAAAGCAGAGTGATAGTCCTGGGGGGGTTAACAAAAGAGAAAAGTTTTTAGTGCCTTACGGAAGGGTAATTCTTCCTGAATCATCCTAATTGCGATCGGGAGTTTGTTCCAGAGAGTTGTGGCACAGACCTGGAAGGTTTTACCTCCAGAACGTGCTTTCCTGAATCTTGGTATGGAAAGCAGATGTTGGGAGTTGGAACGGAGGTTCCGAGAGTTACAGTAAGGACGGATACTAACAGAGAGGTAGGCCGATCCCCTACCCCTAGTTGTTCGATGGGCTAAGGTCATGGCTTTGAATGCAGCTCTTTGATGGATTGGTAGCCAATGTAATGCTCTGCGATGTGGCGAAATATGGGTGCGTAGGGAAACCCCGCAGACCAGCCGAACAGCCGCATTCTGGACTGTCTGGAGCCGATGTAGGAGGCCCGCAGGCAACCCTAAATACAGGCCGTTCGCATAGTCCAGGTGAGATGTAATCAATGCCTGGACTATGGTTTTCCTGGTGTCACTAGGGAGACAGGTGATGAATTTCCTAATCATCCTGATCTTGGAAAAACAAGCGGCTGAAACGGTCTGTATTTGGTTGCTAAAAGAAAGATTTGAGTCCCACTTGACCCCTAGATTTTTTACAGAGTCCTTAGGGACAGGGGGAAGGCTGAGTTCCTGTGGCCACCAGAGAGTTGCATCAAGAGGGGAGGGTTGATGGAAAAAGAGAACCTCAGTTTTCGCCGCATTCATGCGGAGGCAGTTATGGTCCATCCATTTTGCCTTATCCAGAGAAGTGAAGGTGCCCACATACTTGGAGACATCCTTCACGAAACGGTCGCCAAAAAGATTGCCCTCAGCAAGGGGCCCAGGTTACGCAGTAGCAAGTTCTGTTAGATTAGAGTCCATTCGCATCAAGAGGGACTTGCGTCGCTCTGTGGACACCGCGCAATTAGCATTACCTAAAAGGCAAATGGCACGCTGAGTCCAACCGGCCAAGATATCTGGATCAATTGGCACGTTGGATTCCTTTGACTGCAAGGTCATCTCCAGGATTTTGGCCAGCGGGCCAACGACGTCCAGTATCTTGTCCTCGCACCCTCGCCAGGCTCGGTCTAATCCCTTTTTAGGGTCCTTAGCGAACTTCTTTAGGAAGGTCAGAAGGCTAGGATCTATCTCCGGAGTCTCCGCCACCTTATGGGCAAGGTCGGGCGAGGGCATTCCGATCTAAGGCGGTTTCGAACCTCTTTATCAAATCCTTTCCTAATATTTTGCTGCAGGTACTCTGCCACTGCCGGGGCTGGAACCCAATCTGACGATCTAGAGTGAATAATGTTGGATGGGTTGAAGTTAAAGGGAGTATTAGGAGGAGGTTCTGACGCTGAAGCAACGTCCTTCTTAGACTTCTTCTTCGGTGGCTGTTCCTCATCCGTATCAGTGGTGTCAGTATCAGTGGTGGTAGTGGTGTCTGTATCTGCATAATGCTGTTTACTTGTCGCTTTGCCACCTGTGGGATAGGCATGGTCCTGCACAGAAGTGGCCGGGAGGGAACTCAAAGCGCCAGAGTGTGGCCACTGATCAGTAGTGGGCGTATTAGGGTTAGGTTTGGGAGCTGGTGGAGTCTTCTTAGTGAACTTGTCCTTTGTAAAGCCATTTCGCTTTGCAAAGTTCTCCAGCTGCTTAGTAATAGGTTTGAGGGCAGCCCCCAATGCTTGTTGCACGGTCGCAGGGACTGCGCTTTCCACTGCCTTGCTGATTGAGGCTTGGACCGATGCGTCCAAGGCCTCTACCATCTTGTCCTCCACCGCAGCAGCAGGCTGCTCTTCATAAGTCTCTTCCCCTGCCTCCTCATCAAAGTACACCCACTCCTCCATATCCAACTACAGTGGGGTAAATATATATATAAATGCAAGTAATCTCTCCAGAGGTAGGCACTAGGGGAGTTGGGGGGGGTGAGCCCAATGCACACTGTATAATAATCTAGGAACCAGTACCAGACCCCCTCAGCAAGTGCTGTAGTCAATTATTGCAGCCCAGCAGGGCGTAAGAGCCAAGAAATAGATTTATGGAGCGTGTGCTCACTCCTTTTTAGGCAAAACTGTTCTTGCAGCCAGTTAGGCGTCACTGTCCACCAGCTCGGTTGAAGTGCGGTGGAAAAATCGGCAAAACGACGTGTGCAGCCCAACGCGCGCCCAAATCCTACCAAAATATAGCCCAATGGGCGCGCGTTACGCTACACGTTTCGGCCGAAGGGTTAATGGCTCAGAAGCGCATTCGGGCGATTAGGGGAGCCCTGCGCTACCTGCCGGTGATGAGACCGCCACCAGAGGTGATTGGGGACCGCTTCACGCGGTCCGGTACTGGAGCACACTGCGGCGCTTTGCACACGATCGGGAAGGCACTGTGAGCGGAGCTCCGTCTGAGCGCGCTGAAGCGCTCCTCAGCATAGACACGCAGCACGGTCCCAGCAACGCGGGAAGAGCCCGCGACTTCTAAATAATGCACAAAACCAATAAGCAAATGCACAAAAGACGAGCAGATACGCTCAAAACAACGCGCACATAGCGTATATTAAGCTTTAAGCTCAGCATTAACAGCACATCATTATTAAGCAAATCAGCATAATAAGGAGCCTGGCACTTATCTCTTGCTGTGTGAGCAGCAAAAAAAGAGGACGCTGGGAGTGTTACCAGGACTCTTATAGGGTTCATAGAGGCGTGGCTAAGGCTAAGCATCATGGCCTCTGTAGTTTATTTTCATTAAACTGTATGTTTATTGGCTGCTGTGATTATTACAGGAAAGAAAGAGAAGCATAATCTGAAGCCTCCGGTCCTGTAATAGAATCACTGCTCAGACAGCTAGCATGCCTGAGCAGCGCTTTTCCACACTCCAGCTTTACATTACAGAATATCAATGCATTTCAGTTGGACTTCCTCATTTGCTGTCAGGCCGGGGTAAAGTGTTGAGGGGCCCACGCGGAGGGTGTGGGGGCCTTTGTTACGCCCCTGACTACTAAATGCCTTTTGTGAATACCAAAAGTAGTACGTTTCGGATTTTGTCTCAAATTAGTCCTGCAAACATCTGGCCTGATGTCAATTGAAACATTGTTTTTGTATGTGTTGATTTCGATTGTTAAAGCTTATCAGAAGATTGTATTCCTTAAAGAGCAGATCTAACAAGGTACAACTATTCTCTTTGTTTTTTAGGTTTAGCATTTATAATGAGCTTTTAATTTAACTGAAAATATATATTATGTGCTTACAGGTTTTTTTTAAGCCCGCTCTCTTCACCCATTGTCTGCTTTAGTGTCATTCACATTTTGTCTCTGCTCACCTCAGTATACAGCACTGGGCAATAGCTCATTTCAGTTATTGTTCCTCTTTCTGTAAACTACATCCTTCTGCCAAAGCATAATGTCGTCACCCACACAGAAAGTCCCATTTACTACTAGGGACTTGTGCCCTATTGTGCGATTGATTAAAATAATGTTGCTACTTTTGTTTGTGTTTCATTTTTTAAAAAACATTTTGGGGTCCGCTAGCTCTCAGACACGGCTATCAAGCCCTCTTCGCCACTTGCAGTGCACCAGGGGGCATATTAGCAAGAACCTCGTTAAAATTATCGCCGTTTTAGCGGCAGTAAACTGCCGCTAAAACGGCGATAATGGGCGTACTAATATGCATTATAGAATTCCAATAGAAGCCCATGTTAGATGTGCAGGACATCTAACCTGCTAATATGCCCCCACGTTCTTTGTGTGTGCTGCTAGAGTTGTACATTTTTAAACCGGTTTCAATCGCATTCAAAGATGTCTGTTTATGGGCTCGCAAGGGGGCTATCTTTGAATCTTTCTGTAAAATTCTATTACAGATGCATTTAAAGGGGTCTGCCTGTGTGTGAGAGTGGATGCATTGGTGGACTTTATTTAATGTTAGTAAAAACCTTTCAAAAACAAGCATTGGTAGAACAAATAATCGGGCAGGCAGCCCCAGCTCTACTGATTATGCAAATGCTTGTTGCCTTTTAGGGCTAAATCCATATTGATCCTTATGTATCCACTGAACACCTTGATACCTCCTACAAATTCTACTGCCCCTGGTGCATCTTAACCCAAAATTATTATTAACAGAGGCCGCAGCGTGAAGTCAACCCTTTGCCTGTTCCGTGTTGGGGGAGTAACGCCCGAGGTGCTGTAAAGGACTCAAACTCCCAGGAGACATACCATCGGCTATCACCTGTGCTGGGGCCGAGCACCGCCCACCGCCGCATAAAAGACCTCGCTGCAGCGTGAAGTCAACCCTGTGCCAGTTCCGTGTTGGGGGAGTAACGCCCGAGGTGCTGTAAAGGAATCAAAGTCCCAGGAGACACACCATCTGCTATCACCTGTGCTGGGGCTGAGCACCGCCTACTGTCGCATAAAAGACCTTGCTGCACCTGTTTCGCGGGTGCCGCAGCGTGAAGTCAACCCTATGCCTGTTCCGTGTTGTGGGAGTAACGCCCGAGGTGCTGTAAAGGACTTAAAGTCCCAGGAGACATACCATCTGGTCCAGGCTGGTCTAATTCCATCGGTTCCTTCAGGGCCAGTCTTATCTGACTTCCCGCCTATTTCAATGGCTTCGTCTCTGACTCTTCTGGCCAACCTTAAATCTGGTTCGCCGCTCGATCCATGCCCGGCCACATTTTTGGCGAAGATGGCGGCAGTCGTAAATCCGCTGGTCAATCCCCTTTTGAATCTCTCGCTGAGCCAGGGTGTGGTCCCTTTGGCCTGGAAGCAAGCGATGGTTACCCCCTTATTAAGAAGCCCGGCTTGGCCCACGAGGTTTTGGCCAATTATAGGCCTATCTCTCTTCTTCCCGCTTTGGCCAAGACCTTGGAGAAGCACGTGCACAATGTGCTTTCCAATTTCCTGGAATCACACGACCTGCTCCATTTCACCCAATCGGGCTTTCATCCCAATCTTAGTACGGAGACGGCGCTGCTGGAGGTGTCGGAGGCCATCAAGGAGACGTTAGACTTGGGTGGTAGAGCTATGCTGATCAGCTCGTCAGACTCCATGAGATTGGTCTGAGGGGGACGGTGCTCAGCTGGTTTACATCTTTTTTGGCTGACCGCCGACAGACGGTCTGGGCCTCCTCTAGCTCTGCCGAGATGCCGCCATTGGGAGTCGGAGTTCCACAGGGCTCTGTACTGAGCCCAACTCTAATATCTTTATGACCCCTCTGGCGACTCTGGCCGAGTCCTTCGGGGCCCAGATCGTATCCTACGCAGATGACACCCAGCTGCTCTTTACCTGCCGGAAAGGGGAGGATTTTGACGGAGAGAGTGTCCGCGAGTGCCTTGGGGCTGTGTTTAAATGGCTCCAACTGAACAGCCTCAAGTGCAACTCAGATAAATCGGAGGTGCTCTTCTTCGGTTGTCAATCCGATCCGGACTGGCAGGTATGGTGGCCGGCCGACATGTCTCCCCCGGGGGGGTCATCTCAGTCAGCTAAGAATCTGGGGGTTAAAATTGACAACGGTCTGACTTTAAGATCTCAGATCCTTACCCTCACTGGCACCTGCTTTGGGCTTCTCCGCATGCTTCGGAAATTTTTTCCGTTGCTCTCCGAGGACCACAGGAGGATCACGGTACAGGCCCTGATCGGGTCAAGACTGGACTATTCCAACCTCCTATATCTTGGCCTGCCCGAAAATCTCCTGCAACGGATGCAGGTGGTCCAGAACGCTGCAGCACGTGCCATTTTTGGCCTGCATAGGCGAGTCAAAGTCTCTGGCCTGTTGCAGTCGCTTCATTGGCTGCCTATCCGACAGCGGATAGTTTTTAAAGCTCTAACCCTTGCTCATAAGGCCTTCTACGCCACGGGGGCAAAATATCTTCAGAAGAGGCTAGTTTCGTACCGTCCTGCCCGATCTTTGAGGTCAGAGTCGAAGTTCCTTGCCATTGTTCCACGTGTGAGGAGGGCCCCTCAGCTTTGGAACACTCTGCCCCTGACGTTACGCAGCACCTCAAATTTGCTGGCTTTCAGGAAGGGCCTGAAAACCTGGCTTTTGTCGCCTAGTCTCTCTCGTGTTCTGTTGACCCTGCCTTCTTTTAATCTGTTGTGTTGTGTTTGTCTTCCTAGGTTGTCAATAAAGCGCCGGGACACTCTTTTGAGTAGCCGAGCGCTATAAAAGACACAATATAACATAACATAACATAACATAACATAACATCTGCTATCACCTGTGCTGGGGCTGAGCACCGCCCACCGACGCATAAAAGACCTCGCCGCACCCGCTTTGCCGCAGCGTGAAGTCAACCCTTTGCCTGATCCGTGTTGGGGGAGTAACACCCAAGGTGCTGTAAAGGACTCAAAGTCCCAGAAGACATACCATCTGCTATCACCTGTGCTGGAGCTGAGCACCGCCCACCGCTATATAAAAGACCTCGCCGCACCCGCTTCACGGGTGTCGCAGCGTGAAGTTAACCCTTTGCCTGTTCCGTGTTGGGGGAGTAACGCCCGAGGAGAAGCCCGGGACAAGGGCGGGCCGTCTGTGGCCATCAGGGGCCAGAAGAAACTGGGCCGGGCCCACCCTCTTTGTAGGTCATTAATCCACCGAGACTCATTTCTCTATTTAGTACGCTTTGGACATTGACTCTGACTTTTTCGTTTTTTTCCTTGCATCTGTTTTGCTATATTGGTTTTGGGTACTTAATTTGCATTTAAACGGTTGTGTCTACAAGGTGAAGTAGTGGTTTGATAACATCAAGAGAGGGGTGCGCCAGGGATGCTTCCTGACCCCCTTCCTCTTTAATCTGTACATTAATGACCTGGAGAAATATCTTGTTAACACCTGGACTGATTTGCCCTGCGTAGGAAAACGGGGTCTGCCCGTTTTACTTTACGCCGATGACGCTGTTCTTATTGCAAGAACAGCTAGGGGTTTACAGATTCTATTAGAGGCTTTTCAGCATTTCATGTCAGAGCAGGACCTGAACATCAACAATGCAAAATCTTTTATTATGCAGGTTGGCACCCGTCCCAAGACCCAGCACCCTTTTAGAGCAGGTAATGCAAAGGTCCCACTAACTCGATCCTATTGCTATCTGGGGGTGTTGTTTGACGACACCCTCAAATGGGGCCCTCTCATCCAGCGAAAAAGGGGGGTTACCAGGGCGAATACTGCCATATTTAATTTTGCCTCTAAAATGAGCAAGCGACCAGTGGCGGCTTTGTTGAAACTGTGCCAAAAGTGTAGCGATAGCCATCTACGGCAGCAAAATTTGGGGTTATGTCTCTTTGGGTGCACTGCAAATAGTGGAGAATGCTTTTTTAAAACGTTTATTAGGGGTGCCTAACAGTACTTCAAATGTGGTGGTACATGAGGAACTGGGAGTGAAAGTTTTAAGTGATATATTGGCTCTACGTCCCATACTTTTTTGGCTAAACTGCTGGTTAAATAAGGAGTTAGTTCTTACCCATCAGATTCTTTCTGAAATAATGAATCTAGATCATAGATTACGCATCCCGTGGGTAAGGTACATAAAAAATTGTTTTGAGGAGCTGGGGCGGCCGGATCTTTTTTACAAATGAGGTTCCGTGAATTCTGAACCCGTTTCATAAAGGTAATGGTTTCGTTACGAATTTGATAGTAGCGAACCGTAACTAGTGAGTGCAGCAAGTACGAGTGTTTTCGTCATGTTAGACCGATGGATTCACTACGTATTTAGGAATTTCGTTCTGAACCCTCGGGTTCCATTTTGTGTATGGCAGCCATTTTGTGGTTGCCCTCACATAGGCCGATGACTACGGCCGAACGAGTCTTTAGGACACGTACACGTTAACTGACTTCTAGATGACCTGAGTGAACTGACCCCGTTGCCTGAAGCTAACCTTGTTAAGCCAGTTTCTTGTCCGGTAGTTGATCGTGATTAGGATCAAAGAACAGGACATTGTTGAGCTTATTACACACGTATACACCCCTTATCCTGTTTCTCATCTGTTTCTGTTCCTTCTTTTATGGCCTATTTTTGGTTTGGGTTGTGGTCTTTTATTATGGGTTTGTCCGGCCTGTCCGAGAAAGAATGTTGGGCTTTCCCGTGTAATTGATGGTGGGCTGGACAATTGAAGAGTGGGTTTGTCGTCATGTGATACCTTTTGTAATGATGCCTATGATTGGACAAACTGTAACTAGTGGGTGTTTGTCCGGAATGTGATTTTTAGCATAAAAGACGATGTCTCGCAATACTAAAATTGAGCAGTCTCTAGCGAACCTACCCATGTTGTACTTCGTAGACTTCTGTTCCTGGTTGCAGCCAATAAATTTGATCTTTGACGTCTTCGAGAAGTATCCCGTGTCTCTGTATTCTAAGACAGGTGAACTCGAAGACTTCGGGCGTGCCCCTGGCGCCGCTGGGTTCTAAAACCCGGTTCTTCAGTTGGTGCCCACGTGGGGCGACTTCAGTGGTACCGGTCCAAGCCTGAAGATCGTGAGGAGCTTCATGAGGAAATTCATCAACCCTGGCATGTCGAACGTGGACTGAAGGTTTTTGCTGTAAGGCTTCCCGCTTTCCGATGGCTACGAAGGACTGCTGCCCTGACTGTCGCCCTGTCTTGGACCCTTCGTGACGATTTGTAGAGCGAGACGATAGACGGGTCTTCTGGTGACGTGATAGATACTTCAGTTAAGTATAAGTGGGTCGCTCCCAGTCCTTAGTTTTGGGTATCCTTCGGGATCTTTGATTTGGAACTTGCAAGTGCCAAAGCCGAGGGACTTTTATATTTGCGAGACTATCGTGTTTGGTAATGCCTTGAAGTTTGAAGCTAGATTAGTGAGCGAAAATGCCTGGTCTTAGCAAACTTGGAAAGATATTTTGTTGTGGTTGTAAAAGGGATTCCCGATTGGAGGACTCGTGTCCGATATCTCCGGTTGGAACTCCGACTTATGAGCTCTATTCTAAACACGGGGTGGGCCCTATTACGTTTAATGAAGTATGGGTCCGATACACTAGGAAAGACGGTGTTTTAAAATGGCCCCAATATGGTAGCTATGACACAGAGATTTTAGATAATTTAGAAGTTAAACTATTTAAGAAGAAAGCCCGGCCGGCGATGTTTGAATCTTTCTGCCTTTGGCGAAAGGAAGCCAAACAGAAAGCAATTAAACAAGCTAAAAGAGATGAAAAAGAGAAGGGTATATCGATAATGCAAGCTGCTAGGCAGTTTAAAGATAATGAAGAAGATCAAGCGAGTGAAGAGTTGCATAGACAACGTAAAATGGCCATCGATAAATGTTATCCAGTTTTGTCACCTCTTCTACAAGGTGCAACGAAGGACCCTGAAAAGGATCCTTTGATGTCACATTTGTTGAGTTCTCCACCCCCTTATGTGCAGAGTGCTACGGCACCTCTGCAGCCTTTAGTTGCGCAACCTCCAGTTGTTGTGCCTCCTGTTGTTGCTCAACCGCCAGCTCCTCTTCAGCTGGTTCCTTCTCCTATGGCGCAGCCTTCTCTAGGGCCGCCGACTTTGCTATCAGTTCCGTCTCAAACTCCTATGACTTTTTCTCCTGTACTTGCTACTTCTTCTGTTACTACTCCTACGCTTGTTTCATCTCAGTCTGCTTTGTCTCCTTTCCTTTTGACAACGTCTCCTTCTGTTCGACAGAGAATGACTGATACTGTTACTGGTCTTTTGTCTCCTTTCTTTGGGTCATTGAATGTGACCCCTGTTTCTGCGCGTAAACAGTTGCGTGGCCAGTTTCCTAGTCCCGAAGAGCGGGCAGTGTTGGATCATTTGGCTCGCAAATGGGTTACTAATTCTTTGAGATATAATCTAGAGTCTGTTATGGATGTCTTCCGTCAATTGGAAGCACCGAAGCAGAGATATGTCTTTGATTTATTTTATTTATTTAAGCTTATACCGCGCGCAGCTACCCACAGTGGGTTTCCAGGCGCTAGGGATAGACTGTAGAAGAAGGAGGCAGCTTCACCTGGCTAGAGCCAAGGCAGACTATTGGGCGCGTTGAGTAAAAAGCAATGTCTTCAAAGCCTTGCGGAAGCGGAACAAGTTTGTCTCAAGTTTTAGGTCCAATGGGAGGGAGTTCCAATATTTGGGGCCCAGAGTAGAGAAGGAACGACCTCCCATTTTTGTTAGTTTCCACCTTGGCATAGTGAAATTACCCATGTCCGATGACCTAAGTGGACGTAGGGGTCTGTAGGGTGTTATCAGCCTTTGGAGGTAGGCTGGGGCACTACCCTGTTTGACCTTGAACATATAGCATAATGCCTTAAATTTGATACGTTCAGGGATACTCAACCAGTGAAGGTCACGTAAGGCGGCCCTAGCTGAAGTGCGTCTGGGGATGTTTTTTAGCAGGCGCGCCGCTGCATTTTGCACTACCTGCAATACATGTAAGGTGGCTTTGTCAGCGCCCAGGTAAAGGATGTTGCCATAGTCCAGGCGAGATGTTACAAGTGCCTGGACCACGGTTCTGCGGGAGGATAGTGGAAGCATCCACAAGATCTTATGGAGCCACTGCAGCGTTGAAAAACAGATGGCCGCGACCTTAGTGGCCTGTTGTCTCATAGTTAACCTGTCGTCAATAATGACACCCAGGTTACGAACTGCGATGGAAGGAGTAGGCGCAGTGCCCAGTTCAATGGGCCAATGGTGGGGACCCCAGAGATGTTTATTCCAACCCAAGATGACCACCTCGGTCTTCTCCCCGTTCAGTTTGAGACAGTTTCTCCGCATGATATCATGTGTACTTTCCTCCGTGAGGAATGGGAAGGTAGTGAGTTGGGTCAGACCCCATCAGAGTTGTTTAATGTACAGTCCGAGTTTGCGAAAGGAACAATAGTGGGTTCCGATGTTGAGAAAGCAGTTGCGACGCTGCTGGCGTTTAGGAGTGTGTTTCCTTCTCAGTCGTTGTTTGAGCCTGATCCTTCTGTTAGAAGAAAAGCGAGACAGTACCCTATGAGAGAGGTTCCTCCGGTGTGGAAAGAGGCAGTTGTGGCTAATGCTAATGCGGGTATTGCTGGCGTACCGGCTCATTTTCAGCGTGTCTGGGTACATGTTCCATGGAAGAGAGCTTAAGTTTTGGCCCTTAAGCAGACTCTACCTGACCCCCGCAAGGATCCCGCAGGATATTATAAAGAGTTATCACAGACAGCTGACGCGTGCATTATGAATTTGGCCGATATAGATATGTTGTTTGGTAATGTAGTTCCTCAACCTTTATGGGCGAAGATTCGTCACGAGAATCATGCGCAAGAGTTAGGTGATACATGGGCTAACATTGCAATTGCAGATGGTAAACAAGGTGGAGGAGCTAAACCTGAGGCTTTAGTTGCGGAACTTCCTGGTAGGATTATTAATTATATGAAGACTTTAATGCCTGCTATGCGAGTGAATTGGGATAAGTTGTCTGCATGCAAGCAGAAGAAAGATGAAAGTGTGTCTGATTTCTTCACTAGGTTTGAAGAGACGTTTATCGATCATAGTGGTCAAGACATGAGTACGGAAGGTGGCCAAAGGTTGTTCGTAGATAAGTTTGTTCATAACTTGCTTCCCGAGTTGTGTAATAAGTTGAAGGATTCAGAGAGTTCATGGGCTGTTTCTTCGTCTGCGCAGATATTGGCTACTGCACAATATTACGAGAATAGATATAAGGATGAGAAAGAGAAAGCAGAGAAAAAGACTAAAGATTTAAAGACGAAGGTTGTTTTGCAACAGGCGTATCCGCCTCATTATAATCAGCAACCTCAGCAGTATCAGAGAGGATCTCAAAGGTCCGAGTCTTCTCAATAGCGTTTTCCTGCAGGCCCTAATCAGTGTGCGTATAGTAAAGAAGAAGGCCACTTCAAGAGAAGTTGTCCAGTTTTGTTACAGCGTACGAATGGTGCTTCTGGTGTGAGAGGTCGAGGTGTTCAGCAAGCTCCTAGAGGTAGGGGACGTGGTGTGTTCCCCCAGAATGCACGATCCTTTCCTCCACAGAATTCTATGAATTGTTTTGATCAGCAGAATGTTGCACCTGGTAAGTCGACTCAGTACTATGCTGACGATTACTATGTCGAGGGTGAGAATGCTGACGGTAATGGTTGCTAGTACAGCCATAGACAAAGAGAGGGAGTTGTGTCAGTTCCAGTAGATCAGAGTGGATCTTATGTTGAAGTGATTACATCAGATGTGTCAGAGCCTTTTCTGTTGGATACTGGTGCGGCGAAGAGTTCTATCATGCACTCTAAACTCCCTGGCGCACCTTTGTCTGGCTTGACGAATGTTTCAGTAGGTTTTTCTGGCGCCCCAGTTCGTAATCCGGTTTCTAGTCCTTTGTCTCTTTCTGTTGGACCTTGTGAATTGGAAGCACCCCTCATTCTAACGACAGGTTGTCGTGAGAATTTGTTGGGATTGGATTTGTTGAAAAGATTGTATGCGACAATACATTGTTCTCCTTCAGGAGTACAGCTTACATTGGGTAAGAAAGTGATCTCTCCGATGTATTTGTCTAAAGATCGGCTTCCATTGGAATTGCGTTCTCTCCCTAATACTCTTTGGGCAACTGGTCCTAATGATGTGGGTCTTTTGGAGAGTCCACCATACATTGTGACGCTGAAAGCGAATGCTAGATTACCACGTATTCCACAATACAGGATTTCTAGTGATGGTGAAGGAGCGCTTTTAGCGATCATCTATGATCTGATTGAGAAAGGTGTGATAGAGGAAACGAGAGGTAATGTGTTCAATAGTCCGGTTTTGCCTGTTCTGAAACGTACTGATTCTTCTCAGCCGCCTGTGTATAGGTTTGTGATCGATCTTCGCGAAGTGAACAAGATTGTTGTACCGCAGTTTCCTGTTGTTCCGGATATTACTGCTTTGCTGACTATGATTCCTGCTTCAGCTGCTTGGTTTTCGGTGATTGATCTGAAGAATGCTTTCTTCAGCATCCCGATTGCCGAGGAGAGTAGAGATATTTTTGGCTTCTCTTTAGGAGGACGAAGTTCCCGGTTTAAGCGCGCTCCTCAAGGCTACTGTGAAAATCCATCCATCTATAATCAGGCTTTGAAAACACAGCTTGATACGATTGTCTTTCCTGATGGTGCTGCTCTTATTCAGTATGTCGACGATTTGTTAGTTGCTGCTGATGATGAGAAGACTTGTAAAGAAGCTACTATTTCTTTGTTGCGACATTTGTCTGACCTTCATCATAAAGTGTCACCTTCGAAGTTGCAGTATTGTCGACAAGAAGTGACCACTTAGGTCATCTCTTATCGAAGGAGGGAAGAAGGTTGACCCCAGAACGAATTCAAGCGATTGCGAAAATGACAAAGAGATGTGCGTGCTTTCTCGAGTATTACTTCGTACTTTAGGCAATGGATTCAAATTTTTCGCTACTTGCGAAACCTTTGTTAGCACTTACTCTTAAGGATACTCCGAATCCTCTTCCTTGGTCTGACGAATGCCAGAAGAGTTTTTCTGAATTGCGTAATGCGTTGTGTTCGGCTCCTGTGTTGGGTACTCCCGACTACAGTAAGCCTTTTACACTCTATGTTCACGAGAGAGAGGGATGTGCATTGTCAGTCCTGACACAGCAGTTTGGCAATAAACAGCGTCCATGTGCGTATTTCTCGTCGACTTTGGATCCGGTAGCTAGAGCATTGCCGAGTTGTTTGAGAGCTACAGCGGCAGCGGCTGTTTCTATTCGACAGTCTGCTGGTTTTGTGATGGATAATATGTTGCAGAAAATCTGCGGTAACCATACTGGAAGGGCAAATCTCCTACATTTCTGCTGTGAGACCTGTGCAAAAACTCAAAGAAATCACTAGTAAGCCAAGGTCCCAAACAAGATTAGAAGTTGATATAACTTTAGAGAATTCTAAAGCGGTACGAGAAGACCACAAACCTTTGCCTGTAAATGGATTGCAAATTTGAAAAATAAAGCAATTGAAATAGAAGGTGATACT
This sequence comes from Lissotriton vulgaris, assembly GCF_964263255.1. NCBI lineage: Eukaryota > Metazoa > Chordata > Amphibia > Caudata > Salamandridae > Lissotriton > Lissotriton vulgaris. The sequence goes on along the minus strand of NC_141691.1, from coordinate 85,462,593 downwards.
ACACTAAGGGGAGAATAAACACAAAGGGGAGAGTGACAGAGAATCTAAAATCGATAAAAGATGTAAATCACCTGTGAGTGTGCTTTTTTGCAGTTTTTTATTATCATCCAGAGATTTGTATTGGAATTTAAACTATTCTAAGATAGTTCAAGCATAAAACAGTACAGTAAAATTCATTGTATTACAAACCATAGATCATAATAGGAGTACAAGTGTAACTTGGGGCCCATCGGGAGACGGGGGGGGGGAGGGGGGAGACCGACCGGAGACAATATAAGGTGTGTGATAAAGGCCGCTTTATTGGGAACAGGTGCATCTTACCACAATACCAAATCCTTGGCCTTTGCCGTACAAAACTAGGCCTAACTAAATATATACATACCTGCCACAACCCCCGCCCCCACCCCTAAAATGTTCCCCCACAAAGAGCATATACACAATTACCAACAACCCAAACGCCTGCCTCAACTGCTTAAACACTTGCCATATGTACACTCCATCCCCCTCTGTCCAGGAAACCTCATTCCTCCTATCCTACCCCCCCTTAACTAGGAAAAAGCGCCATCCCAACAACATCTCACCAGCACCTGCCCCAGCGACATCAAACCCCAGCCATCCTAACAAAGAAAGCACCTGATCCCAACAAAACCCCTTCCGAAAACAACCCCCCCATGACCAACAGACCTCGCTCAACCCCCTACTTACCCGGCCACCATAGGGCGGGAGGGCAGGACAAAAACTTTCCTGCCTACAACTCGACTGCTGGGTCACTGTCCCTAAAATGGTGGACCATGACCCAACATGGCCGGTATTATACACACCAGCCCAAAAGGAGCCCAAGCCTACCACCAGCCCAAAGCTAACCCAAGGAAGCCCAAATCCCCCCAAGAAGCCCAGCCAGCCCAGTCCCTTACACTGCACCAAGTCATTCTCTCCCAAGTGGATGACTACCACATCCGGACAGACCCCCCCCCCCGCACAACATTGTTTAAAGCCGGCACCAACTCGTGCCAACGCATGCTCCCTTTTCCCCTCCAATGATACCGAAACAACTGGTCATCTAACTCCAAGTTTAGGTTCCTGTGCTTCTCCCATTCGGCCCTCTCCGCTCTCTTAACAAAGGAATGGCCCACCACGTAAATGCTCATCGTCGCCGCCGTAGGCCCCGCCACCGCACCTGCAAAGATACATGTGTAAGTAATGGACCAAACATGTCAACCTCACTTCACTGCTACCCCCCGCATCCTGACGTACGTCCTATAACAGTCCGATTTCCAGCGTCCCAGTCGTTTGATCTCTTCTTTGCCCCAACCCTTTCGCGCCGCCTCCGTCGCCGCACCAATGCAAAAAGAATGCGTCCCGAATTCCTTCGGGTCCTCACCCATGGACCGCAGGGCGTACCGCAGGACCCACAGCAGCTGAGCTGCCGTCACCCGACCAGCCTCTCCCCGACCAAAAACCTCCCCACCGTCCTGCGCCCAGCCCCCCGCCAGTCGTCTCCCCCACTCCGCCGGACACACCGCCTCTGACCCCCCAGGACCCAGCACCACCCAAGTACCCTCTCTTCGACCATCGCAAACGTACCGCCACCTCCCGGACCCGCAAATCTACCTCCACCCACCGCACTCCTGGCCGTCCCCGCAACCCCACCAACTCCGACACTCGGAACGCTCCAAAAAACATCCACGACATCAGTGTGGAAAACAAAACCGTCTCCGCCTGATCCCTGCACACCTCCGGTAAGCGGCGCACCAAACCTTCCAGCATCCCTTCCGTAATAGGACGTCGCTGCCGCACCCTCGCCCCCTTCTTCCTCTCCCAACCCTCCAAAAGATGCCCCCCCAGCTCTCCCGCCGAAGGCGCGTAACCCCACCAGAGCTTCCCCATTAACGCCACCCCCGCCAAATTTCCCGCAATCGTCACCTTCGCCAGCCCCTTGTCCATCAACCCGAGCATGTACCGCACCACCTGCTTCTCCCGACGCCACTGGCCATGCTGCCTTACCGCTCCACCACGCAGAAACTCCAGCCACGTCTGCTCATAAGCCTTCCACATGGACGCCGCCAGAGATGCCTTTACCAACTGAACGACCCGCGCTCTCCCACCAACCAAAGCTCCTCCGGCACCCGCGTCTTGACTGCGGCCGCCTCCGTGGCTAGCCCATGGAACCTCTGCCACTGTGAACGAGACAAAGCATCCGCAATGTCATTGTCCACCCCCGGTACATGCTGAGCTTGAAACAGAATGTCATGCTCCAGGCACTATAACACAAAAACGCGCATCAACTTCAGCACCTGGGGCTCCCTCGCGGAGTGCCGATTCACCACTTGCACCACCGACATATTATCCACCCTGAACAAGACTCGCTTGTGCGCCAGGTCCTGCGCCCACACTGTCACTGCCACCACCAAAGGAAAAAGCTCCATGCAACGCAATACTCCGTCCCCGCGCCTGCCAATGAGCCGGCCACTGCTTCGCGCACCATCTCCCCGCTCAGTAGAGACCGAAGCCGCCGACTCCCGCGGCGTCCGACGACATCGTGACGTCCCACTCCCAGTCCTCCGGTGGCGCCATGGGCACTCCATTAAAGCGCCCCAAAAAGGCCAACCACATGCTCATGGCCTCTCTTGAACCCGCCAATAGTCGTACGTGATGATAAGGCAACGTCAGACCGGACAATGCCAGCCCCAGCCGACGGCAAAACGTCCGCCCCGCACGCACGACTCGGCCGCAAAATGTAGATGCCCCAGCAACACCTGCACCTCCCGCACCTTCACTTTTCGCCTGGCCAACATGTCTCTCACCAAATCCATCATCACCGCCCGCTTTTCCTCCAGTAGGCGCGCTACCATGGCCACTGAGTCGAGCTCTATACCGAGAAAGGACAGCTCCGTGCTGGGACCCTGAGTCTTCTCCGGGGCCAAGAGGACCCCCAAGTAACCCATCAAGTCCGTAAAACTGTCCAGCTGCTGCCGGCAGTCAGTCGAACCGGACCGACCCACCAGGAAGAAATCGTCCAGGTAGTGCGTCACCGTCTCAGAGCCTGTGCGCCAGGAAAAAGCCCACTGCAAGAAGGAGCTAAACCTCTCAAACAATGCACATGACACGGAGCACCCCATGGGAAGCGCTCTATCCACGAAAATGAGGCCGTCAAACTGGATCCCCAGCAATTGATGATCCGCCGGATGCACCGGCAACAACCGAAATGCAGATTCGACATCGCATTTTGCCATGAGTGCACCCTGCTGTTGGGGTTCAAGGGGGCCTGGTGCCTTCTGTCTAGTTCCCCGTTCAGCGGTTTTTCTTAAAGTGCCAAGTGCATATGCGAATTTATGGACGCTCCCTAGGGCTCACTTTAAAAGGGGGCTGCCAACAGGAAACAGGTGCTTGGTTTCTTTATTGGTCCCTTGCCGTGTGATTCCTGTTCCTGTGGTTCTACCTTGTTCCCCTTCCTTCGAACTCTGTTCCAGCGGTCTTTTCCAGTGCTGGGTTTTGATCCCCTTTTTTCCCTGTTACCCTGTTTTCCTATTCCTTTGGGCATTACTGAACCCTTTGTGGGGACCTGTTTTTGATCTTCGGTGACGTTCTGGGATTCCCGGCTGCGTTTCCTATGAGTTCTGGCATCCCGTTATTATCCCTTTTTGTATCCAAACCATCTTGTTGTACATTGTGTTTGGGTGGTTTCACGAAAGAGCTAAATAACGGCCGTTTTTTGCGCTACCTTCGTGTTCTTTTTTAGATTCCAGGGTTTTTTTGGGTGTCTTTCATATTCCCTTGATGCCTTTTTTCCCCTGTCCCTTTTTTTCTTATGAATTGTGAATTCCACCCCCTTTGACATTCTCGGTGTTTCCTGAGGGGGCGTGGTTGGTCTGGGGTTACGCAAGAAACAACCAATACGATTGCAGTGGAAGAATTCCTGTTTTGTATCAAGCCACTCCCGTTTGTTAACTGGGGTAAGCAGGGAGGTCAGTAGTTTGTGTGCGTAGTTGGCACTGGTAATAGTAGTAGGGGTGTGTTTAATCTTGTCCCCTTTTTTCATTTTAGCGGTCTCGTCTGTGTCAAGCTGTCAGCTGCCAAGAAACCAGAGGAGACGAGCTGTGTTCCCCAAGACCTTGGGTTCCCTTGTTTTGTTACCCACCTTCTCCCTGTGTCGTGTTCTCTACCATCCGTTTTGATTGCGGGTGTTGGGGGTTACAGTGAGGGTAGAGGATTGGGACGTTCTTCACTCCTGCGGTGTTGGGCCGGTCGGCATCGGAACAGAAAACCAAGCCCACGAATTAATACACCGCCCGAGTGAAGAATGGTTGAGGAGGCAGCAGGTGGGGCTTCTTCGGTGCAGGAAATTATGCAGGCTTTAGTGCACATGCAGGGTTAAGTCCAATCCCTGCGTCAGGAGAATCAGGAGTTACGGGGAACACTGAGTGAGGTGAAGGAAAGCACTAAGAGAAGAGGGAGGGATCCCTCAGTTAAGGCTAGGCCCCCCTTGATTCAACCAGCCACATTTAAATATGAGAGGAGTGGGGGGCAGAGTGGGTCTCCTTCTCCTTTGTCTGTTACAGTGAACACTCCCGTGCCGGTGCCTCTAGCAGCTCCAGAGAGGTTTTCCGGGGATAGTAGCAGATATGCTATATTTATGAACCAGTGCCATTTGCACTTCATGTGTCGACCAACCGCTTTTCCTGACGATACTACTAAGTTAGCGTTCGTGATCTCATATCTCTCGGGTACTGCAGCTAGTTGGGCGGTCCCCTTAGTGGAAAACAATGACGCTGTGTTAAGTAGTTTCCCGGCCTTTAAGAACCAGATGCATAGTCTGTTTGCTAAGCATGCTTTCATGCAGGCAAGCGATGTTGAATTGTTAAAGCTACGGCAGGGTAAGCAGGATCTTCTGGGTTATGTGGCTACTTTTATTCGCCTAGTAGCAGAGACACAATGGCCCATGGCAAAAAGAACCTCTATATTTTATCAGGGCTTGTGCGAGGACTTAAAAGATATAGTCTCTCAGGTTGTAGACCCCCCCGAAGATTGTGTTGAGTTTGTCGATTTGGTTGTTAAACTCAACCATCGAATGAGTGAAAGAAAAGGGGAAAAGATCAGGTTTCAACCCCCAAGGACAACTGTAACCAAGAGAGAAACATCTGAGAATGGGGGCGTAAAAACAGATCCCGAACCTATGCCTTTGGGTGGGGTGCGGGGTCCCTTATCCAAGGAGGAAAAGGAGCGGAGTCGCTTTTTGCAGTTGTGTTTGTATTGTGGGAGGGGTGGACACTTTGATCGAGAGTGTCCAGTGAAACCGTCCCGGATACCGGAGAATAAGGCTGTGGCTTTCGTGGGAAGGGATTGTAAGAGTACTTCTGTCCTTGAAAGTGGTTTTTGTAATCCATATGACGTACAAGGGGCGGTTCAAAGAGTGCCGCATCATTTCACGGTATCGGCTTGTTTCGCTTATTCATCTAGTGGTAGGGCTTCCTTGTCGGTGTTATTGGATTGTGGGGCCACAGGGAACTTTATGGGCATCGGGTTGGCCGAGAAGTTGATGGTTCCCTGTGTGATGAAGAAACAACCTGAACCCGTGAGTGCTATTGACGGCACGGAGCTAACCTCTGGGTCGATTGTACGACAAACCGAACCTTTGTTGATGACATTCGATAATGGGAATTCTGAGACGGTCTGTTTCGATCTGATTGCCGCACCAGCATTTGGGGTGGTACTCGGGGTGCCCTGGTTACAGGCCCATAATCCCAGAATCGATTGGGCGCGGAGGTTGGTCACGCTTGATTCAGAGTATTGTCTTCTTCACTGTTATTGTGAGGCGACTGATTGGGTATCTCCGTTGTCTTGTGCAGCGAGTGGTTGCGTTCAGAACAGTTTGCCTCCTTCGTTTGTGGCATATAAGGAGGTGTTTGATAAGGATCAGGCGTGTGTATTGCCACCCCACAGGGCTTTTGATTGCCGTATTGATTTGGTTCCGAGGGCCATTTTGCCCTGTAGTAGGGTTTATGCGTTGTCGGAGCCGGAGGAGAAACATCTACGGCAGTATTTAGATGAGATGTTAAAGAATGGGTTTATTCGGCCTTCTTCTTCGTCTGTTTCATCCTCCATATTTTTTATACCGAAGAAGGAGGGTGATCTTCGCGCTTGCGTGCACTACAGAACATTGAATAAGGTCACAATAAAGAACAAGTACCCATTACCTCTCATACCGGTGTTGTTAGATCAGCTGCGACATGCCAAGGTGTTCACAAAGCTTGATTTAAGAGGTGCTTACCATCTCATTCGCGTCCGCGAGGACGACGAATGGAAAACGGCGTTCCGTACTAAGTTTGGTTTGTTTGAATATTGTGTTATGCCTTTTGGTTTGTGTAACGCCCCTGCCGCTTTTCAGTTTTTTATAAATGAAGTTTTGCGTGAGTTTTTGGATGTCAGTGTGATTGTTTAGATTGATGACATTTTGGTTTTTTCCCCATCCTTTGAGGAACATGATGCTCATGTTTCGCAGGTTTTGTCTAAGTTGTTGGAACACCGTTTTTTTGTCAAGCTGGATAAATGCACATTTGGTGCGACACATGTTGAGTTTTTGGGATTCTTGAATTCTGCGGATGGTATAAAGATGGATCCCCAGAAGATCAAAGCTATTGTTAACTGGCCCATACCCACATGTGTTAAAGATATACAGGTGCTACTTGGTTTCGCCAACTTCTACAGGCGTTTTATCAGTCATTTCTCTGACATTGTTTCGCCCATGACTTCATTGTTGAAGAAGGGAGTGGTGTTTGATTGGACGCCTGCAGCACAGTTGGCTTTGGAAAGATTGATCGGGCTTTTTACATCTGCTCCTGTGTTGATGCATCCTGATCCTGCTCTTCCGTTTTATATAGAGGCGGATGCGTCCCAGCTAGCCGTTGGGGGCGTGTTGTCTCAGCGTGACAGTGAATCTGGGTTGATGCATCCAATTGCATTTTTTTCAAAGAAACTACTACCTGCTGAGCAGAATTATACGGTAGCCGAGAGGGAACTATTGGCCATAAAGCTGTCTTTTGAGGAATGGCGCCATTACCTTTGGGGGGCTTGTCACCCCATTACTATCTATACGGATAATAAGAACTTGGAGTTTTTCCGGTCCGCTAGGGCTTTGACTCCCAGACAGATGAGATGGGTGCTATTCTTTGATGAATACGATTTTACCATCAAGTATAGGCCAGCCGCTCAACAGGGGAAATCTGATGCATTATCTCGGATTTATGCGGATCCATCACAGGGAAGCAAGATGGAGGAGTCCTGTTTTATGATTCCCAGTGATAAGATCGTTGGTTGTGCTTCCATAGACGATTTCATGGGTAAAGTGCAGGATGAAATGAAACAGTTGGATCTGGCTCCGTGGCTGTCGGAACCTGGAATCACGTTAAAGGATGGGTTATTGTATCAGGCAAAGAAGTTGTTTGTGCCCCCTGAGTTGCGTACACTGGTTCTTACATATTGTCATTCATCGTCCTTGGTTGGGCATCCGGGGGTCAATAAGACCAAAGAGCTGTGTATACGTTGGTTTTGGTGGAAGTCTCTGGCCCATGATGTACAGGTATTTGTGGCCTCATGCCCGGTGTGTGCTGTTAGTAAGTCCTCGCACATGTCTCCATCTGGGTTGTTGCAACCTTTGCCAGTGCCTCCCTCCCCCTGGCATACGGTCAGTATGGACTTTGTGACCAATTTACCGCTTGATTCAGGGTTTACGGCCATTTTAGTTGTTGTGGATTTATTCACTAAAATGGCTCACTTCGTTCCCTTGCCAGGGTTACCCACATCTAGAGAATTGGCTGATGTGTTTATGGCCCAAGTGATCCGACTGCATGGGGTTCCTACTGCCATCGTTTCAGATAGAGGGGCACAGTTTGTTTCACATTTTTGGACTGCCCTGTGTCAGTCATTAAAGATGGAAGTACGTTTGTCAACAGCTTACCATCCACAAAGCGACGGGCAAACAGAACGTACCAATCAAACCATGGAGCAGTATTTGCGCTGTTTGCTAACATCACTGATGGGCAGTTGGGTACAAGCCCTTCCTGTGGCTGAGTTTGCATATAATAACAGCATGCACTCAGCTTTAGGCATGTCACCGTTTTATTGTTCGATGGGGTTCCATCCCAAGACAATTCCTATTCAGCCATCTGAGAGGGTACCAGCAGTGGATTCCCTGAGTAGGGGTTTGATTGAAATCTGGAAAAAGCCCAACAGCAATTATTTGAGTCCAAGAAAGCCATGAAAGTACAGGCAGACAGGCATAGACTGCCAGCTCCTCTGTATGCAGTTGGGGATAGGGTTTGGCTAGCAACGAAGAATCTGAAGTTGTCAGGACCAAGAAAATTACAGCCTCGGTTTGTAGGTCCCTTTCCTGTCCAGAAGGTGATGAATCCAGTTGCGATCAGGTTGACTTTACCGGCTGAGTATGGTATTCATCCTGTATTTCACACCTCTTTGTTGAAGCCATACGTCACCACTTCTCAAGAGTTGCCACCTCCTCCTCCCGTTTTAATAGATGATAACGTGGAGTATGAGGTTAAAACTGTTTTGAATTCCAAGCGGATGAAGGTACGGCTGTATTACCTTATTAACTGGAAGGGTTACCCCACAGAGGACCGTTCTTGGGTTCCGGCGAGTAGGGTTCATGCTGCCCGGTTAGTTTGTCTGTTTCATCGCCTGCACCCCGGGAAACCTAGGCCTGTAGGAAGGCTTTCGGGAGGGAGTACTGTTGGGGTTCAAGGGAGCCTGGTGCCTTCTGTCTAGTTCCCTGTTCAGCGGTTTTTCTTAAAGTGCCAAGTGCATATGCGAATTTATGGACGCTCCATAGGGCTCGCTTTATAAGGGGGCTGCCAACAGGAAACAGGTGCTTGGTTTCTTTATTGGTCCCTTGCCGTGTGATTCCTGTTCCTGTGGTTCTACCCTGTTCCCCTTCCTTCGAGCTCTGTTCCAGCGGTCTTTTCCAGTGCTGGGTTTTGATCCCCTTTTTTCCCTGTTACCCTGTTTTCCTATTCCTTTGGGCATTACTGAACCCTTTGTGGGGACCTGTTTTTGATCTTCGGTGACGTTCTGGGATTCGCGGCTGCGTTTCCTATGAGTTCTGGCATCCCGTTATTATCCCTTTTTGTATCCAAACCATCTTGTTGTACATTGTGTTTGGGTGGTTTCACGAAGGAGCTGAATAAGGCCGTTTTTTGCGCTACCTACATGTTATTTTTTAGATTCCAGGTTTTTTTTGGGTGTCTTTCGTATTCCCTTGATGCCTTTTTTCCCCTGTCCCTTTTTGTCTTATGAATTGTGAATTCCACCCCCTTTGACATTCTCGGTGTTTCCCGAGGGGGCGTGGTTGGTCTGGGGTTACGCAAGAAACAACCAATATGGTTGCAGTGGAAGAATTCCTGTTTCGTATCAAGCCACTCCCATTTGTTAACTGGGGTAAGCAGGGAGGCCGGTAGTTCGTGTGTGTACTTGGCACTGGTAATAGTAGTAGGGGTGTGTTTAATCTTGTCCCCTTTTTTCATTTTAGCGGTCTCGTCTGTGTCAAGCTGTGAGCTGCCAAGAAGCCAGAGGAGACGAGCTGTGTTCCCCAAGACCTTGGGTTCTCTTGTTTTGTTACCCACCTTCTCCCTGTGTCATGTTCTCCACCATCCGTTTTGATTGCGGGTGTTGGGGGTCACGGTGAGGGTAGAGGATTGGGACGTTCTTCACTCCTGCGGTGTTGGGCCGGTCGGCATCGGAACACCGGCCCTGCCGCCGTCACCAACTTCCTCGCCACGTCCACGGACGAGTACGACACCGATGCCAACTCTGCCGAGATGTAGTCATTCACCGACATGCCCTCCGGCCATGACAGATGCTGAATCAGTCGAAACTGACCATGCTCCTTTTTTGGAACCACTCCAATCAGGGAAATGATCAAGCCCGGCAAGGGCGGCTCCTGAAAGGGCCCCACCATCCTCCCTTCCTTCACCTCCTTGAAAAGCTTCTCCCAGACGATACCTCTGTGCGCGTTCACGGACTTCAGATTCTCCGCCCAACGAGCGATCCGCGGACCCTCGTACCCCAACCGAAAACCCTCCCTGAAACCCCGACGCGCACGGCTGCATCGTCCGCCCGCGGATAAGCCGCCACAAGAGGTTCGAGCCTGTCCAGCCTAACCGGTGTACGAGCCTTTTCCCATGGCACCGCCCCTGCCGCCCCCTCTCCCTCCAGCGGGAGCTGGCGCCGACTGCTGCCCCTGTACGGGCCCTCCACCGAGCCCCCAGCAGCGTACCACGGGGTTTCTCCTCCCGCATTTGGAGCATTCATGCCGGAAACGGCACACTTGCCGGAGACAGGAACTCCTATTGAAGTCCCAGCAGGCCCCAACGATGTTTGTACTTCCGGTGTCCCCCGACCCCACCTCCCCATGGGTGGGGCGGGCCGTAAAGGGGGGCGACGCCAGCGGAAGCCCGCTGGCCATGTAGATGGTGCGGCCAAACTTTGCCCCACTCATTGTCTGCTGATACAAGTCCGCATCCATCTCTCCCCACTGCGCCCCCGGGTCTGAAGCCATGCACGCCCGGAACTCCTCGTCGTACTGTGACCAAGCATAACCTCCGTATGTCACGTGTGCCCGCCGCACCACATCCATTTACTTGAATAATGGGACCGACCTGTCAGGATACTTTTCGCAGTAGACACTAGCGTAAATCAGGAAGGCAGCCGACCAATTCTCAATGGTCACCGGTACCTTGGGGCGTCTGACTAACTCCTGTTCCTCCTCCTTCAAAGCCTCCTTGGCCATCAACTCCCTGTGAAGCAACTTCAAAATCTCCACATACTCCCCCTTCCAGATCTTCTCCTTGGTCGCCAGCGACAAGTGCGCCCCCAGTGGTTTCGCCACCCCCATGTACGGCAGCTTCTTGACCGGCACATCTCAACTCTCTTTCGCCCCACCACCAGACGCCACCGCTCCTCCGGACTTCGCCGCATCTACCGTCCCCACGTTCGCCGACGCCGCGTCTCCCGCCGCCCCCTCCGTCCCTGTACCCACCCCCGCATCCATCACATACCTGCCCTTCACCAGTCGCACCAACTCCCCACCTTCCACATCCGTACCCACAGACACCTGGCCTCTCCGAGGCGCACCCGAATCGCACCCCCCCTGGCATCCACACCTCCAGTCACCCGGCCTCCATGAGGCCCGCCCAAGCCACTCCCCATCCGTGCACCGGTCTTACCTGGCATCAAGGCTGGTATCCGCACTGGATCCCCCCGCCTAGCCAGTTCTGCTGGGGGGGCCGTCACTCGCGGCACCGTCTGCCGGGGGCGTACCTGCAAAATACTTCCAACAGCATTACTCGTGTCCCCCTCCCCCTCCCGAAGCTCCCCTTCCCCTTCCTCCTCTGACTCCAACTCTCTGCTCACCCTGCTCAAACCAGCCTTGTCCCTGCACGCCTGCATCAGCGCCTCCAAGTCTACGCTCTCCCTTCTCCCACTCTCCGTCTGGTAATCCGAGTAGCCTGACACACGTTCGCTCCATCCCCGTCCCCGGGCGGCCGTCTCGACCCATCAGGAGGGGGGCAGCGGAGACCTATGGCCCTGCCATCCACTGTCCTCACGTGCATGGTCCCTCGGTGGAGCGCGACCGCCCGTACAAGGCAGAGCCGGCCCATCCTCTCGGCGGGTTGGAGCCACATGCTGCTCACCCGAGCCCCCTGCCAACTGCTCCTGTCAAGAAAAAAGCGGGGAAGTCCAGCATGCCGATGTAAACTCACCTCCTTTGCCCCCCCAACCTCCTGGCGCGCCTCTCCCACATGCCGCTGAATGCCCTCCCCATCGCGCCGGACGTCCCCCCACGCCCCGTCCCCCCGCCCCCAACCCCACCCCCTGTGCTCCCCCAGCCCCCTCCCGCGACCACCCCCAGACCCCCAAACGCCCCACATCCCCACGACCCACCCCAGCTACCCTCCGCCACCCCTCTGCCCCCCGTACCCCATGCCGGCCTGCTAGGCCCCACCATGCCCCCCTCCTCGTCCGACGATGTCCCCCAATCCAGCTCACTCTCTCCCCCCCTCCCCTGCCCCCTCCTCCTCCTCCGATTCCTCTATCAGCAACGGGGATCCACCCCCCTCCCTCTGGCCCCCCAGCCCCACCTCCCCGCCTGCACCCAGGACCGACCCCCCTCCCCCCACCTCTCACTCCCCCCACCTTGCAAGCCTGGTAACCCCCATCACCCCCTTCCCCCCCAAGCCCGCCACCTTCCTGCAACCCAGGCTCCTGCCCCCCCTGCCCTCCAGTCAGAACCTCCAACCGGGCACTCCTCCTCTTCCCCTTAGCACCCCTCCCGCCCCCCCCCCCGCTGGCCGCTCCTCGCGCCCCCCCCGCACCCTCCTCCCGTACCCCGCCCGCCTCTACACTGCAATTAGCTCCCCCTCGCCCCCGCCCCCTCCACAAACGTCAAAGGCACCTTCCGCGCCCCTCCTCTCTTCCACCCCTTTACCACATCGTGGTGGAGTGGTGTGGCTCACTGGTTAGAGGCGGCAGACCCGGAAGCAGAGAACGGCCCGGGACCAGGGTTCGATTCCCGACGCGGCAGGGTCGTGGACCAGGGTCAACGGACTCGATAATTCTCGCCTCGGTGCCTACTCTAACCAGGGATCACACTCGGCAACTCTGGGCATTAAGCTTGCCTCATCTCTACAACGGCCCCCCACAGACGCCGGGGATGCCTGGTTTCACCTTGGAGATACCCAGAAGGGACCATCTCACAGGGAAAGCCAGGACGGGTTCCCCAGCGGTCTTCAGCGCCAGGACACCCCGAGATGGGGTAACAGTGCGCTTTACAAGTATCATCATTACATTATGTGGTGCCCCAGCCGCCTGCCGACCGCCGCCGCGCGTCACTCCGCCTCCCCGCTCCTCCCCCTTCTCCCTCTTCACCCGCGATCTCGGCGGCTCACAAGCCGCAACCGCCGCCGCGGCGCCATCAGCAGAGCGCCGCGGAGGCCTTACCCGAATATCGCCTCTCAGCAGGTCCATCCTGCCCGCGTCACCCAGGAGGCGCAGCGCCTCCCGCACTCGAGGGTCTGTCATCGCTGCCTTTGCCATGCCATGTAAACGCCGCTCCCGCCGCCTCCCCAACCACCACCGCTGTATCACCGCCTCTAAACTTCACGCCTCAAGCCATCCACCGCTCACCACGAACCTCCGCCGCTAACACAAACCTATGAAACCTACCCTGCCACAAGCAAACCAACTACCAACAAAAACTTTCCTGCCTACAACTCGACTGCTGGGTCACTGTCCCTAAAATGGTGGGCCGTGACCCAACATGGCCGGTATTATACACACCAGCCCAAAAGGAGCCCAAGCCTACCACCAGCCCAAAGCTAGCCCAAGGAAGCCCAAATCCCCCCAAGAAGCCCAACCAGCCCAAAACTCCTTCCTGTCCCCTGCCTATCTCGTCCCCCTCCCCTTCCTCCCGGGGCCCCTAAATTCCCGGGGGGGGGGGGCAAGCCTCCCTCCGGTCGGCCGCCCCCCGCAAAGCCCCAATGTTGTAACCCAATATAGCAGCGTTTCCCAAACTGTGGTCCGCGGACCCCCAGGGGACCGTGACACATTCCCAGGGGGTCCGCAGGACTTGAGTGCCCACCGTCTTAGTAAAAAACAAAACGCCCAGGCGCCCTCACAGCAGTTAAGAGGTGTGAATGTTGGCGCCGGGCGGCAAGACAGTGACTACAATACAATCTAGCACAGACAGTTGTGTTTCGAGATTACAGAGCATTGGAGCACCTTGAACGGGCAGGAGGGCTCTTCTACATCTAGAGTGGCATGTGAGTGTTTAATTAGTGTGTACACATTTGCAGTAAAAGCGTGCGCATGCTTTAAAAACGTGTTTCCTTTCATCAGCACCTCGTGTAACATAGCTGCCAAGGTTCCAGACTGCTGTGTGACATTTTCATAATTTAAAGTAATTAAGAGTGAGTCTTTTCAGCAACCATGAGTGATACTTTCTCCCGAGTAACATGAAGCAATGGGAAACACAGAGACTGTATTAATTGTTTCATAAAGACTTCTAGCTCACACTGATAGTAGGGCCATGCTGCCCGCTACTTGCAAGTTTAGTTTGCCACATATGAGGTACTAAGTCACCCCGCCCAAACGAATTAATGCACTAATCATAATGCACAAAAACAGAATGCACAGTACTCGGTAACAAGGCCCCAGGCAGCACTGGATGACCGCAGTGCACCTTTAAAGGCATAACAAGTTAAGTACAAGTAGGAGAATCAGCCATAGTCTTAGCGAGGCGAGCCTGGCCAACAGGCCGGCCCACAGTCATGGACTCTCACTCCCGCGGCAACCAACGCCAGGCCTCATAATTCTGGAAGGGTACTCGCATTGAACTGGTGACAGTGCTCTGGGCTGAGGACAACCACTCTAGCGACCGCCGCGGTCCGTGGTTCTCTCTCAGCCTGGCCACCGGTGTCGGGTGGGGTCAGGTCAATACAGGTCACAGTGGGATCAATTTAATTAATAATTACCGCCGCTGTGCGAGCGCCTCTTCCAACATGTTGCCAGCAGGAGGTACTTTTACGACTCTGCCGCTGGTAGTAAGATCGGGTCCAGTAGCGGATCATAACTGCCCTGGTGCCATGATTGCTCCTAATTGCAGTGAAAATTTCATAACATGCCGCCCATTTGCTTGGCAGTCGTTTTTTTCCCCTCAAAAACACAGTGGCTGGGAATGAAAGTAGCCATTGGGTAGCCCCGGCACTGACTCTTTACGTCAGTCAGTGAATGTAATGAGCATCGGGCCATACCTTCTGCAGTGCACACACTCAAGGGGACTCTGCCGGTGAGAGCTCAAATGCCTTCTGAGAGCCTGTGCCTTTACAACGTGTTCCTGTGTGCCTTTTGTGCACCAGGCTGCAGCTCAACGCCCTTTCCCCCAGCAGCACAACACAGAGCACTTTGACGCTGGCGTAGAAGCACCTGAGAAAGAGGCATGTTTTGTCTTTGTGTTCAGAGTCTGCCAGTGCTTAATTTGTAAAATATGAAGTGCAGGTGCTGAAATGTTTGTTGGAGGCCACACCTACTTTTCTCTGGCTCCACCCACTACTGGCTCCGCCCACTTACTATTAGCTCCACCCACATCTTCAACTGGCACTGCTAAAAGTCAGATGTAATATATCCGAATTTCAGCAAGGGAGCCTTCCTCATAGTAAGGTTTTGATAGGAGGTTCCCCTGCCCTGTGAACATTTTGAAGATTAAGATTAATTCAAAAGTCGCCCCCCAATGACCACCCCTCATACACATTCCCTCAGTACCACCCTTTAACACTGCCCTTGGCTTCAAGTCTCCATAACCACTGTCTTCAATTCATGTAGTTTTATAGCGCCTCTCATACCAATGTAAGGTGTCAGCACTTTGCATCATTCACACATTGAATAGATACAATCCTACTTGTGTAAATCAGTATATATGGAATGTTACATCACACAGGACTACAAGGTATAGGAGTCACATGTCATCCATGATAGTCATTGTAGGCAATATAGTTTAAGATTTCGAAGTCTGGAAAAGCGCAAATTCAGAATTCAAAACATAACCGCATTGTTAGGGGTTCTCTTCAATAAAAATGTATTTATTTTCTACCCAAATTAACCCTTTTTGCAAGGTTAGGATAATGAAAGATTGGACCAAAATACATGTAGCTCTAATATATAACTTGCTGTTTGAATGCAGCTCTTTGATGACAGACTTGTTGATAGCTTGCTGTTCTATGATAGGATTTTAACTTACAAACTGCAAATAACAAAAAGGATCTCTCCGACAGAAGCAGTAACACACACTGACCTATTTTACATTACATGCACTTTTTGATCTGGTGGTAAACGTTCTTTGCAGCAGGTAGGTATATAATAACCCTGTACTACCTTTCAAGCAGTCACAACTTCCCCTGACAAAACTCCTGTCTCTCTCCAGGAAGACGATTTATCACCAGAGTTATCTTATCATGACATTTTAATTCATGCCTGAATATTACTGGAGCCCAGGAACTCGGCAGCAGCTGCTTTTAAAATAAGAATATACTGCCAAACTGACTCAGACTCACTGCGGTGCTAGAGCAGACAGAACCTGCAGCCTTACTTAGGCTGCTGCGCATCTTTATTTTTTTTAACAGATGAAGCCTGCTCAGTACTGGGCCCTGCTGCCAGGCCCTGTCTGCCAGTTCACCACTGAAGGCCTGAACGTAAATGGTCAATGGCCACCATTCCGAATGCAACCCCCAAAGATTTGCAGAACCGAAACTGAATTCATCATCAAGGCAGCCTGGGCCGGCCCGCTGCCGCAACTGAGCAACATGAAACAAAGAAAGTGCTTAGTGAGGAAAGTGTGATCTCCGATTCATGGACGCTCCTGGTAATGTTTAGTTACAGGCCTGTTAATAGCTCCTAAACTGACTATACTATGTAAATCGCTATGATAACACAGAGGGAAGATCAGCTGCATATAAACTAAACTAAATTAACAATTTTGAGTTTCGCCCTTGCCCTCTTCATTAAAAACGTATAGGTTATATTTCACTTTAAAATCAGTAAAATTCATACCCAACTGCTACATTTTCTAAGCGGTTTAAATAGTAGGTGGTATTAATGTCCAGTTTAATGGTCCATCCTCGGAAGAAGTGAAGGCTGAGACGGCCAAGCTGGGAGTCGAGATGGTGACCTGTAGCTCACAGCCAGTGCCAGAAATGAGGCTGGGAGGGCTGGGCCTGCATTTCCTCTGCAGAAAATATAGGCGTATGCTCTCCGCACATCCATACAGATTTAAACGTGTGAGAGAGAGAGTGTGTGTATACACGTAAATATGCGTTCACACTATTGATGGTTACTATTTGGAAGAAGCCCCACCAGCTTTATCAGTGCACCGCCACCCCTCAAAAAAAAAAAGAATTCTGAGGATGCCACTGCCTCTGCGTCAGAAAATATATCATCATCACTTCTATAGCACTTAATAATCAGAGGTAACCAAGCGCTATAAACAAACAACAGCAGAAGTCTAATCGGTCTTTAGTTTTGGCCTTTCTTTCAGCCCATAACAAGTGTTAGCACTCTGCCTGATGGTACTGGTTTAGTGTACCTCACGAGTATACAGGCAGTGTGTGCCTAACGGGAATTCGAGTCTGTGACGTGGGCCCCAAGTTTTCCAAGTGAGCCGTCTAACTTGTTAATACATGTATTTAGGACGTTGCAAAGGTTCAAACGAGCCTCACCATTGAATCACGTTAGGGAAACAAATGCCACAGATATGCAGAACCGAAACTGAATCCATCATCCAGGCAGCCTGGGCCGGCCCGCTGCCGCAACTGCGCAACATGAGTCGGACATCATCAAACTTAAGGGCCGCGGGCCCGCAGCCACTCATCATGATCACAGTCACTACTGCATCAATAAATATTTTTTTTTTAAACCATAATCATGGTGCTTGCCAGGCCCTGCCTCACCTGCGCAGCGCCAGCTTTATTTTTAAGTTAACTCATTATGATTAGGCCCGGGCCGCCCACCCACTGAGCCTAATGTAGCGACAATAAGCAACTTCAGCTGCTTCTTCTCCAAAAGGGCACTGGCAGGCAGCAAAAGGTCAGACTCTACTGCTCTTCGTGGCAAATTGCTCATTTTTGGCCCAGATTCCACAAGAAACAAAACACTGCATATCTTAAGCCGGTGACAGAATTTGAAAGCAAATGAAAGGCCTTGAAACTCAATGTACCTTCACTGAGTCCACTGCACTGACTGACCTTAATGCGGCGAACGCAGTCCGTCCAGGACAGGTCCCGCTACTTGGAACGGCGGCTGACTGGCCACGATGAATCAGACGATGGTGGTGGTGAGCCTGAGGCAGTGCGAGTATGCTGGGGTGGGGTGTGGCAAAGCAGCGAATGCGCGCGCAGCAATGTGAAATAATCTGCGCACGCTGCTTGCCGCGCACAGCCCCAATGCCCACAGATTTGCTGAGCCTGGCCGGGCCCTGGCTGAAGAACCGAAACTGAAACGGGGACGAGTCAGTGTCCGTCACACTGCACCATTCACGTCAAGGTCACCACCATTCAGTGAGTGAAGTTCTTGACATGACGGTAAAGTGACAGCAGCACTTACTTACGACGTTTACAGCAGCACACCACACGCTTTCTGTGCCAGTGGCAGTGCTAATTATCAATTACTGACGACATGCGGTGCATGCGTCACTTCACTGTACTGTAGACCCGGCCCTGATAATTAAGTGCCGGTGCTAAGCACCGGCAAGCACCGGCACAAATTAAGCACTGGAGTCTGCAGAACCACAGCAAGACTTCAAAGTAAATGGGACACTTACTTTCTTTACCTTTCAATTGAGCAGGACACTTTTAAAGAAATGCACTATAAAAACAGAGGCCTTTCCTTCTTTTCATGTATGCGTGCCAACCTGCTTGTCCTTTCTGCTCAATCGAAAGGATTCAAACACGTTGGTGCGCTTGCTGTGGATTTGCTACAAGCAAGCGTGAAACTCTTGTTCCTTCCTTGCCCTCTTGGTTACTTTTCAACAAGAGTGGCAGCTGGGCAGTGAGTCTGATTCCCGAGGTGGGTGCATGTGACGTCATCTGATTAGCACGGTCTCAAGTTCGAATAGAGCCAGTAGCTGTCCTTTACAGGCTGCTTTTCATTAGGCGCAAGGCCATTAGATTAAGCCCACAGAGTCACTGCGCTGCTATTTTCTCCAGCTTTCACTCAGTATCGTCCATCGAGCCTCCCGATCGGCACAAATCAGGCAGCGAGGCGAGCTGGTCATGTGGAAGGGGTGCTAATATGTGTCTATGCATTTTAGAGCGGGGATTACTGTTTTAATTTTTTGAAATTTAAATTGGACAAATTGCTTGGGGGTTCCCGGCTTCCAGTAGTGATTCAGTGGGGGTCCTCAGGAGTCAAAAGTTTGGGAACCACTGCAATATAGTAGAGCTCCAATGGTGTAAGCCATCATGAACAACAACTCCACATAAGAGTAGATAATTGGTATTAATGCCTAAGAGCACCTAATTGATACTCAATGGAATACACCAAAAACATATATTAAAATGTTCCTATAACAATAAGGAATAATAGTTCTGTGCCTTTGATAGATTCCTTTAAAAGATCTATTCGTCGATAAATGAGGTCAAACTCTGTAGTCTGTAGCTTTTTTGCAGTTTTTATTTATTTTGTCCACAGGGGAAATAATTTTTTGTTGTGGAAAGATCCTTTCATTTGCACCCAGAAAAGCACTCCCTCTAAATTGCCACCTTAGAAAGACACTCACTCCGGGTAAGTAGTGCGCTATATAAATGCCTATACATTACATTACATTACACTCCTGCCTTTGAGACGAGAAAATGTACGTGTTTCCAGCTACCTGCAGATTGTATCTGACAACGAACAAATATACAAGATTATGGGAGTTGATCTACTGATCGACTTGGAAAAGCCAGAACCCCTCGTAAAACTCGAGAATGCTGGCAAAGCCTCCATCTTTATAAATCCATGTTGGGGATGTAAATATCCATCAATCTTGAATCTTTCAATCAGGGGATGTTTTTCTTTCCGTAAAGGCGACATTTTATGCACCTAAGAGTGGGTGACTTGCTTTGTGAATTGGTTCTTTTAAGTATACTCTGACTACAATTGTGTTTCTTTTGACAGAGTGAAATGAATATGGAAGGTTTGAAATGTGTATTATTTTCTGTAAGCATAGACACTGCCCAGCAGCTACAACTGATGCAAGGCTTCGTTTGGCTGTAATGTGTACCACCGAGGTGTGCAAAAAAGTTTGGGACTCGAGCAGTATGTGATTCGCTGGCATATTAATTATGGAAAAGGTGCAGCTGTGCCCCCTTTTATGTCTGATGCGGATCGGAATTGTTTGCGGAACTAAAGTCTTTTGGAAAGCCTGGCTCGAAGGCAGCACGGGGCCGGAGCTGCCGTTTTTCGCAGCAGGCTGACCCGACGGCCTCGGTGTCTTAATGTGCAATGAGCTGTAAAGTGCCTGCGCTATTCGCCACTGAAAGGGGGCGCTGGGCTCGCGGGCCGCCATTACCGGTAAAGTACCAGACGCAAGAACAAAAGACGGCTTTTTCGTTTACAAATCACTCCCTCGCAATGCGTTTTCTCATTTCCTTGCGGATGCTGTACAGTTAGAAGCAATTTATCTTTTATTTATTCAGTGGGCCGAGTGCACCGCCATCCTTGCAGGCTGACCAGAAGACACATTCCAGGGGAGAGGGGGGGTTCCTTCGTATGTTATATGATAACATACATGGCTCTTATTAGGTGAGGAAATACTGCTCCCACTAATTACAACTGGACCGGTCTTCCTGCACCTGGATATTTCTGGGTGGGGAAACAGCAACATGATTCTACTGTTTGGAACAACCACCTGGTAAAATCGCAGGAGAATGGGTCGCATGGACAGCCTGGTCTGGCATCCCCCTGCAGCATCGGGGGGGAGGGGGGGAAGGGGGGGGGGTTACAGAATTCTCCACGCTGCCTGCCCACTATCTGCCCCTCTCACTGACACCCTAGTGCCCCATTTCACAGTGCTTAATTTGACATGGTGGTTTCCGGTGCTCAGCACCAGAACTTGATTGGTTCACGCACTGGCACTTAATGACTGTCTACCACATGTTGGGGCTGCTCATCTGATTTAGAGATGGTTGTTTCTGAATACAATATACATTAAATATTACTAATAGCTGCCTCCCCAGCCATTCCGTTAGCTTTGGGGACCTGGAATAATCTGAATTGTCGCACTTGCAGGCGAGAGCGATGGTTAGTAGTTGTTTTGGCAGCGATGGGCAGGTGTGATGGATGGTGCAGGCTGCAGTGGCCTCCTGGTCAGGGCCCTGGGACTTATTCTTTTACAAATTAAGCACTGAGTGGAGGCAATCTCTCACTACTCCCTCAACCTGGCTATCCATCCCAGCCACCAGTGTCCCTGCCTTGCTCACATTCCTTCCTCAGTGCCCCTCATGCACAAGGTTCACAATCTTGTCCAAAAATCCTACAGGGGGAACCATCCTACCTCTGAAAAGATTACCATCTTTAATACATAACTCTTCCTGAACGTTCCAAAACCTGCTGGCTTCCACTGCGAGATCCTTGAAATGTGGCCACCTTGACACCACCAAATTCTTGACTAACTCTCTCACCTTATCTTTGGCAGCTTCACTGTTCAACTCAACCTTGCCAATCGCTGATTCCTTCACTCACATGGCAGCGTCTGTCACCGCTTCTTCCCTGATCGATATGCCGGCAGGCAACTGCAACAAGCAGTCCGCCGGGATATTCTTGACACCCAGCAGATATTTGTCCTGGAAATTGAATTAAACCAAAACTCCTACCCACCTCTTTATATTTGGAGAAGTATTATCCAAACTTCTGCACACCAACAACTGCACGAGACGTCTATGATTCTTCCTGAGTATGATGGTAGGCCCCACAAAAAAATAACTTTAAATGGTGTATCGCCCAAGTGCACGTCAGTGCCGCGCACTCAATAACTGAGTATCTTTCTTCAGCTCCCTTAAGTAAGCGTGAGGCAAAAGCCACCAACCTTTACTCACTGTCCTTCATCTGGGGCAAACCTGCACAAAGTCCCTTCAAAGTGGCATCAGTCATTAGGAAAATCTTCATAACATCAAAATGGCCTAGAGTTGGCATTTTTGCAGTGTCTCCCTTCACAACCTTGAAAGTGTTCGCCTCCTCCACAGTGCACTCAAATGATACTCTACACTATGCCCAAAAATGACCTGAGCTGGTCTTTGTTGGACGGAGATGGCGCATCAATGATGGATTCAGCCATTTCAATTTTGGGACTGATCCCATTTCCAGAAATAGTGTGTCCTAGATACTAAACTGACCCTACCCCAAAGTAGCATTTCTCCTTCTTTAAGTTCAGCCCCTTGTCCTTCAACTATTTAACAGCGGCCTCAAAACTACGTCCTGCTGCTGCCTTTCCTTCCCATACACCAGGATATTGTCCCAGAAAAACAAATTTATGCCCTCCTACACCAATTTCATCACCCTTTGGAAGCACGCCACCGTCAAGGCCAATCCAAATGGCAGCCTCTTGATTCTTTATGCTCCCAAAGGCGTGACAAAAATAGTGAGCGGTCGGTATCCTTGTGCAGCATCATCACACTAAACACGGTAGCACCTTTGAGTGTGGTAAGGGCCTCCGTGATGTTCGGAAGGTGTTGGCGATTCACTCAGATGCACAGGTTGAGGTCCCTGAGGTCAATGCACATATGGATCCTAGCTCCATTGTCCATCAGAGCAAGAATCACTTGGGCCAACAATTCTGAGAACTCTATCACCTCAATACCATCACTTTGCAGCAATGTGTCTAATGCTTCCTAGGAGTAAGGAGAAAAGCTGGAGGAAATCTTGGGATATGAAGGACTGGAAGGAACACAAGTCCGCTTTGCGGGAATACAAACAGAGAGTGATCATGGAAAAGCAGGAGTATTTCTCCAATCTTACAAGTTCTCTAACTTCATCTAGAGAACTCTTCAAAATTGCTGATTCACTGTGCTCTCTCCAACTTCCAGATCCAGTGGTGAGCTCACAAGATCTCTGCAATAACATCTCGGATTTCTTTTATAGTAACATCGCGGATATCCACACTTCCTTAGAAGCTCAACGCCACTCCCTGGACGATGATGTTCCTCTCACTATAGCCAACCTTGATACTTTGGTTGAAGGCCCCTCCGAATCCTTTACCCAATTTCCAGCACTCTCACTGGAAGGACTTAATCTCCTGCTAGACAGGACCAAATCCTCCTCCCCAATGGATCCTGTACCGTTAAAAAAGTTAAAGGAGTGCAGAAACAGCATTCTTCCGCCTCTGCTTGAAATTATGAACGGGGCTATTGTCCAGGGTTCTTTTCCGCCGGTGTGGAAGAAGGCTATAGTGAAGCCTCTCCTTAAAAAAACGTTCCTGGACCCGGGCCTCCTTAAGAATTTTAGGCCGATCTCTTTACTTCCAGCCCCGGCAAAGATGTTAGAAGCGCACCTTAATACACATCTTTCCACCTTTCTTGAGTCTAGTGAGTATCTTGATAGCTCGCAGCACGGATTCAGAAAACATCACAGCACCGAATCCGCTCTCACTGTTGTGGTGGATAACATTCGCCGCAAAGTTGACCTTGGCCAAACCACAGTGCTGGTCCTATTAGACCTCACGGCTGCGTTCGATACTCTGTCTCCCGCCATTTTAACATCTCGGCTCAGGGAGGCAGGGGTTACTGGACCGACCCTGAGTCTTCTTAACTCCTTTCTCCATGACAGAGAACAGAGAGTCATGCTCGGAGATTTCCTCTCCCCTGCCAAGTCATTGCAATGTGGGGTGCCACAGGGGTCGGCCCTGAGCCCGACCCTATTCAACATCTACGTGGCCCCCCTTGCTAGACTAGTAAGATCGCTGGGGATGGAGGTGGTGTCTTACGCAGACGACACCCAGATCATGGTGTCGCTGGCCCACTCTGTCAGTACATCCGCATTCAGCTTTAGGTCATGCATGCAGCGTGTGGCGGAGTGGATGATCCTTAACTCCCTAAAGCTGAATGGCGACAAGACAGAGGTCTTGGTCTTCGGTAAAGACCAACACTTGTGGTCGAGCGAGTGGTGGCCTTCATCTCTCGGCACCTGCCCCACTCCCTCCCAATCGGCCAGAAACCTCGGCGTCATCTTTGACACTTCACTCTCCATGACGCTCCAAGTGAATAGGCCTGTGGCCACTTGCTGGGGTGTCATCAAGATTTTAAAAAGAATTCTCCACTATCTCTCCTTCCAGGCGCGCAAACAGGTTGCGATTGCTCTTGTTGGCTCCAGGCTTGATTATTGTAACTCTCTTTATATGGAGTCCAACAAGGGCCTTATCCATCGACTGCAAACTGTACAGAACGCCGCAGCGCGCTTCGTCCTGGCCCTTCTCATAGCATCATCTGCCACCATTGCTAGGAGAAATCTTCACTGGCTCCCCGTCCAGTTTAGAATCTCCTTTAAGCTTCTATGTCTCACATATAGAGCACTTGCGGCTGGCCCTGCGGACGCACTTGGTACCCTGCTCACCCGCTATGTACCTACGAGATGCCTACGATCGGCCGGGCTACACCAATTGGTAGTGCCCCGCGCTAGGTTGACCAGATGGGGAGCGAGAGCTTTTTCTGTTGCCGCTCCTCAGCTTTGGAACTCCCTTCCGGTGGAGATCAAAACCTTACCCTCCATCGACCTGCTTAAAAAGGCCCTTAAAACCTGGTACTTCATCAGAGCCTACCAATGAGATACTGCTGTCTGACCTGGCTAGTTCCTTATTTGATGTAGGCGCCTTGACGCCCATTGGGCTAAGTTAGCGCGGTATAAGACACAATTCATTCATTCATTCATTCCTGAATGGACTTAATCATATGATTGGGTACAATCCTTGCCTTGTGGACAACTAGATTTGCATCTTTCTTTAAAATTATATTGTGCTCAAAACCTTTGACAAGACCCAATTGATTATTAAATACATCCGGGTGCTCATTCACCCAGCCAATGTCTTCCCCAAGAGTGGCCACCATCATAACTTGGTTGGGAGAATCAGGGTTTAAGACAATACCCAAATCCATTTGGTTCCCCCATCCCAACAAATGGATCACCCTCTTGGCTACGTAAATTTTCAATACAATCTACCTACCTTGAAAATTCATCAACAACACTGTGTAGTCCACGAGATCTATTGTCTTGCCTCAATATCCTTCAGGACTGTTTTCAAGTGGTAACAACTCAATGCCACTCATGTCATAGACATTCTTAAAAATTGTGTTCGCCACCAATGAGCAAGGAGACCCAGAATCAGTCAGAACAGTGAGACCATTCCCATCTATTTCCACGTCACACTGAGGCATCATTATCGGACCACTGTAAACCACATTATCCACCTGATTAACATCTGCAAAATCACAATGCCTCTCCTCAGGCACATCCAAAACCTTGTTCACATTCGCACTTTTGAAACTTTGGCAAAATGCCCTTTTTCCCGCAAGTACGACATCCAACATTTCAAGCCATACATTGAAGATTGTTCAAAAGATGATGAGAGCTGCCACATTTAAAGCATTTGAATTTTGAGTCCTTCCTTGCACCAGGGCCAGCAGCACCTTCACAATCCCTGGATTTCTGAGGGATGTTCCTTTGGCTGCTACTTGGCACATTGTCAATTGACGACTTGACTTATCAGCAGAAGTTCTATCGTGTTGTGCAGACACCCGACAGGTGTTTCCTCACATTTCTTTGACCCGGCTAGATGCATGTTTCATACCTTCCATAATGTTGATAGCTTGTTTAAGTGAAGGGTTCTTTGCTAATAACTTTTCTTGGACCCTTGGGTCATTTGTTCAATGCACCAATTAGTCCCTGACGAGGGAATCGGCCAACTCACCAAATTCACAGGTTTGAGCAAGGTTCCTAAGAGCAGCCACTAGTTGGCTATACATCCATCTTTAGTGTGGGCCTTACTAAAACACGTGTGCTTCTCAAATACCACATTATTACCTGGATTAAAATGTTTCTTCAACATAGTGCTAGACATTTCAAACACATCTCTTTGTTCAGTTCACCTTCCCCAGTGCCAGTGTCGAATTCTTCCAGACTCTCATAGATATTGTGCCCTTCTGTTCCTGAATTATACGGCAGCACCCCCTGCTTCTTGGCTTCTGAGAATTGTGCCCACCAATTGCCACCAAATATGAGTCAAAGAGGCTCTTCCACCTCTTCCATGGCAAGATGAGCTCTCCTGATTGTGACAAATATCATGGAGGTTGTGACATGTGTGTTACTGCCATGGAATGGTTCCTGCAAAATAACTTAATATAGCAAACTAAACTAAATCACTAACACAAGTCAAAATAACTAGCCAAGTAAATAATTTAATATAAAGGACTAAAATAATTGATGTTCACCATCTGAAAGTGTGACCCTCTGTGTCCAGTATTCATCACTATCACCAAAGTCATCAACTCTTGGTGCACAATGATGCTTTGTTCCTTTAACCCATTTTAAAAAAAAATAATTTTTATTGCAGAACCAAACATAGGATATGTCAATCACATAGGTATCATCAGCGTGAAATCCTCCCTCTTGGTTTGAGGTCCCCAACAGGTATACACAGCCGTTCAGCCCACAACCCGGAGGTCGGGCGGCGTAGTCACAAAACGATACAGTCTTCACCATCGGCGGGCATTATACAGCGCATGTGGGGGGTTCCACTGTCTGCTTTTCAGTTTTTAGTCCTAACCCCCTCCCCCCTGTAGTGCCTATAACTGAAACTCCCAACTACACTACCGGAGAAGGAATCCCCCCCCCATCTCCTCATCCCTCCCTCCCCCCCAAGTGTCATCAATCGTTCCGGGTCTGAGATTGGGTCTGTATGACTGCAATCAGATGGTCCTAGGTACCCGTTGTGCGTGTGTGACTGGTGGTGGTGCTGGTGCCTCCTGGACAGCAGTAGTGTCGGACGTCACATCTCGTTCATCCTCCTCTTCATCTAGAGTGCTATCGCGTAGTGCCTGTACCAAGAGTTCCCACTCCATAGCCGCCTCCAGGGCCCGCTCGTCTGCTCTTCTACGCGCCAACTGATACCTAAGCGTGCTCTCGCTCGACGCCCATTTCAAAAATTCCGCAAGCCATCTCCGATGTGTCGGGCTCGTTTTCGATTTCCACCCCCTTGTTATTTCCCGTTTGGCTAATAGGAGGCCCATATCGATGAACCTGCTCGACATCTTCTTTTTAGGTGTGTGCGGAAACCAGTGGAGAATGCTGACAGCTGTGGTATATTGAAGGTCTCTGTCTGCGGCTTCATTCAAGGTGTCGCCGATATTTCTCCAATAGTCTTGTAGGTGGGGGCACTCTCTGAGCATGTGAATCAGATCCGCCCCCAACGCATTACAGCGTGGGCAAGCGGCTTCCTCTGCCCCAAAATATTTCTGAATGTTGCCCGGGGTAAGGTAGGCTCTGTGGAGAATATAAAAATGGATGAGCTGGAAACGTGCGTTTCTCGTGCTCTTCCTAGCCTGACCCACCAGTTGTGTCCACGTGGCATCTGGGATCTCCATTTGTAAATCTGATTCCCATTTGACCTTCAGAGCAGTCAGTGGTTGCAGCGTTTCCCTCAGCATTCTCGAATATAAGCACGTAACCGCCTTATAGACGCCTGCCGACATCATCATGTACTGGCAGGCCTGGGCTGTCGGTGGCTCCGCTAGACCCATACCCCAGTGACCCTGTATGGCTCGCACTACTGCTGCATGCAATAAATAGTCACCTCGTGGAAGGTCAAAGCGTTCCTGTAGCACTTGATACGGGATCAATGCTCCATCCTCGAACAAGTCCCCCACCACCTGGAGCCCCGCCTCTTCCCAGCCCTGTAGGTGGGACCAGTCGCCCCCGTGTGGGAGCGCCGTCACCATGCCGAGAGGGATCTCAGGCGCATATGGGGATTTAATCCCTGCGCGCCTCGCCGAGCGATTCCAGCACAGGCGGAGAGTTCTCTCCTCCAAGGACAGGTCTCTTAACGACAATCTCTGTCGCAGGGCAATGAAGGCAAGCACATGACGGGGGATGCCACTGTCTCGGTCTTGTTCGGGGCCGCGGTATGCTCTCGCAATTTCTTGCGTTAGGGTCTGAAGCTGGGCAGCTAAATAGTAAAGCTCAAAATCTGGGACAGCCAGGCCTCCCTCGTCCTTTGGGCGGAGCAGCGTGGACAGTGCCACTCTTCGCCTGCCCGCACCCCACAAAAAGGAGATGACCATTGAGCGCAGCTGTCGAAAAATCGCGGCAGGGACCCAAACAGGCAAGGTCCGAAAATAATACAGCAATCGGGGCAATGCTATCATCTTAAGCAGCGATATGCGGCCCGTCATCGATAGCGGGAGAGTGGCCCAGAAGGACATATTGCCCTTTAGGGCCCGGATACAGCGTCCGACGTTCCCTCCTAGCATGTCTGCCTCTTCATGGTAGATATGCACCACTAGGTATTCCAAGTAGCCGGGCTCCCATCTAAGGAAGGGCCGGAGAAAGGGCTGGATCTCGTGTTTACGGAGGGGAAACAGGCAGGTCTTGGCCCAGTTAACCTTCAAGCCAGAGAGTTCCCCAAAGCGCGCAAGGAGCCTTTCCGCCCCCGACAGTGCCTCATCAGCGTCCTCTAAGAAGAGAAGAAGGTCATCCGCGTATAGTGATATAAAATGAAAGGCTCCATTGTGGGCCAGACCCTCATAGTAGGTGCCCTTCCTAGCCATTGCCGCCAAAGGTTCCATCGCCAAGGCAAACAGTAGTGGAGACAGCGCGCAGCCCTGTCTGGTGCCACGAAGTACTTCGAATTGGTCCGACACCAGGGTGCCCACTCTTACTCTCGCCTTCGCCTCAGTATATAATACCTTTGTCCATTGAATGTAGCCCTCTCCAAGCCCAAAGCATTGCAGCACCTTATAAAGATACTCCCACTCTAGGCTGTCAACAGCCTTCTCTATATCCACTGCCAGTACCAAGGGGGCCTTTGCCTCCGGCGGTGGGCTGCTCAACAGGCGAGTCAATCTCCTAATATTGTGGCTGGTATTTCGCTTGGAAATGAATCCGGATTGGTCATTATGGACCAGTGTCCGCATGTGTTGTAACAACCTATTTGCTAGCACCGTGCTCAGGATCTTATAGTCAGTGGTCAGCATTGACAGGGGTCGGTAGGACGCAGTATTCGTGCTCTCTCTCCATGGTTTCAATTAGGGGATCATTAACGCTTCGCGCATTGAGCCTGGCAGACGTCCCTGAAGCTTAGCCTCAGCATAAACAATTTGAAGCCGCGGGCCTAGTTGATCAAGGTACCGCCCATAGAACTCAATCGGTAAACCGTCCAGGCCCGGGGTCTTGTTCTGGGCCATTCGCTTTACCGCTCCTCTGATTTCTGTTAATTCTATCGGGCCTCCCAAGGCTTTCGCTTGGTCCCGGTCTAGCTGCGGCAGCTGCAAGTCCTCCAGAAAAGCAGCCGTATCCCTCTCCTTATCACCGAGATCGCTCTTATATAGTTGTTCATAATAGGCCCTGAAACTATTTAGGATCGCCGATTGCGTGGTGTGCATGTTACCCTCCCCCCCTGAAATGGCCAGAATCGGGTGGCTGCGCCTGGTGGGGTTGGCAAGCCAAGCCAGCAGTGTCCCTGCCTTGTCCCCTTCAGCGTGCGTTTTTGCCAAGTACGTCTTATAGTCATAGCTGCGAAGGCGTTCTAGTTCTATCGCCACTGCCTCCCTTGCCGCACAGAGGGCTTCCTGGAGGTCAGGCCTGTCTGGGCGCATCTGCTCGATCTCACGCAGTTTACGTTCCGCCCTACTCAAGTCATCTAGCAGTGTTTTACGGGCCCCCGCGAATTTCCCAATACAATGCCCGCGGATGACCACCTTAAGGGCGTCCCATTCCGTGGCTCTGGAGGTGGTGGACCCTTCATTCGCCGCAAAATATTGCTCGATTCTGTCCCCCAGCGCCTCGCGGAACGGTGGGTCATCCAGTGTATCCGGTCGGAGCTGCCAGGTCGGGACCTTAGAGATTTCAGTCATCCAGTCAAGCGATAGTAACAGTGGGTTGTGATCCGAAATCGTGCGAGCTAGATATTCGGTGTGGGTTACTGCAGGGAGTACAAGCGGCGAGCACAAGAAGGCGTCTATACGGACGTGGAGGTCGTGGAGGCCAGAGTGGAATGAGTAATCTCCACTCTGATCGAACGCAGCTCCCAGTTGTCCAGCCCCCCCTTTCTCTTGCTGCACACCACCGGGCAGTTCCCAGCGCCTCACATCAGTGTAATCTGCAAGGCCTCGAGGGAACGACAATTCCGTTGTTCCCCCCCAGTGGCAAGCTGGTGTCTGCGGGGGGGCCATGCAGTGCAGTGTCCAAGGCGGGTGCGCTTGTGCCCACCACCCAGTCGCTGTGCGCCAGTTCAGGGGGCTAGGTCCAGGAGGGTTCTCCCAATGCCGCACTCACAAGTGCCGGATCTCCGCAGGCCCTGCCGAGGCGGTCCGGGTTCCTCCAAAGGCGGCCAAGGGGCAGACGCGCGCCACCGGGCTCTCGGCGCTCTACAGACGTGGCTCTCTCGATGGGGCCGATCCAAGGACAGCAGTTGGGCACCCCCTCTCCGCCCAATGAGGTTCCTCTTCTCCGTGTCCGGTCTCCGCAGCGGAGCCCGCAGGCGTCAGGCGTAGCCGTTGCGCCGGCGGCTCCAGTGTCTCCAGCCCGCCAGGCATCAGCAGAGGGCCAGCGGCCCCGTGGTCATCTGTCTCTGCGAGCCCCGGCCCTGGAGTGCTGCGCCGGTGGGCTTCACCTCCAGCCCGACTCAAAGTGCACCCGCGGCCCCCTCCGCTTCCGGCCGCCCCGGGCTGCAAAAGGTCCGGGCCTCGGTACAGAAGGCAGTCAAGCTGGGGGGAGCAGCGTCGTCCGCAGTCCCAGTGGCCGAGTACAGAGGCCACCCAGCGTCGTCGCAAGCGGGGCCGCCACTCGCAGCCGGCGATTCCCGCAGCTCAATGTGTTCAGATGAGCAGGGGTAGGCGGGGAGAGCAGCGCAGCTCGTCTCTGTGTGCCCCCGGACGCTGCAGGCCGCTTGAGCCGGGGAGTCAATTTGTCCTTCCCTTGGGCGGGGGGAGGGGCCTCGCCGGGACCGCAGAGTGGCAGCAAGCACGGTTCCGGGCCAAGGGTCCCAGCGGCAGCCGCCTACCCCCCCGGTCAGCTCCAAACGCCGGAATAGCCCCCGCTGGCAGGCTTCAGGAACGAGTGGGCTGGCAGGATACTCAAGGTCGCATTTCAGGTCCCGGGATCGTCGCCATTTTGTAGGTCAGCAGACCGGAGCTCCGCCGCCAGTGCGTCCCTTCCCCAGCGGTGGCAGGAGGTCTTCTCCCCGACCAGAGCAGACACAGGAGCTTCCTCTGGAATCCCCCGAGTTTCGGCAGGGATCCCAGTGCCACAACAGGATAATAGGGCGGATTAGCGGGCAGGGGGGTCGGGAGCCTTGTTAGGCTGCGACCATCTTTGCCGGCTGCAAGCCCCGCCTCCTTCCTTTAACCCATGTCTACAAAACCTTACAATGCACAGAAGCCAAGTGTCCAGAGTTCACTTTGTCACCAATTCTTCGATGCACAAGATGTCAACGTACACTTCCTAGTTGCCAGTAATTACAACCAACCCTTGCAGTTGGATTATTGTAGCCGAGTGTGGTCAAGTCATGGTCCCAGCGGTCAATCGGCAGTGACGCGCTAATGCACACAGTATCTCGCGTCTTTGAAGCACTGATGACTCACTCGCTTATTGGCTACCAGCTGGCTCATGCGACGTACAATGCCTGTACCTTTTGAAGTGCAGTCGGCTCAAGCTGTGCCTAATGTCAGTGACTCATGTGATGAAAGTAAGTGGCCTGTTGTATAGCACAACTATTAAATAATGCAATATGGCTGCGGTTATGCTCAAACTGCTGCCCTGTCACAGTTTATGGCCTGCCAACAGTCACAACTTGCCAATCAATAATGGTTTGATGCCACTGCCATTAGCCCCAAATACATTAACACTCTCAAAAATTGCTTTGCTGTCACTAACACAAGTTTGAGACTTGCAATGGCCATGTGTCTGGGTTCAAAAAACTAACGCAAGTTCAACAGTCCAAGTGGTGAATCCAGAGGGGTGTTGGTGGCAGTGATGGAGCAAGGATTCAAGAAAACGAAACTTGCTCGGAGAAATCCCTCATTACCAGTACTAATTGCTAGAAATAATAAAGAAAACAAAATTACCAAATGCACAACATTTACATATGCGAAGAGAGCTTTATGCATGCTTAAGTAATGAAGAATAAAATGCAACAGGACTAAAACCTGCTTTAACTTGGAAAATGCATGTGCGAACTAGGATTATGTAGACAGTAACGTGACTAACTCGATTTTTTGAGGAAAAACTCTCAGGCATGTGCAAGAACTATTAACATGAAGCCTTGAGGCACCGCATGCCCGGCATATGCTTGCCTAAATTTAAAGAGAGCTATTGCTGCTAATGTTTTTGCTTAAAGGAAGATTTAATAACATGGGATAGAGTAGAAGTGGGCGGTGAACAGTGAAAATCCTATATTTGAGAAATTAACAACTGTTTATGATTCCTTTATTAATAGTGTGCGTTTGGGCCCACTGTTACACATAATGAAAGAAAGATGGTGACGAGATGGAGGCAAGCTACGCATGTGTAGTGAAGTCATGATGTGACCCGATGGTTGTGTGGCTGAAAGGCTGCCAAGATTCAAGGACAAGAGCTGTGTGAAAGTTGTTCTCGACTGTGGAACTGCATTTAAAATTGTTATTTGATTTGCAACATTAGATATATGGGAATGAAGTAGAATTAAGTTATGAATGAGCTAAAGGGGAAGGGTTTGTCAAACAAAAGAGGATTATTAAAAAGGGAATATGTCAGCATGAGGTGACAACAACTTCCCTGCCCGATCAAAGTCCGTATTCCATCGATATTTGCAACATTGGTGTGTGGGACATGCAGAAATGAAGACTGTAGCTAGAGTGACTTAAAGATTAATAATAAGGTATGCGAGTGAGTGAGTTATTCCAGAATGACATCAATGCTGAGAGAAAAAGATTTGAGAGAGAGACGAGAGTTGCTGCTGCTGAGGAAAGGAAGAGAACAGACTGGGAAGAGTCACACCTGAAAGACAACCTGATTAGATTGAAGATTCAGGAAGAAAATCTAGGAGGGAGAGAGTGTAAGAAAGGGATATTCCCTGGTGCATCGGGTTTGTAGAGACGTTTAGTAAATATTGCCCTGTCCTGATCCTGTCCTATAGTCTTTGTCTCCTGATTCGTAGTCAGGGGACCGCCACCAGTCCTTTGGCCAGAGGGTTGTTTTTCCATTATCATCATTGGGTAACTATTATTTTGTCTTAAATTTGCATATCTTTTGTAAATGTATGATTTATTATGCCTTATGTCTCTACATCTATCAACTCTTAATGCATTGACTCGTTGAATGAGTCTGTGAAATCGAAAGTATTTGCTAAATGAATTTTCTCTCCCATGAAAGTTGATGGAGTTTGCACTGTGAATTTGTACTAATGAGCGTTCATGTCTGAGGTTTAGATACAAATTCATTGATTCTTACCTGGAGTCTGTGGTTATTTCACTGAGATCTGTAAATAAGTTAGTTAATTGTTAATATCATCAACTACTCAACTGAGGGTCCATCGACCGGAGGAAAGAGTGATGTGATGATTAGTTAGGTATCAGAAAAATTCATTGAATGATTTTGAGGTAACAGTGACTTAACTAATCAGAGCTGAAGTGGAATTATAAAACTTGACCCACAGCGAAAATAGCCAGGAAAATTGAATGTGTATGTGGGCCCATTGAAAATGTACTTGACTGTGGAGTGTTCATCCCTGGCCTTTCGCTGGATCAGCAGTTCCCTGCCTCTCGCAGGTCAGTTAGTCGTCAATGCTCAGATAATACGCTGGAGAGCAAAATAAGTTCAGTATCTTTATTCCACCAACAGACACACAGTCCATATGCTTCCTTCTCCAACAGCTGTCTCACTATTCCCACAACATTCCACCCAGTTGCCTAAGTGCTCCTGGAGCATCACTGACAGAATATCGGTGACATTCCAAGGACAAGCCACAACACATTTCTTCCCAGGAATACCCACTTCCCATCTACAGGAGGAGGTATGTTCAAACGGACACCTCCACTTGAGTAAATCCTTCTGGCTTTAGCAATTTTTGTAGTCGTGCTGTACATAAGTGCTGATGCTTTGTAGTGTTGTAGTGTGGCTAAAGGTATTTTTAAAAAGCGCAAACATGCAGCCAGAATTAATGTGCATTATTTTTAAGCACATTAGAGCTGGATGCATCATAGTTCTTTTTTTTAAATTATTTTTAGCCACACTGCTGTACAGCATTTCTACAAAATATTTCCTAAGTCAGCAATGCCTTATCTTTCCAGCATGAACAAAAGGCAATGACAGAGCCAATAGTCTCAAAGGTGAGAACTGTTAGCTTTGCCAATGCTTGTTAGGTGTCGGCATAACACTCCTGTGATTCTGAGAAAACCAGTGAATCTCCCCAGGAAAAAAAAAGAAAAAGAAATATGAGATTTGGCAAAAATCCTGTCACATAAAGAAAGCAATTGCGACTATGCACATGTCTTAGTGAAAATTCACTTTGAGGCAGATAACATTTGTTGCCACAATAAAAGCAGATAACCTCTGTAATCATAAATTTCGAAGGAGAAATGGGCCTCCTTGAAGTGTGTGTGGCATAGTAGAACATAGCTACAAATGGCAAGAGGTTCAACAAGGAAGACAGAGAAGAAGAAAAGATAAAAGTAGTGCCTCGCTCACAGCGCGATCAGAGGAAGGACAGCAATCACGCTGAAGCAATCAGCACTTAGTCCATGCTCCAGTTGAAAGAAGAAGAATTGAAGAAGCATGCACTGGCCTATCAGAAGGTAGCAAATAAGGGTTATAAAGCAACCAACAAAACCTTAAGCAATCAGGCAGGCTGCAAGCCCCTTGTAAACAATATCTCTAGCAAATGAGATCACATGCATTGCACACACTGTCACAGGCGAGACCTAAACAGGCTAGTTCTGCCTTTAAGTCATGCACACATAGGCAAATAACTCTGTTAATAAGTAATAATATATTTTTGGGGCGGGGAGCAGCAAGACAAGTAGACACAACAACAATGGTATTGTTTTGGGGTGGGTAAAACCCAGGCCATTGGTCAACTCTGGGGTGGATCCCACACTGTCTTTTTCATCCTGACTGTCATTGCATTGACTAACCATTCTTGGAAGGCAAGTTAGGAAGGAAGTGGGGAGCACTCAGGGAAACCAGGTGGCCTGGAGCATCAGCAGCCATGTTGGAAACACCAACTTCCATGCTATGACTGCCTGTGTTGGGCTGTTCATTGGGCAACGTACCACATCTGCCGTTGCCTCGACTGAAACCACTCGAAAAGGCTGCAGCAAGTCCTCTACCAACAGCTTTCAAAAATCAAGACTCAGAGCACCAAAAACCTCAATTTTCCAACTCTGACCTTCTCACCCAATTGAAAAAGATAATCAGCTGAGAGTGTGGCAGCAACTGGAAGGATGGGTGTGGCCCTATCGTACTGTGGAAGTAAACCATGCATTTAATTTCATGAGTGGGTCTAAGACTTGGAATGCTTCTGTGCTGTGTTGTGCAGCTCCTTTAACATGGTTGTAGCCAGGAGGGGCATTTGAGGACCGGGCCAGCCCAAAATAAATCTTTGCCCCCAATTTCACCCTGGCAGCTGACACATCATTTGTCAAAAAATCAGTTTATCTAGACAACTGCATTCGCATTTGAATGCATACCATCTAATCAGAAAAAAATTATGAGCAAACTAACCATGAATTAGTTCATAAGATGAATGAGGAATAAAAATGCTTTTAAGTTTTGTTTTTATCTTGTAACATTTGCTACGTGTTCAGAGACAGAGGTCTAATGTCTATGTCTTCTGACAAATTGTTGACTATTTTTTAACAAGGAGATGTTATTGACGTTTGTTTCTCTGACTGCAAAGTGAGATAATTTTGTAAGGTGAACTATGTGACAATCTCACTGGGGCACACAGAGTCAAAAGGAAAGAGTGTAGGATTTCAATGTGTTTCTATTACACAATACACATTAAATACCTGTGAATGAACTGTACAAATATTTTAAAATATATCAGCAGTTTTTGTAATTCTGAAGTGGGATTGAAACAAAGATTTTAACAAATCTTGGTGATACACAAATTATAAATGTTATAGTGTTTTGTATTGTATTGCAGCATTTGTATAGGGCTCACTACCCCGATGCTGAGTACTCAGGTGCTTACCTACATGGGTGGCAAGCTATGCCGTATAGTGAGTGTGGTTGGAAGGGTGTCGTCTTTGCTCTGTGATCCTATGTGGGAAGTCTCCATGTTGTGTGTGATGACCATCGAAGTGAGGTTATTGTGTTATAGAACACAACACGTACCATTGCAGCAGATAATGAAGTACCACAGACAGGTAGAATATGTTTTTTAAGTATGCTGGCAGTTTTGAATAGCTCTGCGGGTCGCTTCATTGTATTTCGTATGGCTATAGTCTGCCTTGCAGGTTACTGTACTGGGTTGCTCAATCAGAAATGTTGTATATAGTTGTGGACCTGAGCTGACAGGGTTCGAGGGAGAGAGAAGTGGAAACATCTGCTGTGATGGGCATTGTTGCTATCACTCGATATCTAAGTGTCATTGTGAGAAAGCTAATAATAACAGTCGTGAATTTTTTTCCATTGTCAAGAGCTTTCTCTCCCCCTGTGCTGAACAAATATCGGTAAAACCCTCTACTGAATGGTGTGAGAACATTTCCTCCTTTTTTCTAACAAAAATTGCTACAATACAGCAGAGTCTTAGAGCGGTCAGTGGTGGGAGCAGTACTGCTGATAATGTTAGATCTATAGTACCGCCTACCTACACTATGGAGAGATTTACCCCCCCCTCAGTGGAAGACACCTTGTTTGCAATTAAGTCTCTGAGATCCGGTGCCCCTGGTGATATATGCCCGGCCCGGGTGTTGGCTGAAGTGGCAGAATCAGTGGCATTAGAGGTTTCAAAAATAATGGGTCTATCCTTTAAAACATCTAAGGTTCCCAAGGAATGAAAAACAGGCAAAGCTTCTTCCCTTGTTGAAGAAAACGGGTGCTGATCCTGCTGTGCCGGGCAACTATAGACCCATTTCCCTGCTTCCAGCCTTGGCGAAAATTGGAGAGAAACTTGCCTTTTGTCAGCTGAATGCCTTTGTGGAATCATCGGAGGCTCTCCACCCTGCCCAGCACCTTTCGTGCAGCACACAGCACGGAGTCAGCCTTGGTGGAGATCACAGAGGCGATTAGGGAGTGTTTGGACAGTGGCGGCAGAGCGGCTCTAATTTTATTGGACCTCTCTGCCGCGTTTGACACTGTCCCGCACTCACTCCTCCTGACTCGATTGGCTGAGATTGGTGTGCTGGGCTCAGCACTAGAATGGGTGAAATCTTTTTGTCCGATAGGTCCTAGCAGGTTTGGATCCCACCTTTTTCTTCCTCGGCCAAGCATCTTACTACCGGGGTACCCCAGGGGTCTACATTAAGCCCCTTGCTTTTTAATGTGTACCTTACCCCACTCATAGTGCTGGCCGAACAAATGGGGGCCAAAATTATAGCGTATGCAGATGATACGCAACTTTTATTTACATGGCCTGATGCAGCACTCAACACTGAGGTCATTTGTTCTTGTCTTTCTGCGGTTTTTAATTGGTTAGCAATGGCACAGCTAAAATGCAACGAAGACAAAACAGAAATTTTGTTGTATGGCCAATTTCCGCCCAATTTTAGAGAACTCTTGTGGCCTTCTGATTTTCCCCAGCCAAGTTCAGTTACCATCCCTGCAAAGAACTTGGGAGTATGGTTTGGGGAGGATCTGAGATTTGAGGCACACATAAAAAAACTTACAGGGGTGTGCTTCGGATCTCTCAAGGCTATGAGAAAGTTCTTTCCATATCTTCCATCTTCAGCAAGAGAGTTGGTTGCGAGGGCTTTAATATTATCACGGCTCGATTATGCCAACTCTCTTCTTAGCGAAACTCCAGCCTTCCTAGTCGCCAGACTACAGATCATCCAAAATGCGACGGCGAGACTTCTGTGCAATGTGCCCAGTAGAGAGAGCGTGCGTATCCATTTGAAGGAACTACATTGGCTGCCGGTGGCTCAAAGGATTACTTTTAAAATCCTAACACTAGCATTTAAAGCAGTCAATGATCTTGGGCCTTCCTATCTGAGGAAAAGATTCAGCCGCTACACTCCCACCCGTTCTTTACGCTCGGCTGATTGCAATTTTCTGAGTGTACCCCGCTTTCGGCGAGTGCGCCTTGGAGGCCAGTCAATTGCCGTTCTTGCGGCTTCGGCCTGGAACACTCTGCCTTTATCCTTGAGATTGATCCAGAATTTTTTTCCTTTTAAGAAGGCACTGAAGACGCATCTTTTCAGATCTGCTTATTAGTCTTTTTGAATTTTCTTCTGTTTCCTTTTGGCCACCTGCTTGTTTTTCCTTTTCGCGCCAGGATACTCTGGTAGTAACAGAGCGCGTTATAAACCAGCTAAAATAAAAAATAAAATAAAAAATAAAGAAGTGACCAGAGTCGGAGCTACTGGAATTATGGGGCAGGAAAGGTCCAAATTATGCACCAGGGTTGACTTAATTATACGGAAAGAAAAAGCAAATTATGCGACATAATGCAGCACATTTTGAGATATCATTACTTCATAATTTTTTCACTTTCTCACATGTTAACACAGTCTGGGGATAAGTGTTACCTAATTACTGCCAGTTTAAAATCTAAATAGAGTAATACGGAAATCATAGATGACCAGTCAACTTTTGTATAGTGCCTTCCCCCACCCTGCAACATGGGAAACTGCAAATTGAGTAACCTCTGATCTGTTTGAACTAGAAGCTAGAAGGGTTTTTGTTGAAATCAACAGATTATGCAGCAGATAACGGATTATGCGACAAATGCTACAATCCATAAATATTGGTTAAACGCTGCAGTCTCAGAATTGCATAATTCTAGTGGCCCCGGCCACAGTATACATATATATGGGACCTGCAGTAGTATACTAGATTAAAGTCCTCCAATTGGCAAGCAGTGTGTGACAGATCTCTTCAGTTATTCAGTGCTTTTTCAGTAAGTGAGTGTTGGTTTATTGGATGCACTGTAGTGGCGACAGACAACCCTTTTAACATATACTTCTTATGAGAATGTAAGAGGTGTCAGTTGCGGGAAACAACCTTTACAACGCAACTTTTACAACGCACTACCATTACAATGAAACTTTTACAACGCAACATCCATTACAATGCATGCATTTACAACGCAACCATTACAACGCATGACACTACAACGCGCACCACTACAACGCATGCCATTACAACGCAGTCATTACAACGCATACCATTACAACGCATAGCATTACAACACATAGTACCCTTACACTATCCAACACTTACCCTACTGTTGCACCCCCTGGAGTTAGAATAGTAATTTTTACCCCTACACTATCCAACACTTACCCTACTGTTGCACCCCCTGGAGTTAGAATAGTAATTTTAACCCCTACACTATCCAACACTTACCCTACTGTTGCCCCCACTGGAGTTAGAATAGTAATTTTAACCCCTACACTATCCAATACTTACCTTACATGCAATGTAATGTTATGCGTTGTAAATGCAGTATGCGTTGTAGTGGAATGCGTTGTAAAGGTAGTTTCAAAGAATTTGTTGTAATGGCAAGCGTTGTAATGGTATGCGTTGTAATGGATGTTGCGGTGTAAAAAATGCGTTGTAAAGGTAGGCGTTGTAAAAGTATGCGTTGTAACGTCATACATCCGTCAGTTGCAATTGGCTGCCAAACACTGTGTGTTATGATATCAGTATTAGTGTGAGCCAGAAATGTTATATATGAAATTACTGGTGACCTATTTTTCAGTTCTCCTTAACTTCCTTGCCCATTGAAGGTAGTTGCTTGTTGGGTTATTTTCAATCAGTTGAATGCAAGCTGAAGAATGAGGTTGTGGGCATCACTGTCTTTCTGCCTTCTTTTGCTAGGATATGTGATGGTGTAGTGTAGTTGTCTTAGAAATAACCATGTTTTCAACTGTCTTCTGAAGTTTATATTCTACTGTATGCTTTGAATGCTGGCTGGTAATGAGTTCAGTCCGTGGCTGCTTGTACTGAGAAACCAGTGCCTCCTACGGATTTCTTATGGTAAGGTGGTAAGATGTTAAGTGGTGCAAGCCTGTAGCACAGTATCCTATTTTTTGGGGGATTGCTCAAATTGAACTTGTAGGTATAGCTGCCCTTTTCCTTAGGGGACTCTTTGACCAATGCTAAGTGCCTTGAACATTGCTCTTCTGACTATAAGTAGCCAGTGGCGTGATTGTAAGACTGGAATCATGTGTTCCCTTGGGAGAAGAAGTCTTGTGACAGCATTTTGGATGAGTAGTATTTTGTGTATGATGAATGTGGGTGCGCCAGTGCATAGGTTGTTGTCATAGTCACACTTGGAGATTGAGTGTGAGGACGGCTAGCAGTTTCTGTTGGTATCCAAGGCTTTAGAACATGCCACCTAGTGTTTTCATTGTGTAGAAGTCACTCTGTGTGATGTTGTTGAGATGTGTTATCAAATATTGTTTTAAATCTAAGGTTCCTCCTAAGCTTTTGACGTCTCTTGATATTGTTGGAGGGGCCTCATATTCCTTAGTTCATGTGGTGGTGGGATGGTATTTTTGCCATTGTCCACAGGTCATATTCTCTGTCTTTGCAGTATTGAACTTTAGATGGTTATTCATCATCCATGTGTTAATGGCTCGACAGCAGTTGTCAAGTTTTAAATTGTAGAGACATTTCAGGCTCTCCATTTCTAACTTGATTTGGGTGTCATCAGCATAGTTGTAACAGGTGAGATTGAATGATTTAATTAGATTTGTTAAGGGAGCTAGGTTGTTGTTGATTAACCCCTTCCATGCTGATGACAGAACGGTTCCGTCATCAGCATCGGCTGAGCTGTGCTGATGACGGAACCGTTCCGTCATGACTCCGCCCGCGCAAGGCAGAGTCAGCACAGGCGGAAAATACGCCCCGCACGGAAGGGGTTAATAGAGGGGATATGATGAACCCCAGATGGACACCACAGGGTAGTGTGAGAGCATAAGATGTGAAATGTGGCACCAACGCTAGTTTGGGGGTCACAGCTTAGAGGCCAATAATTTCAATAGCCATTAGGTAGACTCCTTTCTCACCTTTCACATATGGTATGTCAAACAAGTACTTGCAGTGTGAAAAGATTGAACAACTGTTCAAGACATTGAGTCATGTTATTCTTTTCAAGCCAGCAACTATCGTGACCTTTCCGCTTATTGACACATAAGTGGCTGCTACTAAACCTGGGCAATGAACTCCGCTCAGCTAGCGGAAGTTGCAGAGATTGGGTTATTACGCACATAATTCAAGCAAGAATTCCCACTCCACTAAGCAATGAGGTTACCTAATGTACTCATAACCCTTTGGTAAATCAACGTTACCTTTACATGTTAAAAAAAAGCATATAACCAATTCACAAAGGTGGATTTAGAAAAATGTCAGGCAATGAGAGAGGTGATGAATCTGGGATCACCCCTTACCTAGGGAGAGGGCAAGCTGATGTATTGAACACAAAGAGAATATCATGCTGAATAATTGGGTGGTGGTCCCATCCTCCTAGGACCACCCCAAGCAAAGTTATGGGCAAAAATGCAATGCCAACCAAAGGCCCAGCAAAGCATTATGGGGCAAGATTCTAGAGTTTAGTGAATATTATAGTATTAGCTCCCAGCTGTGCCGGAGAGCCTGCCCCTTGATGAGTGTTTTGATATTGGATACTATAATTTTCACTGCACTCTAGAAATCATCCCATAATGCTTTGCAGGGCCTTTGGTTGGAATTGTATTTTGCCCATACCTGTGCTTGGGGTGGTCCTAGGAGGGAAACATCCTTTACAACGCAACTTTTACCACGCAGTGCCTTTACGACGCAACTATTACAACGCAAACCATTACAACGCATTGCGCTGGGGGGCGCATTAGGATAGGGAATAGATTTAATTTACTATCCAACACCTTCCCTAGTGTCCAAGGGGACTGGAGTTGGAATAGTAAATTAAACTATTCACTATCCAGCACCCCAAAGCACTATGCGTTGTAAAGGTTTGCGTTGTAATACTTACGTTGTAAAGGCATGCGTGGTAAAAGCATGCGTTGTAATGTCATACATCCGACCTAGGAGGATGGGACCACCACTGAATTATTTCAGCATGATGTGCTCTTTGTGTTCAAGGCATCTGCTTGGTCCTCTTCCTAGGTTAGGAAGGACCCCAAAATCATCACGTCTCACTGCTTGCTATTTTTCATTTTTACCTTTGTGAGAGGACCATATGCATTTTAGCATGTAAAGATAGAATTACTTATTGTTTAATTAAAAGCACTGCTTGTTATATTTTTGTTTTTGTGAGATGGCTATATGTATTTTAGCATGCAAAAATATATATATTTTTTTACTAAAGGTATGTGAGATTTCTATTTAAAACTTTTATGAATACACAACAACAGAGTTCATACAAAAACTCTGGAATAGGCTACTGCAACCACATTCCTTTGATACAACAATGTTACCTTTACATGCTACAAAACAAGTAACTGAGAGAGCGCAATTTGAATGAAAATTATGTCCGCATCATATTTACAAGCCTGTAGCGTAAAGTTAGCTTATGTAACTTAAGGAGTGAGAATATGTATCTGTATTTACTCTAGAGTGTTTATTAGAGTTAGAAAAGTCCGTATAGAGTGTGGGCTAATGTAGAAATGTGTGGGAATGCTTAGAAACATTAGACGTGTTAATCAGGTTCCATGTATGTAGCTGCTAAATGAAGAAAGATGTAAAGTGTAAAATGAAGAAACGTGCAGACCACATGGCACTGTGTAAGAACGAAATGTACCATTGCATCTTTTACACGACATGGATTCATTATAATCAATGATTTTGCTTATCTATATATGTTAAAGGCAATGTTTTATAGAAGTGTTTTCGTATAACTTTAGTGTGGTATGTTAGCATATTATTTTAAGCTGAGAAATAAGAGTTCGTAGAGTGCAGACTACTGCACATAATTTAGTGGGCCAGGAGAGATAGTGGGTTGTCTTTGATCTGCACGTGTGAGCTAACAGTCAAAAGCCTCGTTAAAATAAATTGCCAATGCTGGTCGAAGTTTTACGGCCTAGTGAGATAAGGGACGCTTGGAATTTGGGGCCCTGTTTCGAAGTGTCTGTTTCCAGGTGCGAGGGGGGTACCAATCACAAATGTAATGAATAGAGCTCTGTTTGAGGAGATAGGCTCGGGTCCGGAGGAGTCGACCGGAATGTCATGGGGGTACCAGCACGATGGAGACGGCGCCTGGGAAGCAAGGTCAACTTAACAGACGATTCAAAGAAACGAAACTATGGAAAAAGACCAGAAGCAGGACCACGTGAAATGTGTACGTGGTGGGCGTCTCAAAGGGGCGTTCTACCCATGCTGTGATTTTGTATTAGGGACAGCACCCCGGGGAGAAGGCAGAGCAGACGGCCTGAGGACCCTTAGAGAGCGGATGGGTAGGCAGAAAGGGTACTGCTACGAGACATAGGTTTCCATCTGAGACTAAGAGAGTTTGCGCTTCTTCGGAAGTCAAACGGCTGACACCTTTTTAGGTAAAGAACTTGCTGAGTAGGGATGTCATCTAGCATAGAGTAGGGACAGCTTAACCTGTTTCATTTCTTTTCTGTAAATGACGCTCCAGATCCACTTTGTGTCAATGATACTCAACTTATTGATTTTTGAATTAGTTTTGATTGTTTTCTTCTGTAGATTGAGATTTCTTAGGGAATTTATGTTCCTTCTTGTACCTGTATACCTGTTGAACCTTATATTGAGGTGCTTGTACTTGCAACTGATTTTGGTTTTATAATAAACCTTTAAACTCTTACAGTTGTAAGTGGTTCTTGAGAGTTGCGTCAGTCTATGGGGTTGATTTAACCTATAAGGGTTTGCCTTTTACTCAATGACAGTCAATAACCGATCCGAAAAGGGACTCAATGAGATAGGTATCTAGGTGATCAGATAAGAG
Source organism: Lissotriton vulgaris (assembly GCF_964263255.1). NCBI lineage: Eukaryota > Metazoa > Chordata > Amphibia > Caudata > Salamandridae > Lissotriton > Lissotriton vulgaris. The sequence continues at coordinate 85,418,747 of NC_141691.1, read as the reverse complement.
ATCAAAATCTCATTTCCCGCAGTTGGTAGCAGAGAAAGATGGTTGGCTTCTTGCGGAAGGCAACCTAGGTTAGGTCTAGATTACCCCAATGCCCCTAGTCATCAACGACCAGAAGAAGAGCTACCTGCCGAAGAAGGTGCTGACGGTGCGAGAGAGAAAAAGCAGCAGAGTCGGTCGAGAGTGAGTATAAGGGTCATGCGTTGCCAGATTGCGGTTTTGTGTTGTACCCGTGTTGTAATGTCAAGCGGAGTTGAATGCCTGTAGTGTGAGTGTGAGACGGTTGTGAGCGCGCGCAACCGGAGAAAATCTTAAGTCCAGGGAAGGGCTTGAGTGGTTCGGGTGTATCGGACATCCAGAGTAATTGTCTACCGTTGTAGAGGGGGTCATGAGGTACCATTGATCGCCCATAGGACCGTGATAGGGGGAATGTCAGAGTGAGTGTATGAGTAACGGACGCTGGTCGGACGTTTACTGTGTGTAAGTAACCTATCAGTTAAGGCGAGCGTCTGAACGTTAGTGAAAGACGTCTCGTCAGTTGAGGTGACAATTACAGTTAGACTGTGGACGTGCAGTTAAGAAAAGTGATCGCTTGGTCGGAAGTAGTCATTTTTCGGTGTATGAATGGGACGCATGCAAGACCGGGAGACGAGCTGAGAAAGGAGGGGAACTGCTGCAAGGGGACGAGTGACGTCAGAGCGAGCCGCGCTGGGATTGGCTGGTTGGTGTAGAGCCGCGCTGGGATAGGCTGGTCAGCGAGAACCGCGCTGGGATAGGTTGGCAAGGAGAGCCGCGCAGAGATTGGTGGCTCGCCATCGGGAAGTAAATAAGGAAGAGAATTAAGGAAAATCGTAGATTCTGAAAATGAAGTGTTTAAAATGTTTAAGGGCGATCTTTAAAAGAGATAGGGGAACTATGTGCATGTGCCCTGGAGTAGGGGGGATCTAGCGGCATTTACCAATTCCTTCCCTAAGCTAAGGGAAAATCCCGTAGAGTGGTACAAACAGGTAGAGAGGTTCGTGAAGATCTCTAAAGTGCTGTGGGTCGATTTGAACACCCTGTTTGATATTGTAGTACCAGGGGATTTGTGGACGGCATGTAAGCTCAGTGTTGAATGGCCCATCTGTGAACCGGATAGGGATGCCCTGACGAATGGGCCATCAGAGAAAGTCATGGAGAAGTATGAGAGGGTAATGGCATGGTTGAAAGAGAAGGTGCCATTGCAGGACATAGACTGGGTTAAAATAGATCGAACCACTCAGGAACCTAAAGAGACTGTTCACGAGTATTATGAGAGATTGCTGAAAGCATTCAAACAGTACAGTGGGTTGGATGTAATGGATCCTAAAGACATAGGACAGTTTGTGTCAAAATTCATCCTGGGGTTGAGACCTGACATTAGCTTAATGATCCAACAGCATTTGATTTGTTGGCAAAACAAACCCTTAGATGAAATCCTGAGGTATGCAAGGTACTGCAGCGATGAAATAGACTCGAAAGCAAAGAAACTTAAGGAGAAGCTGATGTTGGTACAGATGCAGTCAGCTGGAAAGGGTGGACAGCGACAACAGGGAACCGGAACTCTAGGGAAAAGGCAGAATAATCAAAATAAAGACGATGAGGAAAAACAGAGACCTAGGGTAGATATCGCGACACTGAAAAAGACGACGAGGTGCCACCAGTGTAACGAGGTGGGACATTGGAAACGCGAGTGTCCCTATAATGTCGAGACGGGGGAGTTAGAACCGGAGGAGGACGAGGTTCAGAACAGTCTGGTGAAGGGAACAGCGATACCGAAGGGAAAGTTTATCAAAGGGGGGACTCAGACTCCTCGAGCCCAGTTCCCTCAACCGCCTCGTATTGCAAATGGAGGGAAAACCTATAGACAACTGCCACTGTTCGTAGGAGGAGAGGAATGCTACTACGTTGATCCCCTTACGGGACAGCGAGTGAATAGAGAAGAAGACTGCACCCTAGGGGCAGCCCTGGAGGTAGACCAGAGAGGACCATACGTGGAGGCCGAGGTGGCCGGATGTCCTACGACCTTTTTGGTGGATACGGGGGCCACGCGATCCACTCTAAGATCGGCGGTGGTCCCAGGTCTGCCAATGTCGGGAGAGACGATCCAGGTGGTAGGAGTCGCAAATAGGAGAATGACGAACCCTCTGACAGAACCAGTGTCGGTGAAGATAGGGAAATACAGTGATGAGCACCAGTTTGTGATTTGTGATTCCAGTCCTGTGTGTCTGTTGGGAAGAGATCTGCTATGTAAACTGAATTGTACAATATATTGCACACCTCAAGGAGTAGAAGTGCAGACTAACGATGATGATGCCGATTTTAAGGTTGCAAACTCACAGGTATGCGTGGAGCTATACCCTACCTTAACGGTGGAGGAGCTTCCATGGGACTTGAGAGGTGCGGTGTCACCTGAGGTGTGGGATTTCACTGGAGAAGAAATAGGACTGATCAAAGGGGTAGAGCCAGTAAAGATCATGGTAAAACCAAATGCTGAGTATCCAAGAACACCCCAATACAAGTTGACACCGGAGACGATTGCAGGAATAAAGCCTGTGATCGAATCCATGATTAAACAGGGAATACTGAAGGAAATCGTGGGAAGCCCATGTAATTCCCCGATTATGGGTTTGCAGAAGCCTAGTGGGAAGTACAGAATAGTGCAAGATCTTCGAAAGATTAATAATATAGTTGTTTCGTGTTGTCCAGTGGTACCGAATCCATCAGTGATACTGTTTCAGATACCATTCCAAGCTGAATGGTTCACGGTGATAGATCTGTGCCAGGCCTTCTTTTCAATTCCCTTAGATGAGGAAAGCCAATATCTTTTCGCTTTTAAGCTGGAAAATCGCGTTTTAACATGGTGTCGTATTCCCTAGGGGTATACAGAAAGCCCATCGATTTTTAACCAGCTGCTAAAGAAAAATCTTGAAAGTCTAGTACTGCCCATGAACTCGGTTCTGGTCCAGTACATAGACGACCTACTTGTGGCGTCAGAAACTGAGGAAGCTTGCAAAACAGACACCATCACCTTACTAAATCACTTGGCCGAGAACGGACACAAGGTGTCTCCAAGTAAATTGCAGTATTGTCTGACAGAAGTGCAATACTTGGGCCACAGGATTGAAAAGGGAAAACGGAAGGTGTCTCCAGACAGAATAGAGGCGATCATGAAAATTAGTGCCCCCACAACACAAAGAGAGGTCAGGATGTTTCTAGGAATGGTCGGTTATTGCCGGCAGTGGATAGCCAACTTTTCACTGAAGGCAAAACCTTTACAAAAACTGACGCACAAGGGGGTGAGCGATCCGGTACCATGGGACAAAGATTGTTTGATGGCATTTCTGCAGCTGAGGGAGGACTTGTGCCGTGCCCCGGCTTTAGGAATGCCTGATTACGAAAAACCATTCTTACTTTACTGTTGCGAAAGGGAAGGTTGTGCTTTGTCAGTTTTGGCCCAGATACACGGAAATGCCCGTAGACCAGTTGCATACTTCTCGGCTACCTTAGATCCAGTAGCCGCAGCGTTGCCCGAATGTCTCAAATCCGTTGCTGCAACGGGTGTCAGCATTGAGAGGTGTGAAAATGTAGTTATGGGACATCAGTTAGTGGTGTATGTACCGCATTCTGTAGAATTGTTATTGACCAGGACCAAGACACAGCATCTGACGAATAGCAGGCTCACTCGCTATGAGCAAGTCATATTGGCTGCTGAAAATGTGACCCTAAAAAGATGCTCTGTTTTGAATCCTGCTACTTTGATGCCACTTCCAAATGACATTGATGACGAAGTTTGTACAGATCATGACTGCCTTGATGTGACTGAACTATGCACCAAACCAAGACCAGATATCGTAGATGAGCCATTGACTGACCCCGATGAAATATTCTTTGTTGATGGTTCATGCGTAAGAGACGATATTGGTCAGCTGAGAGCAGCATATGCAGTTTGTACCATTACCGGAGTTGTGGAAGCCGCCTGCCTGGAAGGAGTACATTCCGCTCAGGTAGCTGAAATCATTGCTTTGACCCGTGCCTGTTTGGCAGGCAACAAAATTCGAGTCACCATTTACACCGATAGCCAGTATGGTTTCGGGGTAGTTCATGACTATGGGCAGTTATGGTCTCAAAGAGGTTACATGACCTCCTCAGGCTCTCCTATTAGGAATGGAGAGTTCGTGAGATTATTGCTAGAAGCATTACAAGGTCCAGCAGCTATTGCAGTTGTTAAATGTACCGCGCACACAAAAAATACTGATTTTGTGTCGCAAGGCAATAGGTATGCGGATGAGGTCGCACGTTACTGTGCGGAACAGGGGTATTCTCTCACGGAGGTAGAAGTGGGGGGAATACAGGAAAGGACTGAATTAACTATGTTGTTGGAAACTGTAGACACGTGGGATGAATTAAAAACTATCCAAGAGAACGCACCTGATTTTGAGAAAAAGGCATGGGAGACAGCTGGTTGTACCAAGAGTGAGATGGATTTTTGGATCTCTGCAGATGGGAGGGCAGTTTTACCAAACGAACTCGTTAGTCCAATGGCAAGGAGATTGCATGGACCAGCACACATAGGTAGAGATGCCATGGTAAGGGTATTCAGACAAACGTGGTATAACCCGAAGTTTAGAGTAGCAGCAGAAGCAGTATGTCAGCGTTGTGTGATTTGTCAACAACTGAATGTAGGAAAGAGAACACCAGTCACATTGAGCCACATAGGGAGGTCTGGGGGGCCTTTCAATAGAATGCAACTGGATTTTATTGAAATGCCCAAGTGCAATCGACTCAGATACGTTCTAGTGATTGTCTGTATATTTTCCAGATGGGTTGAGGCTTACCCCACACGTAGGTGCGACACACTTACAGTAGCAAAACTGTTGCTTAGAGAACTGATCCCGCGGTTTGGGGTGCCGGCCTCTTTGGAATCAGATAGGGGAACACATTTCAACAGCGAAATAGTGAAGATGCTATGTTCTGCCCTAAGTATAGACCAGAAGCTCCACTGTAGTTATCGACCAGAAGCTTCGGGATTGTAGAGCAAATCAACAGCACCATTAAATCCCGACTCGCCAAAGTTTGTTCATCGACATCCTTGAGCTGGCCTGATGCACTTCCACTTGTCCTTATGAGCATACGTAGCACACCAGATAGAAGGACAGGTCTCTCCCCACATGAGGTGCTAATGGGGAGGGCTATGAGACTGCCATCGGTTCCAACTGCAGCACTGTTGAACATCACAGATGATTTGATCCTGGACTATTGCAAGGGACTATCTGACGCCATTCATTCTGTGTCCCTTCAGGTGCAGGCTGCAGAGGTTCCATCAGCCCAGGACCTGTGCCATGACCTGTGTCCGGGGGACTGGGTCCTGGTGAAGAAGCATGTCAGGAAGAACTGTCTAGACGTGCGCTGGCGTGGACCATTCCAAGTCATATTGGTCACGAACACTGCAGTAAAGTGTGGAGGCTTGCCCAACTGGATCCACGCCTCACACACCCGAAGAGTTCCAGCACCTCTGGAAGAAACAGCTCCTCTCTCGGATGAAAATCCAGCTGAAAGCGGAGAAGCCACAGAGGGGGAAAGTCAAGCTGTAGAGGTGATTGAAGAGGCTGAGACCGTGTCTGACCAGGCTGAGGACGGTCAATACACCAGTGAGACTGAAGCTGCCTCGGAAGGAGAAAGCAGCTGGGAGTTCGAGTCAGACATTGACCAAGCTGTAAGTGGTCAAGAGGCGAGTGAAAGAACAAGGAACAGGAGGACAAGGAGTGGAGAAGCTAGCTGGCCGGAAAGAAGGAGAAGGTCAAGCTTGAGAGCAAATCCAGAGAGAACCCTTGTCCCGATTTCTGAAGACTCAGATCTAGACGAAGGTACAACGGACTCAGGCTCCGAGAGTCCGAGAAGATCAAGGAGGGTACGTGTGCCCTGCAGAAGATACGCCACCCCTGAGTGGACTTACCTAGCAGCAGATGTCTTGGGGACAGAGATCCGGGAGGGTGAGGGAAGTGCAGGTGACCAATCTCGATCCAATTGTAACGGTGGAAGTACGGCTGTTGACACCTGGAATCGAAACTGAAGGGTTACTGACATTCACACTCCCCGTCCCCCTGTACCTAAGTCGGATCAAGGACCTGGTGCTGAATAGATTAGAATTTCCAACCTTGGGTCATCCAGTACCAGTACATGAAGAAACCATCCTTCGTTTAGAACTATTGGAATATGCCATTAGAGCTGCTGGCACCAGAATTATTGTAGATACATAAAGACTTTGTAATTAAGCCATAAAGAAAGAAGATAACCTAGCGCCGAGTGGAAAGAAGAAGAAAATTAGGGATTTCATTTAGAGGACGGAGAAGGGCTAGGGCTGTCTGTTGCTGAAAAATAAGACTTTGTTGGTTATGAGTGTTTCACAGACTGAGAAATCAAATAATCCGAGAGAAGATCAAAAAGGGATTTTTTTCCTCGAAAAGGAAGAACTACGCTGTCTGATAACATGGAGACTGGCAGTCCAAACCGAAAGGCCAAATGCATAATAGGCACACTGATAGCAGTAGTAATTTCTCTCATAATCATAGTAGTTACTGTATCATACATAGCAGGACATGCAAGTGTAAAAGAGACAACAGATGTAAAGCCTGTAACGACTTTGAAACCTGCTCTTGTTGGAAAGAAGGAGGAGAGCAATGTGATACGTGAAAAGACGTTACTGGCAGATGAAGCCCGTAGGTTACACATAGATGAGTCGCAGGGAAATTTCAGAACAAACGCATATGCCAAGTTATTGTACGAGTATATTGATGCCATGGAGGCCAAAAATTGTTATGTCTGCATGCAATTGCCGGCTTCCGTAGATGAAGGCATCAGGTATCATCATCTTCCATTGACATATGGGATAACATGTAGTTTATTGCTCAGTATATTTTATGGTCGAGAGGGGTTTGAGTACTACTTTTCAAATTAGGATTCGGTACTGCCTGAAGTCCCGAATTATAAGCAAATGAATAAGTGGGACTATTACAAGAAGGAAGATAGATTGGCAAAATTCTTTCTTCCTTGGGATACATTGGATACTTCATATGCACGCCGAAATAATCTGACTTGCAAAGTGTCAGAGATTGAGAAAAAATTCATGGACAAGTTGATGACCGTTACAGGAGGCAGAAGATTTTGAAAATGTCAGGACAATGGAAAACAGATTGGACCGAAGAGGAAAAGGCACACAAAAAGAAGGGCAGTAATGGTCCAATGGCTTTAGATAGAACACAGAAAGGAAAGTTATGTTTGACCCGAAGCAAAACATATTATGAAAGTGTATTTGTAGGTGAAGTTAGTTGTGAACATGCTTTTCGGTTAGAATATTACACGAAAGATTTCATGAAAGGGATGCAGATGATTCCTAATGTATATTTTGTATGTGGAAGAAATGCCTATGTAAAATTGCCTGACAATTGGTATGGTTCATGTTATTTGGCAATTGTCTTCCCCAAAATATACCATGCAAAGGATTTAGAGATCATAGAGGGAAAGGCTTCGGCAAGAGGGAAAAGGGATGTAGGAGATGCTGAGGTAGTTGGAGACGTATTTGGAGCCATGTTTCCTTTTTTAGGGTTGATACTTAATGATGTCAAGATCAGGAGATTAACTACAGTTGTAGATAGATTGTCTGCCAGTACTGCAAGGTCATTGATGCTAGTGGAAGGAGAGATGCAATCGATTAGGGCAATGGTTCTTCAGAACCGTCTTGCTTTAGACGTTCTGCTAGCAAAAGAGGGCGGAGTCTGCAAGGCTTTGAAGGTCCAGGAATGTTGCACTTACATTCCAGACAATTCAAAACCTCTTGAGAAGGTTATACAGAATATTACTAAGATACATCAAGAAATTGAAGATTTAACAAAGGTAAATGTTTGGGAAAAAGTAGGTCATGGAATGGGTAAAGTTGGAGGTTGGTTTGCCAATCTCGGGAAAGGTTTTGTTTGGTACATCTTGAAGCCTATCTTCACAATATTGATTTGCATAATCATATTGTGGGGTTTAGTGAGACTGTACAAATGGTATAGATCAAGAAGGTTGCAAAGGTCCATGAGAGAGCAAGAAAGGAGATTGGCTGCTTTGCAGGACCATCAATATAGAAGTCTGAGAGCTCTAGAAACGATAAAAAGGGGGAGCCTTGCAACCAGTTCGGTGTGATACATTCAAATTGAGATACTAGTGATGACCCCTAGAGGTCATCAAAGGGGGGAACTGAGAGAGCGCAATTTGAATGAAAATTATGTCCGCATCATATTTACAAGCCTGTAGCGTAAAGTTAGCTTATGTAACTTAAGGAGTGAGAATATGTATCTGTATTTACTCTAGAGTGTTTATTAGAGTTAGAAAAGTCCGTATAGAGTGTGGGCTAATGTAGAAATGTGTGGGAATGCTTAGAAACATTAGATGTGTTAATCAGGTTCCATGTATGTAGCTGCTAAATGAAGAAAGATGTAAAGTGTAAAATGAAGAAACGTGCAGACCACATGGCACTGTGTAAGAACGAAATGTACCATTGCATCTTTTACACGACATGGATTCATTATAATCAATGATTTTGCTTATCTATATATGTTAAAGGCAATGTTTTATAGAAGTGTTTTCGTATAACTTTAGTGTGGTATGTTAGCATATTATTTTAAGCTGAGAAATAAGAGTTCGTAGAGTGCAGACTACTGCACATAATTTAGTGGGCCAGGAGAGATAGTGGGTTGTCTTTGATCTGCACGTGTGAGCTAACAGTCAAAAGCCTCGTTAAAATAAATTGCCAATGCTGGTCGAAGTTTTACGGCCTAGTGAGATAAGGGACGCTTGGAATTTGGGGCCCTGTTTCGAAGTGTCTGTTTCCAGGTGCGAGGGGGGTACCAATCACAAATGTAATGAATAGAGCTCTGTTTGAGGAGATAGGCTCGGGTCCGGAGGAGTCGACCGGAATGTCATGGGGGTACCAGCACGATGGAGACGGCGCCTGGGAAGCAAGGTCAACTTAACAGACGATTCAAAGAAACGAAACTATGGAAAAAGACCAGAAGCAGGACCACGTGAAATGTGTACGTGGTGGGCGTCTCAAAGGGGCGTTCCACCCATGCTGTGATTTTGTATTAGGGACAGCACCCCGGGGAGAAGGCAGAGCAGACGGCCTGAGGACCCTTAGAGAGCGGATGGGTAGGCAGAAAGGGTACTGCTACGAGACATAGGTTTCCATCTGAGACTAAGAGAGTTTGCGCTTCTTCGGAAGTCAAACGGCTGACACCTTTTTAGGTAAAGAACTTGCTGAGTAGGGATGTCATCTAGCATAGAGTAGGGACAGCTTAACCTGTTTCATTTCTTTTCTGTAAATGACGCTCCAGATCCACTTTGTGTCAATGATACTCAACTTATTGATTTTTGAATTAGTTTTGATTGTTTTCTTCTGTAGATTGAGATTTCTTAGGGAATTTATGTTCCTTCTTGTACCTGTATACCTGTTGAACCTTATATTGAGGTGCTTGTACTTGCAACTGATTTTGGTTTTATAATAAACCTTTAAACTCTTACAGTTGTAAGTGGTTCTTGAGAGTTGCGTCAGTCTATGGGGTTGATTTAACCTATAAGGGTTTGCCTTTTACTCAATGACAGTCAATAACCGATCCGAAAAGGGACTCAATGAGATAGGTATCTAGGTGATCAGATAAGAGATCAAAATCTCATTTCCCGCATAACCAATTCACAAAAGTGAGGTTTGAAAAATATCAGTCAATGAGAGAAGTGATGATTTGGGCCCCCCCTAACAAAGATCATGTCATGCTCAATGATTGTGGTGGTCCCATCCTCCAAGGACCACCCCAAGCAAAGTTATGGATAAAAATACAATGCCAACCAAAGGCCCAGCAAAGCATTATGGAGCGAGATTCTAGAGTTTAGTGAATATTTTAGTATTAGCTCTCAGCTGAACCCGAGAGTCTGCCCCTTGAGGAATGTTTTGATATTGGATGCTATAATATTCACTGCACCCTAGAATATTGTCCAATAATGCTTTGCAGGGCCTTAGTTGGGATTGTATTTTTTGCCCATAACTGTGTTTGGGGTGGTCCTAGGAGGATGGGACCATCACCAATCGTTCAGCAGGATGTGTTCTTCGTGTTCAAAGCATCTGCTTGGTTCTCTCCCTAGGTTAGTGAGGACACCAAACTCATCACCTCTCTCACTGTTTGCTGTATTTGCATTTTCAGTTTTGTGAGATAATTATATGCATTTTACCATGTAATAATGTTACTTGTAGGTTTACTGAGGCTATGTGAGGATTCTGTTTTCATAATTGTGGTGAGATGGAGTTGCAGAGCGGAATTCACAGAATTTTTGATCAATTCCACAGAATTCCGTGTAGTGGTACTCCGCCAACTACACCCACCTTTAGTTGTTACTACTTACACCTACCAGCCATTCAGAAGCAATTTTCAATATGGTACAATTCATTGATTAGCCTATTTGGCTGGGAGCAGAGTCTTCACAAGCCAGGTACATCTTATATTTAATTTGACCGACATTTTTTCCTGCCTACAGCTTTTTTTGGGTCATTGGCCTGTTGCGAAATTATGCCTGGTGAGATAAAGTATCTGCTCTAGAGATCTTTATTTTCTTTGCAGAAGTCAGATTGTTTGGTTCCTGGCCTGGCAGAGAGCTGCAAATATCCTAGCAGTGTCTATGAATCTGAAATGACCCAATATATACTGTATTATCACAAAGGGCTGCAATAACAGAATATAGATTTCAAAATTGGCTTAATATCTAGATAACCCTGTCAAGGTCAACATGCTGAAGAGTCATCTCCTTAAACCAAATAATGTGGAAACCAAATCAGGGCATCTAAGGCTGAAAGCATTTGTATTGAGTTCTATAGACATTAACGTACATTGACTAACATTTGTAAATGAATCTTAAAGGACCGTACGGGAAATAGTGAGAAAGGGAAAAAGAAAAACGAGAGGAAAATGTAAAAGTAACACTATATTATGATCGAGACTAGGGATTATGAGATATATTTCTATGCTAAGCTAATCACTAGATGGTTTTGAGAGAATTGAGAGAATTGAGAGAATTCGCATATCCAGTAACTTTACATATTTTCTATATGTAATACGCATTTTTACATGATTGTTCACAGTTTATAACAGCTGTTTGAACAATTTGTATTTTCTAATGAGCGGTTTGTGTAGGTTTTAACTCGCTAAATTTCTGATATGAGGTGTCTGCTTGCTTTCCCTCTGTTTTGCAGATACTAGTTCCTTGGAGCTCCACTGTAATTTTTATATTTTATGGACGAATCAAGAGCCTCCAGAACTTTTTTAGTAAGTTTTCTTTAGATTATATATGGCTGTCTATGATTAATCGTTTTGATGACTACATGTGTTATTACTTGGCATTTGATCTAATAAAGGTTGCTTTAACATATTCTTGTACAGATCCTGAATACACTTTCTATTATACGCTGATATTACTTCACTTTAAAATAATACGGCCGTCTAGCAATAGGTGAGTACCATACAGGCAACATAGTGTTACTTTTACATTTTTCTCTCGTTTTTCTTTTTCCCTTTCTCACTCTTTCTCGTATGGTCCTATAAGATTAATTAACATAGTTTGACATTATGGGTATTGTGTCTATCCAGATTACGTTGTTGGGTTCTTGATTCCTTAGCCCTAATTATTTGGATATCACTACTTTGACTGGTGATGGGTGATGGTGGAACTTAACCTCACTTGGTTTCCTGACTATCCGTACCACGCTAATTTTTCTATGTAACACCTGAAAGGGTTTATATATTTCTGGTGCCTGTCAGTGACTGTTGTGCAAGATTTCGATTTCATTTTACTTGGGTCTTCAGCCATGTCTATTTTACTTCTATGTCTGATTCACATTGGTATATATGGTATAAGTGGTTGTTATACTATTATTGTACCATATCTTTTTGTTTTGAATATTTCTGACAGTGTGTATTATGATGTTCTAGCCCTGAAGAAGTCTGTGGTCTATACCACCAAAAGACGAACCACATGTTGGCGGCTAAATTTCTTTGAGAAGAACATCTTCTGAATAAACTGAAGAGACGAAGACTATCTTCCCTGTGTTTCATTTGAAGAACTTTTTACTGACTGTTGCTATTAGTTCAGGATATAACTTTCTTTTTGAATTATATGGGGTGTTTAATTTCTCATTACCCGTTCTGGTTGATGGTGGATGGCCATCACCTTGTCCTTTGATCTTGTTTGTACTGTGATTTTAGATATTGTTACAATCCTGCGCAACTATCACTCAGCCATCCTTCGTTTTTTGCACTTTCACATAAGTATGTCAGTTGATCGCTGAGGCTGGCTTGACTCATAATACCGAGAAATGCGAGTTCCTTAAGACAAACTTAAAATTCTTTAACCATATCTTTACTGGTGGGGTCATGGCACCTGATCTGGCAAGTGCTGACAACTGCCCGTCCCCCACAAGATGTTTCCATGTTAGGACCATTCCTTTGCATGGCTGGCTATTGTTCGAGATACATACAAGACATTGCTACTGTCTGTGTGCCATTAAGAGACTGGGCAAAAAAATTAACATTTATTTTGTTTGATCACATGCATGCGAGCAAAGCTTCCCAAAGATCAAGCAAGCTATTGAGAACTATACTGAAATGGCATATTTTGATCAAACGTTTTATACTGAGGTTGTTGTTGAAGCTAGCCCTGTCGGGTTGGGTGCCATTCTTGCACAGCACAGAGGACGCCCAATTGCAGCGGTGGATGGCTCAGGTAAGCACAGTGGGGCGGGGCAGGGCGCAGCAGGGGTGGAAGCCGATGGACGACGGAATAGGTATTATTTATTTATTAAATTATACCTATTCCATCAGCCATGGGCTTCCCTCTCTGCTGCGCCCTGCCCCGCCCCACCATGCTTACCTGAGCCTACCGCTGCTGCCCAATTGATTGAAGATGTTTTGTGGCTTATGCAAGTCAAAACTTGTCCCAAACTGATCATGCTTATTCCCAACCTGAGAAAGAAATCTTATCAGTGGTCTAGGCTTGTGAACATTTCCACGTATTCTTGTATGCTTGTGACTGACGACCCTGCATTATTGGCTATATTGGAAATCAAAAAGCAAAAATTCCTCTGCTCTTTGAACGCTGGGGTCTGTGATTGCAAAAGTACAACTACACCATCATTCATCTTCCATTGAACAATCAGAACCCTGCCGACTACTTCTCACATGTGCCTCTACAATGCTCCGGCACTCATTCTAAAGCAGCTGAAGCTTTCATAAAGAATTCCAGTACCCCAGCTGCCATTTCGTTGGAACACATTGTCACTGCTACAAGTCAAGACAGTGACATGCTGAAACTGAAAGATTTGAATTTTATTTGATTTTACAGTTTATATAGTGCTTGAATGCCCTGGGGCGTCTTGGCGCCTCTTCAAGCTCGGATTTGATACCTTATGATCCACAAACACTGGGTGTACTATGATCATATGATAAAGCCTCCCCGGATTGATTACTTTGTGCAGGGCTTAAGGGTGACTTCCTACACACACCTTTGGACTGTCCTACCATACAGATTTATTGGCCCATGGTTGTCCGAGGGATTCATGCTATCCAAGAGATGCATATCCCGCTTGACCTGAAATATATCCTACTGGGAATCCTGGTGGAGGTGGATGTCCCAATGGCACAGCTTCTTTTTCGTAATCTGGGTTTGATTGTGGTGAAAAGGGATGTGGCCAAATCTGGGGTGTACAAGAGGTCCCCACATTGAGTGAATAGAAGGCAGGCATGCAATTGCACATGGCTGCAGAACGAGTTACCAATATAAGCAGGGGGCGTCCCCGCAAATTTACTAACGTATAGTGTCCCTGGTTATGTTATTATGATTTGGAGTCTGAGGCAGAGGAGACTGGAAGCACTGGCTCAGGAACTATGGATGCTGTGTTGGGGGCTTACAGGTAGAGATCGACGCCCACCTGAGCACTCTGTTTTGTGGTCATTGATAGTATGGTGGTCTTGAGAGAGTTTCTTCCCCCCTCCCCTCCCCGTTTGGTGTTATGTTATGTTATGTTAATATAATTTATAACGTGCAAGAATCACCCCTGGTGGGGTGTCTCGACGCCGAGCAGAACACAGACTAAGTAGCTTTCTAAATTTAAGATGATCCGTCCACATTTGAATGTGATGATGTAACCTGTTCCTATAAAGAGGGGCTAGGCAAGAGAAGGACCTGCCCCCTGCCCGTGGGACCGTAAGCCGAGCTTTGTCATTGGATCTTAAAAGTTTGACTGGCCAGTAGAAGTGAGCTTTGAAGATAGGTAGCTGGGACCTATCCCTATCAGAGTGTTATGTGTCAAGTAGCAAATTTGATAAATGATTCTTTTACGTACAGGTAACCAGTGAAAGTTGCAGTTGCCTTTGTTGTTTCGGACCATGCGCACTCGCTATGTTAAAGTATGTATCGTACGGACGCACCGCTGTGGATGCTATATGCTGCCTGTTTCTTTTGTTGGTTTTGAAAATCAAATATATATTTTTTTAAATCCCTATCAATAAGCGTGCAAAGGGGGGGGCTGGGCTTTATTTATACTAATTGTATATGAATATTTCCTGAATATTTCCATTCTAGTTTTTACATGTTTTGGGCCAATTTGTGAAAGTATGTTCAAGTATGCAAAATTATACTCCAGGAGCACTACTTTATATTCTCCAAAGCGGCTTTGTGAATAGGACTCGCGGCGCCTCTAAATCTCTTTAATAATGGCTGTGTTCATTTATCCACTGCTAATGTAAGGCTAAGCCAGCTGGTCTGTTCTTGCCAGCCTCCCCACAGCCCCCTGTTGTGCAGAGAAACTGGAACTACCTATTTTAAGTCCCTCTCTTACCTTCCCTGACCCCAGGAAGTGATTAAACGGGGATGTTAGCTGTGCTGGCGCGACCTCTCTAAGCTCTGTTAAATATCGACTTCTCTAATCTCTTTTAATATTATACACAAACAATACAAGACAGATCTTGCAGTCTGGATCTAGGGTAGTGTTTCTTCCTGCGAGTGCCTGCGTGCAATAGTCAGTGATACAAACTCCCCTTGCTTCTGTATAACAAACGCATAAAACCTGTAAGCAAAATAATTGTATTCCAAGGTCTGCTGTGAAATCAATATGTGAAAAATACAGTGCTGTGCCTATTGCAGGAACCTGGCCCATGAAAGCTTCCAGCACAGCTTGAAGCAGAGCTTCTTGCTGCTTGAAAGCTAACCCCTGGAACTGAGGGAGGTGGCTAGATTCAACAACACAGCTGTACTGGCATCGACAGAAGTAAACAACAAGCATTTGCAATGCAATGGGTCTTGCATTACTCAAAGTTTGAGCTATTGGTGTTGCTAATAGTAATGCAACGCCACCATCTCAAACCTTCAGAAATTAGCCCCTTCGATGCTGATGACGAGCTCAGCTCGTCATCAGCCACGGTGGTCGTGTGCTGATGACGAGCTGAGCTCGTCATGTAACGCGGTATTTTTAAAAATGCCGCACAGCGGAAAAATAACCGCCGCAGCGATGCGGTTAGAGAGAGCTTTTGCCTTCCGAATGGATCACAGCACCCATGTTTTAGCTTTAAACATCTGAAGCTTAAGTGCGGGTGCCGCGATTGCTTCGAAAGTAAAGAAATGGAAAATGTGCAAATTTTTTGCTATTTCTTTACTTTTGAAGAAATCACGGCACCCGCGCTTTAGCTTCAGATGTTAAAAGCTAAAGCATGAGTGTCGTGATTGAAACTGAAGTTAACAAATAGAAAAAAATGGCGGCTGCACGCTTTTTTTCAATTTGTTTAATTTTGTTACAATGATGGCACTCATGCTTTAGATTTGAACATCTTATGCTAAAGTGTGGTGCCACAATTGCTTCAAAAGTAAAGAAATAGAAGAAGAAAATGCACATTTTTTTCCAATTACTTTACTTTTGTAGTAACCACGGCACCCGTGCTTTAGCTTAAGATGCTTAAAGCTAAAGGGCTAGTGCTGCAATAGTAAACAAAAGTAAATAAACGGAAAGAAAAGCATGTGGCAGCGTTTGAGAAGCAAATACTATCAAATAAATGAAAGGCAGGTTTCATTGAGGCGTGCCACGCTGGTTACATTGATTTTTTTAATGTTGCGTGAGAGCCTGTCCTGTCTGCAACGGCAAGCAGGAGAAAGGCACTTAAGAAAGAATGCTTCAAGGCTATAATTAAAAAGTACAGAGTTGCAACACCTGAAACAGGGTGTATCTCAATGGCGGGTTACAAGAAGAGAAAAGGCGGTATGAAGGAGGGACTACTAAACCTTTTGACCAATGAAAAGTCACCATTTATAAAGGACAGTGACAGGAGCCAATTAGAAAGATGCGTGGAAAATGCTCCGTGAGGCCTTTGTTTTACAAATTAGTATATTCTGCCAGAATGTTCTAATAGCCTTAGAGCCCTCCGTAGTGGGCTCTAACGGCCAGTAAAGGCCCGCCCCTTGTTAAAGGCCCTCGCCTAACGTTGGAGCGGGCCTTTAATGGCTGGTACAGCCTTCTCTGTCGTGCTCTAAGTATATTAGTTAACTTGAGGGAGTAAGGGTTAATAAGAAGCTTGGGATAACATTAGGTTAGTTTATGGGTTGAGGTTAGAGTAAGGATGGTGTAGGAGAAGTGTAAGACGACTGAGCTGGAGAAAGGTTTCACCGGATGAGGTTGGGAGGTTGCCTTCCCCATAAGCTAACAAAGATAACATGATGTATGGGAATAAACATTAGTGTTAGGGTGGAGGGGTCACTCATTTTCAGTTGTTTGTAGATGTATTTCCATGTGCAATTTACAGATGAAATGGTAAAGAATCAACTATTTTACCACTACGTTTTTTTTATTTCCATATACTAGATAGCTATGACTTTTTAGGTTTCTACTATTTCACTTCTACATTTTTGCAGTCTACTGTTTGTATTGTCATTTTTAGGTATCATCTGCGATGGCGCATGCGTGCTCTCGCCTGCAAGAGATGTTATATACAACAAAGCGTCTTGCAGCCTACCCATTGCTTAACATTCATTGGCTTCATTGTCACTCTTATTTGCTGCCTTCAAATTGCCCACCACGTGCTGGCTTCACTTCCTGTTCTTTTGGCAGGAGCATGAACCAAGTACCGATTCCTCCAGCTTCATTGCTGTCCTTCCACTGATTGCACTGTGATTAAGGTGCTACTTGAATTTTTTCTTCTTCCCTGTCATCCTTGTTGAACCCCTTGCCATTTGTAGCCATGTTTTAGTAAGCCAAATGCACTTCAAGGAAGATGTTTTCTCCTTTGAAATGGATGTTTATTGTGACAACAGATGTTATCTGATTTTATTGTGACAACAGATGGTATCTGCTTCCAAATGTATTTTTACTAAGACATGGACATGGACACAATTGCTTTCTTTGTGTGATGTTTTGTTTTTTTGCCAGATGTTATGTTTTTTTACTTTTTCAAGCATGGGCAGGTTAACTGATTTGCTCAGAATCTCAGGGGTGTTGTCCCGAAATATAGCACGCATTGTCAAAGCTAATATGTCTTATATTTGAGACCATTGGTTCTGCCATTGCCTTTTGTTCTCACTATACACAGTGCTTATTTGAGCCAGTTGTTCTGGTGCTTGGCACCAGCACTTAATTGTCAACACTGCCACTTATAACAGTCTGCCACATAGTGGTGCTGTTTGTCTGATTTAGTGACAAGCACAACCACAGTTGTTTATTAAATTAATATACATTAACAATGATTAATACCTGCTGCCCAAGACATTCTTATAGCTTTGGGGGTCTGGGGTATAGTCTGTAGTGTCACACTTGTACCAGTGTGATGGTTAGTAGTTGGTTTAGTACTGTCTTTGGCAGCGCTGATAGGAGCAATGGGTGGTGCAAGCGATAGTGACCTTCTGATCCGGGCCCTGAACTTACTATTTTACAAATTAAGCACTTACTGTACAACATGGACACTGCTGACTTTGGCAATGGTTTGTAGCCTTACTGTTTAGCAGTGCGTTTGCTGTGCAGCATGGCTACAAAAAATATTAACCCCTCCCATGCTCATGACGAGCTGAGCTCGTCATGAGCCACGGTGCTCCGGTGCTCATGACAAGCTGAGCTCGTCATGGCCCGTGGAACGCTCAGGTGCGGGGAGAATTCCCCCGCTGTGCTGAACGATCCACGGGAGCCAATGCACCTGTGACGAGCTCAGCTCGTCATGAGCATGCGGGCGCTGTGCGCGCCCCCCTCCCCCAAGCACGGCGGGGGAATAACCCCCGCAGCGAAAGGTTTAAAACAAAGACTTTGAAGCATCCAACGCTAATGAGTTTTAGAAAACAGCGCATTAGCCCAGGCTGTGTCATAATGCTTTCTTAAATTAGTTTTAACCACACTGCTAAGCATTCGCGATGCTGTACAGGATGGCTACAAAACGTTGCCATAGCCAGTAGCTCGCATAGGCAAGACATATTGGCTTAACCAGTGCTTGTTTTGTATAGTCACTTGCTCCACATCAACACTTCACATTCAAGAGAAAATTGGTGCAGCCTGATATTGAACACCAGGGACAGAAACCACTGGGAAAAGACATGTATGAAAGGGGGATTTTCACAGCCAATGAGAGAAATGTGCTCTTGAAGGCAACTGTATTTCTAGAAGAATCCATGCATACGTTCTAAAACTTGGGAGTGTGATGTTCTCTAAGCACTTGATGCAAGAGGTACACAGACATATAGACCCCTGAGAGACTTCGCCTAGCAGCTCCAGTGCAAGGATTTTTGCAACTTAGGCAAAATTATATTTTCCTGTTTTTGTGCTCCCTCCTTTTAAGGCCTTTCTTTATAACCTGGCACCTTATGGTAAACTCCTTTGGAGGCATGAATAATATAAGGCAGTCAAGAACAGGCCGCATATGCTGCTACCCTTTGGTGGTATTCCTTCCATCTTCCATTGTGGATTGAATCATCTCTGCTCTGGAAAGTATGCTTACAGGAACTGATTCACATAGATTCTGCTGTGCATCACTCTTAGAGTAAGTAACAAATGCTCATGGGAAACTCCAGGATTTCATGAGCAAGTCAGTGTTACTCCAAGAACACGTGCCAGATGTTCGGAACACTGGTAGCAAAATGCAGTTCGCAGTTTGCAACCAGTATTTTTGCTGGTGTTTTGCGAACCGACCTATGCACTAATAGGTCGGTTCACAAAATACTGAATGATAGTAGGTAATAATTTGACCTACCTCATGAATATTAATAAGGTAGGTTGCCAATTTGGACCCACCAGCAATCAGTGCCTTCACGGGGATAGTGGCTTGCTGGGACTAGAAGACCCACCTTGTCATTGATTGCTTTTAAATAAATAAAGCAATATTTTTTTTATTAGCGTCATTTTCCTTTAAAAAAAACAGGATGCATTAAAAAAATGAAACCTTACCATTTGCAAATGGGTTACCACTACTTTTGTGAAGTCGGAAATATATGTTTTACGATTAGATTTCAGTAACAAACATTAATACATCCCATTCCAAATTGGTCTTTGGAAAGGACGCCCTTAACACGTCCCTTCCAAATATCACTTCATTGTGTCACTAGCGACGAACCAAAAGGACGCATGTTCTTAACCAGAACCTTATCTTTACACAGGGTGAAGGGTGAATCTGGTGGGGGGGCTTATTTTAGACTGTAGGAAGGACTATAAATCAGTTAGACAATCGGGCCGTTTTGCACCCCATTTGTGCTACCCTACGGTGCAAAATTATATTTTCTCTGAACAGTCAGTTCAAGAATAAAGCAAAAGAGTGCTCTGCCACCCGAGGCAGGCTGGGAGCTCCAAAGAGTGCAGTCCCACCTGAGGCAGGCTGGGAGCTCCAAAGAGTGCAGTCCCACCCGAGGCAGGCTGGGAGGCTAAAGAGTGCAGTCTCACCCGAGGCAGGCTGGGAGGCTAAAGAGTGCAGTCCCACCCGAGGCAGGCTGGGAGCGCTGAGTGCAGTCCCACCAGTGGCAGGCTGGGAGCGCTAAAGAGTGCAGTCCCACCCGAGGCAGGCTGGGAGCGCTAAAGAGTGCAGTCCCACCCGAGGCAGGCTGGGAGCGCTGAATGCAGTCCCACCAGTGGCAGGCTTGGAGCGCTAAAGAGTGCAGTCCCACCCGAGGCAGGCTGGGAGCGCTAAAGAGTGTAGTCCCACCCGAGGCAGGCTGGGAGCGCTAAAGAGTGCAGTCCCACCCGAGGCAGGCTGGGAGCGCTGAGTGCAGTCCCACCAGTGGCAGTCTGGGAGCGCTAAAGAGTGCAGTCCCACCCGAGGCAGGCTGGGAGCTCCAAAGAGTGCAGTCCCACCCGAGGCAGGCTGGGAGCTCCAAAGAGTGCAGTCCCACCCGAGGCAGGCTGGGAGTTCTAAAGAGTGCAGTCCCACCCGAGGCAGGCTGGGAGCTCCAAAGAGTGCAGTTCCAGCCGAGGCAGGCTGGGAGCTCCAAAGAGTGCAGTCCCATACGAGGCAGGCTGGGAGCGCTGAGTGCAGTCCCACCAGTGGCAGGCTGGGAGCGCTAAAGAGTGCAGTCCCACCCGAGGCAGGCTGGGAGCGCTAAAGAGTGCAGTCCCACCCGAGGCAGGCTGGGAGTTCTAAAGAGTGCAGTCCCATACGAGGCAGGCTGGGAGCTCCAAAGAGTGCAGTCCCACCCGAGGCAGGCTGGGAGTGCTAAAGAGTGCAGTCCCACCCGAGGCAGGCTGGGAGGCTAAAGAGTGCAGTCCCACCCGAGGCAGGCTGGGAGGCTAAAGAGTGCAGTCCCACCCGAGGCAGGCTGGGAGCGCTAAAGAGTGCAGTCCCACCCGAGGCAGGCTGGGAGCGCTGAGTGCAGTCCCACCAGTGGCAGGCTGGGAGCGCTAAAGAGTGCAGTCCCACCCGAGGCAGGCTGGGAGCGCTAAAGAGTGCAGTCCCACCCGAGGCAGGCTGGGAGTGCTGAGTGCAGTCCCACCAGTGGCAGGCTGGGAGCGCTAAAGAGTGCAGTCCCACCCGAGGCAGGCTGGGAGCGCTAAAGAGTGTAGTCCCACCCGAGGCAGGCTGGGAGCGCTAAAGAGTGCAGTCCCACCCGAGGCAGGCTGGGAGCGCTGAGTGCAGTCCCGCCAGTGGCAGGCTGGGAGCGCTAAAGAGTGCAGTCCCACCCGAGGCAGGCTGGGAGCTCCAAAGAGTGCAGTCCCACCCGAGGCAGGCTGGGAGCTCCAAAGAGTGCAGTCCCACCCGAGGCAGGCTGGGAGTTCTAAAGAGTGCAGTCCCACCCGAGGCAGGCTGGGAGCTCCAAAGAGGGCAGTCCCAGCCGAGGCAGGCTGGAAGCTCCAAAGAGTGCAGTCCCATACGAGGCAGGCTGGGAGCGCTGAGTGCAGTCCCACCAGTGGCAGGCTGGGAGTGCTAAAGAGTGCAGTCCCACCCGAGGCAGGCTGGGAGCGCTAAAGAGTGCAGTCCCACCCAAGGCAGGCTGGGAGTTCTAAAGAGTGCAGTCCCATACGAGGCAGGCTGGGAGCTCCAAAGAGTGCAGTCCCACCCGAGGCAGGCTGGAAGTGCTAGAGAGTGCAGTCCCACCAGTGGCAGGCTGGGAGTGCTAAAGAGTGCAGTCCCAATAGTGGCAGGCTGGGAGTGCTAAAGAGTGCAGTCCCACCAGTGGCAGCATGTTGCTCCATAGAGTGCAGTCCAACCCGAGGCAGGCTGGGAGCGCTGAGTGCAGTCCCACCAGTGGCAGGCTGGGACTGCTAAAGAATGCAGTCCCATCAGAGGCAGACTGGGAGCGCAGCTGCGCTTAAGAGTGCAGTCCCATCAGAGGCAGACTGGGAGCGCAGCTGCGCTAAAGAGTGCAGTCCCACCAGAGGCAGGCTGGGAGCGCTGAGTGCAGTCCCACCAGTGGCAGGTTGGGAGCTCTAAAGAGTGCAGTCCCACCAGAGGCAGGCTGGGAGCGCTAAAGAGTGCAGTCCCACCAGAGGCAGGCTGGGAGCGCTAAAGAGTGCAGTCAGAACAGAGGCAGGCGTGTAGCTCCAAAGAGTGCAGTCCCATACGAGGCAGGCTGGGAGCTCCAAAGAGTGCAGTCCCACCCGAGGCAGGCTGGGAGTGCTAAAGAGTGCAGTCCCACCCGAGGCAGGCTGGGAGGCTAAAGAGTGCAGTCCCACCCGAGGCAGGCTGGGAGGCTAAAGAGTGCAGTCCCACCCGAGGCAGGCTGGGAGCGCTAAAGAGTGCAGTCCCACCCGAGGCAGGCTGGGAGCGCTGAGTGCAGTCCCACCAGTGGCAGGCTGGGAGCGCTAAAGAGTGCAGTCCCACCCGAGGCAGGCTGGGAGCGCTAAAGAGTGCAGTCCCACCCGAGGCAGGCTGGGAGTGCTGAGTGCAGTCCCACCAGTGGCAGGCTGGGAGCGCTAAAGAGTGCAGTCCCACCCGAGGCAGGCTGGGAGCGCTAAAGAGTGTAGTCCCACCCGAGGCAGGCTGGGAGCGCTAAAGAGTGCAGTCCCACCCGAGGCAGGCTGGGAGCGCTGAGTGCAGTCCCGCCAGTGGCAGGCTGGGAGCGCTAAAGAGTGCAGTCCCACCCGAGGCAGGCTGGGAGCTCCAAAGAGTGCAGTCCCACCCGAGGCAGGCTGGGAGCTCCAAAGAGTGCAGTCCCACCCGAGGCAGGCTGGGAGTTCTAAAGAGTGCAGTCCCACCCGAGGCAGGCTGGGAGCTCCAAAGAGGGCAGTCCCAGCCAAGGCAGGCTGGAAGCTCCAAAGAGTGCAGTCCCATACGAGGCAGGCTGGGAGCGCTGAGTGCAGTCCCACCAGTGGCAGGCTGGGAGTGCTAAAGAGTGCAGTCCCACCCGAGGCAGGCTGGGAGCGCTAAAGAGTGCAGTCCCACCCAAGGCAGGCTGGGAGTTCTAAAGAGTGCAGTCCCATACGAGGCAGGCTGGGAGCTCCAAAGAGTGCAGTCCCACCCGAGGCAGGCTGGAAGTGCTAAAGAGTGCAGTCCCACCAGTGGCAGGCTGGGAGTGCTAAAGAGTGCAGTCCCACCAGTGGCAGGCTGGGAGTGCTAAAGAGTGCAGTCCCACCAGTGGCAGCATGTTGCTCCATAGAGTGCAGTCCAACCCGAGGCAGGCTGGGAGCGCTGAGTGCAGTCCCACCAGTGGCAGGCTGGGACTGCTAAAGAATGCAGTCCCATCAGAGGCAGACTGGGAGCGCAGCTGCGCTTAAGAGTGCAGTCCCATCAGAGGCAGACTGGGAGCGCAGCTGCGCTAAAGAGTGCAGTCCCACCAGAGGCAGGCTGGGAGCGCTGAGTGCAGTCCCACCAGTGGCAGGTTGGGAGCTCTAAAGAGTGCAGTCCCACCAGAGGCAGGCTGGGAGCGCTAAAGAGTGCAGTCCCACCAGAGGCAGGCTGGGAGCGCTAAAGAGTGCAGTCCCACCAGAGGCAGGCTGGGAGTGCTAAAGAGTGCAGTCCCATCAGAGGCAGGTGTGTAGCTCCAAAGAGTGCAGTCCCATCAGAGGCAGGTGTGTAGCTCCAAAGAGTGCAGTCCCACCAGTGGCAGGCTGGGAGCGCTGAGTGCAGTCCCACCAGTGGCAGGCTGGGAGCGCTGAGTGCAGTCCCACCAGTGGCAGGCTGGGAGCGCTAAAGAGTGCAGTCCCACCCGAGGCAGGCTGGGAGCTCCAAAGAGTGCAGTCCCACCCGAGGCAGGCTGGGAGCTCCAAAGAGTGCAGTCCCACCCGAGGCAGGCTGGGAGCTCCAAAGAGTGCAGTCCCACCCGAGGCAGGCTGGGAGTTCTAAAGAGTGCAGTCCCACCCGAGGCAGGCTGGGAGCTCCAAAGAGTGCAGTCCCAGCCGAGGCAGGCTGGGAGCTCCAAAGAGTGCAGTCCCATACGAGGCAGGCTGGGAGCGCTGAGTGCAGTCCCACCAGTGGCAGGCTGGGAGCGCTAAAGAGTGCAGTCCCACCCGAGGCAGGCTGGGAACGCTAAAGAGTGCAGTCCCACCCGAGGCAGGCTGGGAGTTCTAAAGAGTGCAGTCCCATACGAGGCAGGTTGGGAGCTCCAAAGAGTGCAGTCCCACCCGAGGCAGGCTGGGAGTGCTAAAGAGTGCAGTCCCACCAGTGGCAGGCTGGGAGTGCTAAAGAGTGCAGTCCCACCAGTGGCAGGCTGGGAGTGCTAAAGAGTGCAGTCCCACAAGTGGCAGGCATGTTGCTCCATAGAGTGCAGTCCCACCCGAGGCAGGCTAGGAGCGCTAAATGCAGTCCCACCAGTGGCAGGCTGGGAGCGCTAAAGAGTGCAGTCCCATCAGAGGCAGACTGGGAGCGCTGCTGCGCTTAAGAGTGCAGTCCCATCAGAGGCAGACTGGGAGCGCTGCTGCGCTAAAGAGTGCAGTCCCACCAGAGGCAGGTTGGGAGCGCTGAGTGCAGTCCCACCAGTGGCAGGTTGGGAGCTCTAAAGAGTGCAGTCCCACCAGAGGCAGGCTGGGAGCGCTAAAGAGTGCAGTCAGAACAGAGGCAGGCGTGTAGCTCCAAAGAGTGCAGTCCCATCAGAGGCAGGTGTGTAGCTCCAAAGAGTGCAGTCCCATCAGAGGCAGGTGTGTAGCTCCAAAGAGTGCAGTCCCATCAGAGGCAGGCTGGGAGCGCTGAGTGCAGTCCCACCAGTGGCAGGCTGGGAGCCCTAAAGAGTGCAGTCCCACCAGAGGCAGGCTGGGAGCGCTGAGTGCAGTCCCACCAGTGGCAGGCTGGGAGCGCTAAGTGCAGTCCCACCAGTGGCAGGCTGGGAGCGCTGAGTGCAGTTCCACCAGTGGCAGGCTGGGAGCGCTAAAGAGTGCAGTCCTACCCGAGGCAGGCTGGGAGCTCCAAAGAGTGCAGTCCCACCCGAGGCAGGCTGGGAGCTCCAAAGAGTGCAGTACCACCCGAGGCAGGCTGGGAGTTCTAAAGAGTGCAGTCCCACCCGAGGCAGGCTGGGAGCTCCAAAGAGTGCAGTCCCAGCCGAGGCAGGCTGGGAGCTCCAAAGAGTGCAGTCCCACCCGAGGCAGGCTGGGAGTTCTAAAGAGTGCTGTCCCATACGAGGCAGGCTCGGAGCTCCAAAGAGTGCAGTCCCACCCGAGGCAGGCTGGGAGTGCTAAAGAGTGCAGTCCCACCAGTGGCAGGCTGGGAGTGCTAAAGAGTGCAGTCCCACCAGTGGCAGGCTGGGAGTGCTAAAGAGTGCAGTCCCACCAGTGGCAGGCATGTTGCTCCATAGAGTGCAGTCCCACCCGAGGCAGGCTGGGAGCGCTGAGTGCAGTCCCACCAGTGGCAGGCTGGGAGCGCTAAAGAGTGCAGTCCCATCAGAGGCAGACTGGGAGCGCAGCTGCGCTTAAGAGTGCAGTCCCATCAGAGGCAGACTGGGAGCGCAGCTGCGCTAAAGAGTGCAGTCCCACCAGAGGCAGGCTGGGAGCGCTGAGTGTAGTCCCACCAGTGGCCGGTTGGGAGCTCTAAAGAGTGCAGTCCCACCAGAGGCAGGCTGGGAGCGCTGAGTGCAGTCCCACCAGTGGCAGGTTGGGAGCGCTAAAGAGTGCAGTCAGAACAGAGGCAGGCGTGTAGCTCCAAAGAGTGCAGTCCCACCAGAGGCAGGCTGGGAGCTCCAAAGAGTGCAGTCCCACCAGTGGCAGGCTGGGAGCGCTAAAGAGTGCAGTCCCACCAGTGGCAGGCTGGGAGCGCTAAAGAGTGCATTCCCACCAGAGGCAGGCTGGGAGCGGTAAAGAGTGCAGTCAGAACAGAGGCAGGCGTGTAGCTCCAAAGAGTGCAGTCCCATCAGAGGCAGGCGTGTAGCTCCAAAGAGTGCAGTCCCACCAGTGGCAGGCTGGGAGCGCTAAAGAGTGCAGTCCCACCAGAGGCAGGCTGGGAGCGCTAAAGGGTGCAGTCCCATCAGAGGCAGGCTGGGAGCGCTAAAAAGTGCATTCCCACCAGTGGCAGGCTGGGAGCGCTAAAGAGTGCAGTCCCACCAGTGGCAGGCTGGGAGCGCTAAAGAGTGCAGTCCCATCAGAGGCAGGCTGGGAGCGCTAAAGAGTGCAGTCCCACCCGAGGCAGGCTGGGAGCGCCTAGTGCAGTCCCACCAGAGGCAGGCTGGGAGCGCTAAAGAGTGCAGTCCCACCCGAGGCAGGCTGGGAGCGCTAAAGAGTGCAGTCTCACCAGTGGCAGGCATGTTGCTCCATAGAGTGCAGTCCCATCAGAGGCAGGCATGTAGCTCCAAAGAGTGCAGTCCCACCAGTGGCAGGCTGGGAGCGCTAAAGAGTGCAGTCCCACCAGAGGCAGGCTGGGAGCGCTAAAGGGTGCAGTCCCATCAGAGGCAGGCTGGGAGCGCTAAAAAGTGCATTCCCACCAGTGGCAGGCTGGGAGCGCTAAAGAGTGCAGTCCCACCAGTGGCAGGCTGGGAGCGCTAAAGAGTGCAGTCCCATCAGAGGCAGGCTGGGAGCGCTAAAGAGTGCAGTCCCACCCGAGGCAGGCTGGGAGCGCCTAGTGCAGTCCCATCAGAGGCAGGCTGGGAGCGCTAAAGAGTGCAGTCCCACCCGAGGCAGGCTGGGAGCGCCTAGTGCAGTCCCACCAGAGGCAGGCTGGGAGCTCCAAAGAGTGCAGTCCCACCCGAGGCAGGCTTGAAGCGCTAAAGAGTGCAGTCCCACCCGAGGCAGGCTGGGAGCGCTAAAGAGTGCAGTCCCACCCGAGGCAGGCTGGGAGCGCTGAGTGCAGTCCCACCAGAGGCAGGCTGGGAGTGCTAAAGAGTGCAGTCCCACCCGACGCAGGCTGGGAGCGCTAAAGAGTGCAGTCCCACCCGAGGCAGGCTGGGAGCGCTAAAGAGTGCAGTCCCACCCGAGGCAGGCTGGGAGCGCTGAGTGCAGTCCCACCAGAGGCAGGCTGGGAGTGCTAAAGAGTGCAGTCCCACCCGAGGCAGGCTGGGAGCGCTAAAGAGTGCAGTCCCACCCGAGGCAGGCTGGGAGCGCTAAAGAGTGCAGTCCCACCCGAGGCAGGCTGGGAGCGCTAAAGAGTGCAGTCCCACCCGAGGCAGGCTGGGAGCGCTGAGTGCAGTCCCACCAGAGGCAGGCCTGGAGCTCTAAAGAGTGCAGTCCCATCCGAGGCAGACTGGGAGCTCCAAAGAGTGCAGTACCACCCGAGGCAGGCTGGGAGTGCTAAAGAGTGCAGTCCCACCCGAGGCAGGCTGGGAGCGCTGAGTGCAGTCCCACCAGAGGCAGGCTGGGAGCTCTAAAGAGTGCAGTCCCATCCGAGGCAGGCTGGGAGCGCCAGAGAGTCGGAAAGAAAGAAGCCTCTGCCTGTGCACGAAGCTATAGTGTTTCTAAAGACATATGGTTCCTGTTCTCACGGCCACGGGGTCTTTCTTACCTGTGAAGAACGAGCTTTGATGCAGGCTCTAAAGAAACCAGCCTCTCGGTAACGCAGTCCTTTGAAAAGCGAGGCCTGCCCATCACTTTTTAATAAGAATGTCATACTTTATAGTGTATGTGTATCCGTGAGATGATGTCAGAGGGCTTTAAGTACAAATATAATAAGACACCGAAAGAGCGCCTTGCGTTATCTACCTCAGAAGGATGAAAGGCTGTGCGTGCTTAGCAGGGACGGAAGCCTCTGACCTCCAGACAAGCAGAGAACAGGGAGCCGGCGCCTCTCACGGCAGATTAGCCCGGGAACAGAGCGTGCTGTACCATAAATGTTATTAAATGTAACGAACAGCTCGATTGCACAAGTTTTCTGTCCGTGTCACCGGGAACGGAGCATGAAAGGCTTCCAACATATCTTTGATTTCCAAACGGAAAATCAGCAAACACAAAAAACCTGCAAATTGGATACAGTTTTGCTTTTAAAAGCCCCCTTCAACGTTCCAGGGAACATCTGGGCTCAAGTTGTTACCGATCTGGCGACTGCCCACCCGCGCAGCGCAGTCTGGCGTGGAAACAAAGAGCCGAGCGGGCGGGAGCCGGGGGTGGTACAGCTCAGTTGAGAGGCAACCCTGGCAACAGGAAACATTATCTCCTTGCAATAGCTCAGAACCATCCGTCCGCCTCCGGGGAATTACTGGCCATGTCAGTGCCTTGCCGCTTGGTGGCGCTGTTGCACCGCCGCAAAGTCCCGTGCTGCACAGAGGCAAAAAGGGGCCTGATCCTCTCCATGGTAAAATTCATTTTCTGAAAATTCCCTGTTGCAACCAAGTGCGATCTGTAGTCGTATTTTATGTATTTATGGTAAAACAGGAGCATTTTTAACTGCAAGCGAGGCTGTGGAGAGGAAAGCGCAAGCTGCTCGGTAGGTGACGTGAGGCAAGATCCTCAAAGTCATGGAGTTTGCCACAAAATTATACTGTTTATGTTGCACAGTTTCTCAATCCCGCATGGTACAAAATGCGTGCGTGTGAATGTATGGAGAAAGGACACTTCCTGGGACGCAAGAAGATACATGACACATAGTACTGTGCCTCCAACTGTCTCTTTCAAATCTAGGCGCTATACCAATGATCCCAGAACCCACTTCCATTTTGTAAACAGAGCAGTGCAGTGAACCAGGCGGTCATCGTTTTTAGGTTTTGCCTGGCGAAAAGATGCGCTCTGCGCATCTTTTTCGCTGCAGGCGAAAACCTATTGAGATATATACGGGAGACAGGAACGGCCTCCGTCTTTCATTGGCTAGCTCCATAAATGGAGGCTAGCCATTGGAAGACGGGCCTGTCCGTCAATGCCGGACCAGATTCGGGGGCGTTCCCGAGAATTTTTGGCTTTTGACTACGTCACGCGACGTCAGCCAAAAGCCGGGAACGCCCCCGAATCTGTTCCGGCATTGAGTCGGCACCCGCCTTCCTGACCTTAGCAGGGCGGAGGGGGCATCCCCAGCCCCCTCATGTGCCCCCTTCTCATCACAGAAGAATTTTGTTTTATTGTTCCGACGTTTCTACTTTCATTATTTTTTTATTCTACTTCATTTCCTACCACGAGCAATGCGGAAAGTACGCCTATTTTGTTTGTTGCAGTACGTTATTCATTTTCATTCTTTTTCACACGCGCGTCAGTGAGCGGGGTTGTTCAGGGAATGAGTGTGGTTTCCCGGTGCCCTGGGAACACAGTGCGCGTTGTTTTCTCGTTTTGGTGTTCATGCGCCTCTTGCCCTCTATTCATTGGTGGGTAACCTCTTGGTCCCCACGGAGTGGAGGGGGGGCAGGGGGGGGGGGGGGGGGTTCTGTCCCTTCCCCCTGTGGCCCAAAGACTCATGATGGATGCAGTTTGCGCTCTTATGGGAAAACTGTGGCACTTCTGTTTGGAAGAGGGGCCCTCTTCCACACTCCCTTCAAAACCCTCCCAGATTCCTTCTTGGAATAACCCTCTCTCTGCAGGTGTCACGCGCTGACGGCTGCACGTTTCGTTTGTCTTTAATTTAATGTCGCCCCTGATCTCAACCTGAAACGGGAGCAGTGCCAACAGCAATTGCCTTCTCCGAGGTTTTAAGTTGTAAACATTCTTACCCGTGAGAACTAATTGGTATGTGTTATGGCAGCGCAGAAGTGTTGTCACATGCCACACACGCTTTTGCTCAAGTGACATCATTGACCAAATAAAAGCAAATATAAAATGAATTGAATTGCAGTAGACCCTAACGATAGTAAACGCAATTTACGACAGCTGCAGCGTGTCCGGCGTGTCCAGCTCCTCTCCGCCCACTGATTTCTGGTCCTTGTAGTTTGAATTTCCCCATTATAAATCGGAGACTGCAAGTGCGGGGCCCAGGCTGCAGACCAAGAAAGTCACTGGCACGCGAGACAACGAATGCAAAGTCGGTGAGTGAGTACAAAAACATTGAGTGAGAGAACGAGGGAAATACCCAACCTTTAGTGCATAAAAAGTCAGTGAACAAGTGAGTGAAAGAATCAGAGACTCGGTTAGAGAGCACTTACATAATGCATCTGTAATTCACGACAATGTGTTATCTGTTAGTAAGAGGAAAACATGACAATTTTTTTCTTTTTTTCTAGAAAGTAAGCCCTTTTTTTGGTTCTTAGCTCTGAGGTGGTAGTGGCGTGGACACTATTCCCTGCTTCCTGCTAGACCGCACTGTGTGAACGTGGGCAATCGCGCTGCGTGCACATGTTCCAGCTGTGCAGAAGATGGTGAGTGACAGCGTGCATTTCACCGAGTTGTGTCGTGCATGCAGAAAGCATCGCCGTGCAGGTTAGAGAAGATTACAATATCAATACGGACTATAAATTGTAGTAACATTTTGTCCTTATTGTGGTATAATAATCCTCAATATTATTACCGGAAGAAACTAATTTTAAACAGGAACGTTTCCGAATCGGACCCGTGTAGTTTTTCTCCGGGAAGGATTCGCTTCCTCTAACAGTGTACCAGCACAGTTGCGTCTCCGGCTCTCACACCCTTTATTGGGGATATTACAACGTGCAAGTCTGGTGGACTTGGTACGGGCTGCCCGATGCAAGTTCTAACCCTTCCCGACCTCCCTGATTGCTCCCCGAGGATCCCCCGCATCTCCCTCATCTAAACACCTAATTTTGATGCAAGCAGAAATGACACTCATTTAATAAGTAGGAGCTGACAGGGAGACGCTAACCTCAATTATTGAGTCATGTTTAGCGCCCTCCCAGGATTATTTAAGGCAGGGTCCTGCGTGAGAAGGGACAAGAATGAGGGGGTGCATGCAATAAGGATTGTTTTGTGCAGTGCCACAGGGGCACCCTGGAGCCACTCCGGTTCACCATTACTAGAGGGATTCTGCACATGGCCTGGGGGGTTGCCAATGTGTACGTGTCTTTGGCTTTTTTTAAAATAATAAATAAGATAACTATTTCTGTCTATTAGCAGGCATGTCTAGCCAAAAATAGTGCTGCAAACATTCCAATCCGTGATCCATTCGAGAATGTCTTCGTTTTAGAGGTTCCTGCTGAGAAGTATTATTAGCCTCCAAAGGCACGCTGTCTTGTAAGTGATCAGCTGTCAGATACATGCTTGCATGCTCGCTTTCTGAGATTTATAGATATAAAGGTATTTGTTTGAAATGTTAAGATTCATGATTCTCTCTTCCCTGCACAATGGGCTCTTTACTATCCTAACAGATTATGTTGTCGACGCCGAGACTCGACCCTGGCCCCCCAGCTCCATAATGTCCGTGTTCCCGTTCCTTCCCGCACCCCCCCCCCCTCCACTTGTCCGTGTCTCCGGCCGTCTGTCCCACCTCATTTACATTAGAACATCTTCAGTCCTGCTCTTTAATAACCAGCTCCCGCAACAACTCCCCGTGCCAAGTCCTCGCACACACTCTTTACATAAAACGATATTCTGCTGCCATTGGAATTTCGTGTCTTTAAGGGATGCCTTCGTGGTGTTGTGCTTTTTTGCTTCCGAGGCGAGCACTGTTGGATGTAACTGAAATCGTTACATTACCTTCTATTCTTTCAGTTCGCTGGAGGATTTTAACTCCCTTTAGCTGACAAGCATGCCTTTCATTGAATAGCAGAGGCATTCAAGTTTGTTACGCAGCGAGCCCCGGGGGAAGCAGGGCAGATGCAGGGGAGAGGGAAATGGAAGGCAGCCTCTGCTTGCACGAAATGTGGTTTTCAGCGCAGAGCGTTAGGTTCCCGCCCCCCCTCCCGCTGTCTGTTGCCCCCCTCCCGCTGTCTGTTGCCCCCCTCCCGCTGTCTGTTGCCCCCCTCCCGCTGCCTGTTGCCCCCCTCCCGCTGTCTGTTGCCCCCCTCCCACTGTCTGTTGCCCCCTCTCCTGCTGTCTGTTGCCCCCCCTCCCGCTGTCTGTTGCCCCCCCTCTGCTGTCTGTTGCCCCCCCTCCGCTGTCTGTTGCCCCCCCTCCACTGTCTGTTGCCCCCCCTCCGCTGTCCGTTGCCCCCCTCCGCTGTCCGTTGCGACCCCTCCGCTGTCCGTTGCCCCCCCTCCGCTGTCCGTTGCCCCCCCTCGCGCTGTCCGTTACCCCCCCTCCCGCTGTCCGTTCCCGCCTCCCCCTCCCGCTGTCCGTGTCCAAATATAATTTTAGGCAAAGCTCTGAAGTTAGGCCGGTCCAGTCGCCAACAGCTAATCCAGCCCTGTCCTCGATTTATTTTTTTCTCCACCTTCACGTCATTGGTCTACTTTTGTCATACTAAACTACAAGTCCCAGCGTGCTAAGCGGTTTGGTGAGCAACGCATTCTTCTCGAGTTACAAATCATGCTCTCTAAATGTTCTGATGCTTATACTAGTATTCAAGATGTTTTTTCAGGCAGTACCTTGACCCGGTGTTGCACTTTCTGTTTTTAGATCGGTGGCCGCGGGGCGGGTCACAGACAAAGCACACGGTAGCACATCTGCACTCATCCTGAAAGCCAGAATTATCACCAATATTGGGAACAAAACTGGAGAAGATGAGGCATTACGATAGAGCTATTGAGAACTGTGGAGCCAGCCAGGCTTGAGTCTCGGCGCCGGCTCTACAGCCCGTGATTCTGGGCACATCATTTAATTTCCCCATTACCTTTAAAACAAACACTGGCCTTGTGTAGGCACAGGCACAGAGCGCTCTAATACAGCGGAGTTCTCGCTATATAAAACTGAAAAAAGACAAATAAATGGAGAACTGAGAGGAGGGTTTTCTGGCTCCCGTGAGTGTGTACAAGTAGCACCTCAGGGGCGGGAAGGGGTCGAGAGCCAGCTGAGAGGGCCTGGGGCGGGGGTGCAGGAGGGAGGGGGAGTGAAGTTTGACAAG
Organism: Lissotriton vulgaris; assembly: GCF_964263255.1. Classification (NCBI taxonomy): domain Eukaryota; kingdom Metazoa; phylum Chordata; class Amphibia; order Caudata; family Salamandridae; genus Lissotriton; species Lissotriton vulgaris. The sequence continues at coordinate 85,385,988 of NC_141691.1, read as the reverse complement.
CTGCGGCTCCAGCTGAGATGCATACACTTCAGGGAGGGGGGGCGGCAGGCGGGGAGGGGCCCCACAGACGCCCACCCCCAGCACCACTGCAATCCGCGATCCCTCACACTGGGGAGCAGCCCTGCTCTGGGTAATGTGAGCCACAGGGAAACCAATCATGAGGCGAGGGACCACGTGTGATCTTCGGCAGCCTGTCACTCACTCTTCCCTTTCACCACACTCTCCTTCTCTCACTGACTCTCTCTCTTCTGCTCATACTCTCATCCCGTCACTCACTCTTCCCTTTCACCACACTCTCCTTCTCTCACTGCCTCTCTCTCTTCTGCTCATACTCTCATCCCGTCACTCACTCTTCCCTTTCACCACACTCTCCTTCTCTCACTGACTCTCTCTCTTCTGCTCATACTCTCATCCCGTCACTCACTCTTCCCTTTCACCACACTCTCCTTCTCTCACTGCCTCTCTCTCTTCTGCTCATACTCTCATCCCGTCACTCACTCTTCCCTTTCACCACACTCTCCTTCTCTCACTGCCTCTCTCTCTTCTGCTCATACTCTCATCCCGTCACTCACTCTTCCCTTTCACCACACTCTCCTTCTCTCACTGACTCTCTCTGCCTGTTGTCGTGTCCCAGCGGCAGCAGGCAGCAGGCAGCAGCGTGCACTGCGTCCCCGAAGTAACAGCCCTAAAGCAAGCAAGAAGTACGCCCCCCTCCCACCAATCCCTGTTAGGTAGTGGAAACTGTCGAAACTGGGGTGCAGACAGCCCCTCTCATCTTTCGGCCTGGTACCACTGCACCAGCCGCACTACTTCCCTACTGACCGTTCTCCACTTCAGCCCCGTCTAAATTACAATTCATGCTTGTGACCCTTTTGCCTGCTTGTGCTTGTTTTCATGACCATGTTGCCTGCTTGTGCCTCCGTGTGCCCCTGTTGCCTGCTTGTGCCTCCGTGTGCCCCTGTTGCCTGCTTGTGCCTCCGTGTGCCCCTGTTGCCTGCTTGTGCCTCCGTGTGCCCCTGTCGCCTGCTTGTGCCTCAGTTTTCGTGCCCCTGTTGCCTGCTTGTGCCTCAATTTTCGTGCCCCTGTTGCCTGCTTGTGCCTCTGTGTGCCCCTGTTGCCTGCTTGTGCCTCCGTGTGCCCCTGTTGCCTGCGTGTGCCTCCGTGTGCCCCTGTTGCCTGCTTGTACCTCCGTGTGCCCCTGTGTCCTGCTTGTGTCTCCGTGTGCCCCTGTTGCCTGCTTGTGCCTCCGTGTGCCCCTGTTGCCTGCTTGTGCCTCCGTGTGCCCCTGTTGCCTGCTTGTGCCTCTGTGTGCCCCTGTTGCCTGCTTGTGCCTCCGTGTGCCCCTGTTGCCTGCTTGTGCCTCCGTTTTCGTGCCCCTGTTGCCTGCTTGTGCCTCCATGTGCCCCTGTTGCCTGCTTGTGCCTCCGTGTGCCCCTGTTGCCTGCTTGTGCCTCCGTGTGCCCCTGTTGCCTGCTTGTGCTGTGTGGGTGTGTGTGGAGGGCTCTGTGTGGCTGTGTGTGTGGGAAGCTTTGTGTGGCTGTGTGTGTAGGAAGCTTTGTGTGGCTGTGTGTGTGGGGGGCTTTGTGTGGCTGTGTGTGTGGGGGTCTCTGTGTGGCTGTGTGTGTGGGGGGCTCTGTGTGGGTGGGCTCTGTGTGTGTTTGTGTGTGTCATTTGCGAGAGATAAAGCTAGTGGCATTGTAAATGACAATGCCATTTATTTATGTTAAAAAAAACATAAATAAAAATAATGTCAAGAGCAATGCCAATAGCTCTAACTTTAACAAAGGCAAAACCATTGCATTGTAAATGCTTGTTATGTTATGCAGACGCTATGACGTGGAGTGGTCCATTGCAACAGCACGCGCCTGCGCAGCGTACACAGGAAGCCAGTTGTGGCACCTGGGGTGCCATGTTATGTTGTGTTGTTCCAATTCAATTCAGCTGTTTTTATATAGCGCATGGTTACCCAGACGGGCCTCGCAGCGCTAGTTGCAAACAATCTCATCACGTTATTGAGATGAAACCAGTTACCTCAAGATCACTATTTAGAAGAGGTGAGTTTTTAAAAGTTTTCTGAAGCAAGCTTCCGAGTGCTGACTTCTGAGAGAGGCTGGGAGAGAATGTCAGCTTGTACCGCGCAGGGACACTCCCTGGAGGAGCTGCGCGCAATATAAGTTTTCTATCATATCATAATTCCAAAGCCTAGGAGTAAGAAACGCAAAGGAGCGGCCTCCGCTCCACGTCCTTTTGATCCTGGACACCGCCTGGAGTCCCTGATTACATGATCGAAGAGCCCTCCCTGGCTCATAACGGGTGAGTCCTTTCCGAGTGATGAGTGGGTCAATTCCGTGGATGTCCCGGTGCGCAATGCACAGAGCCTTGAGGTGAAGTGTTCTTGAACTGGGAGCCAGTGAAGGGCTGGTAGGGCTGGCCTGGCAGTTTTGGTGTTTGGGTGTTTTTTGAAGGATTCTGGCAGCAGCATTCTATACCACTTGGAGCCTATTGCTCATGTACTTTAGGCTCCCTAAATACAGGGAGTTACCGTAGTCTGGCTGTGAGTTTATTACTAGGGTGGGCGTAGTTTGCGAAGTAGTGCTACACGAAGCTACGCGAAGTGCACTTCGCACTACGCGAACTTCACGTAGCCCTACGCGAGCTGCGTAGTAGCATGTTTGCACTGTGCAAGATGCGTTTTCAATGATTGCACAGTGCGGACAAGCATCCGGCACTGTACAATCATTGAAAACGGCATCTTGCACAGTGCGAGCTGTAGTTTTCTGCTGCTCGAGTAGATTATTACTCGAGCTGCAGCTTTCTCAACAGGAACTGGTAGTTTCTCATTGAGAGCGGTCGCGAGTATGCGCAACCACTCACAATGAGAAACCTGACCTCCCCGCGTTGAGAATCTCGCCGGGATGTCATTTTGCTTGCTCGCGGTCGCGAACATGACGTTGAGGATCGCGAACAAGCAAAAAATTACCGCTGCACTAAGCTACGCTGCACTACGCATGTTCGCACTGTGCTACGTGCAGCTCGCGTAGTGCGAAGTTGCGCAAACTTCGCAAACTCCACGAGCGTAGCGTAGTGCTTCGCCCAGGGTTATTTATTAGATTCTGTACCACTCCCCTTCTTGTGGAAAATAGTAGCATCTGTAGGAATTTCCGAAGGGATCTTAGAATGCCTAAACATGAACCGGCTAATTTTTTGGGCTGCGTCTCCATTGTGAGCTTGTCGTCTATCCAGACGCCTGGGTTTTTTACTGCTTCGGGTGGCTTTGGACGTTCGCCTAGAGGTTCTGCCATGACAGTTCCAGCCTCCTTTAACTGTTGCTGCCTACCACCAATACCTCAGTTTTGTTCATGTTAAGCTCCAGCTTACTACCAGACATCCAGTCTGTATCCTCCCTTAGACAGGAGATCACCCGAGTGGAGGTTTGGCTGACATTTGGTGTAATGGCCAAGGTGATCTGTGTGTCATCTGAATATGACACTAAGACAAAGTCAAGCACAAGCAGTGGTTTGGTATAGGTTATCCGGCGCCACTTAGAAAGTCTCCCAATTTATTTTGGTGTAGAGGTTATTTCTTACGGTGCTATAAGGTAGAAGGAACCACTTAATCCTCCCAAACATGAGCATACGCTTCTGACAGAAACAACTCCTTAGCACACGTATATCACAATACAGTTATGTGTAGGCGTTGCCACCCCTTTGACACAATCACAGTACGTAGTTCTTGGTTAATACACGTATTATATTTATTCTTGAATGCTGGAAGTTCTCCACACAGCCGACACGTGTGCTCGATCAATTGAGCACACGCGCTGATTGTGAACGGGGGCACCGACGGACAATAACGATATGGGCAAAAGCCAACCTAAACAAAGTGTGAAGTGGAGTCCTATGGACAAGATAAAGTGGACACTATAACAGAAGACCCCCGTAGAACCCCTATGCGGGTTGGAATTATCACTGCATACCAACTATAAGAGAACAGATCTGGAAATAGCCTTGAAAAAGTCGTTGGGTTACACTCCCAGTCACAACGAAACATGTGTCGGCTGTGTTGAGAACTTCCAGCATTCAAGAATAAATATAATACGTGTATTTACCAAGAACTACGTACTGTGATTGTGTCACAGGGGTGGCAACGCCTACACATAACTGTATTGTGATATACGTGTGCTAAGGAGTTGTTTATGACACTAAGAAAACTCCATGTGAAAGTGCAATTTATTCAAGGGGGGTTGTACATACAGATAAAAAGCGTGGGGCTGAGTGAAGAACCCTGTGGGACCCCACACCGCAGAGGGTGGATGGAGAAACTGAATGAATTGTCACACACTTGGAAGCTTCAGCCACTTAAGGGCGTCCCCTGTGATGCCGACGTTCAACATCTCTAAATGAGGATGGGTACAAATCTGTGTCGAAGGCTGCACTTAGGTCCAACATTATTATTGCCACTGAGCCACCTTGATCTAAAATGGAGCAAAGTTTCTTGGTGGCTTCCAGCAGTGCAGCCTCTGTACTACAGCCTGATCTAAAGCCTGTCTGAGTGTGGTGGAAAACATCTTGCACTTCCAGAAAACTGGACAGATGTTTACTGACATGATTTTCCAGTACTTTACTCATTACCGGGAGCAGGGAGATGGGCCTGCAGCTGTCTGCCAGATCGAGATTTGCCATCGTTTTTATATAAGGAGCGGCTTCACTATGGCGTGTTTCCATCTTTGAGGAATATGTTTTGTGTTCTGTTTTATTATGTTGATTTGTAGGGTGGATGAATCACCCGTGTGGGTATCCGGGTGCTTGAGCAGGTAAGTGGGCGCAAGGTCCCCACAGAGTTATTTGAAGAGCCAGGTCTTCAGCCTCTTGCTGAACACAAGAAGTGAGGAGAAGGCTCTGATGAGCTGAGGGAGGTCGTTCCATATTTTGGGTGCAATCGGCATCCTGCTGTGCTTTTGTGAATACAAGCGGGTGTGCGGGTGAGAGTGATGCAGAGAGTGGGTGTCATCACTTCACTTCACCAGTGTATGCGGCTGTTCAGGTATGCTGGTCCAATGTTGTGTAAGACTCTGTATGTGTGCAGAAGAACGTTTATTGGCTGCACTTGTGCATGGGAAGCATTTGTTTTCAGCCATCAATGGGACTCCTGAATGGATGATCAGATTATGGCATGCAAACAATCTACTGTGCCTATAGTCCCCTGATGCCCCATGTGACACTGGATACGCTGGTAGAATTTAACACTCACCCCCTCTGCCCCTGGTTCCTACGATGGAACCAGTGCGATCCAGTAGAAGACCGCCTTTTCTATGGCTTCTACAGAACATTTCTCTCTCAGAGGACCAAACTCTCATATACTCCTGCCATAGAGCAGGCTAGCGGGGCTGGGACTTCTGCCTTCACCTTAGACTATGAATGTATTTCCTCCAAGCCATGCAGGCCTGTGGTTGAAGCATATTGTACTGCAGATTCATCCATTAATATATCAGCACCACGTCACTTTAAGAGGCGATTACCAACCTATTGACTTTGCCAATGCTTCTTTGCATTATTGCAGCTAGCACTTGGCATGTGGCTTCTTGGACTAGTTAGAGGTCTGCTTGCATAGGCACCAATGCGGATGGATAGCTCTGTCAGCCATGCATAAAGCTAGCTCTGCCTAGCGCCAGGATGCTTAATCAAGAGTGACAGTGCGCTTTAGAAATGCAATATTCATTCATTCATTTTGTCATTCATTCATTCATTCACAATAGCCAGTGGTTGAAAGGGGCTCTTCAAAAGCCACTTTTGGTGTCCATGTATATGTATATTTATGTGCCTGTGTGTTGTGTGATGACATTAGCTCTTGCTAGATAGTGAAATCTGTCTGCAAGCCAGACCTATAAAAGTCCCTACCTTTGTGTGTTACCCAGGATTTCCTAGCCCTGACAGACAATTAACTGCTCAGTGACTGCTAAGAATGTGTGGCTACTTACTCAGAACTGAGATATGGACTCAGCCAATTTAGTGACCTCTCAGAATAATTTATGAACAGGAGAAGATCATCCGATCTTGCTATCAGCAGAGCTAAAAACAGCCAAGTTATCCCACACACAGAATCATTTTGCACACCTTCACAGGACTTATCCGGCCGGCTATTTGCAGCCTCTGCGGCCCTAGTTCACCCTGGGTGAATCTTCTTTTCTGGGCTGTGGGCCACACTGCTACTCTCACACCTTGAATCTTCCTTTGATCCAGTCACTACTGATCAGCAAAGGTGCACCTCCTGCGACAGAGGCACGTCATCTTTCCACCACAGCCCGAGCTTCGATCACCAATGTCACTGGGAAAGGAAGGTGCATATCCCTCTAGGAAGCAGTATTGGCTGCTTCTGGACGCTGTGTGGGAGAGCGGCAAGAGACTGTCCGGGTATGTATCAAAAGAGATTCCAAATCTTCCAATATGTAGGTCCTGTCAGTGACTGAGGCCTGCCACATCCGTCGGCATCTCCGTAAGTAGCAACATAGTGAAGATTTGGAATCTCTTTTGATACTTACCCGGACGGTCTCTCGCCGCTCTCCCACACAGTGGCACTGTGAGATTGCTCTCAGTTCCTGATGAAACAACAGGATTGGAACAAAACAACCATGAAGTAGTCTCTTGGTTTCCTCACCGCATTTTTCGCCTTGGTTCCCCCTCCCCGTCCTGAGGAAGACCTGCACCAGAGGAATCCACTAACCCCTTTTGCGTTAGGGTCGAAACGTCGACAACCCTTGAATGGGCCTACACCCTATATTGATCCCCATACCCAAATCACAGAGGAAGTTACGCTGTGACAAGAACTTATGAATGAAATGTACTGAATTTGAATTTGCATACAGGGGTAGGCCGGATACTTAAGGGATACCATTTTTGTCCGGTTTTCTAGCTGGATACCTTATGCTTTAACATACTTAAACAGTCCAATGCTTCTTGATGAAACTCATCTCTCTTCTCTATTCTTCACATGACCACCTACTTTCACACCCCCTTCTTCTTGATAATAACCGTGTGGATATTACATATTGCATATTATACCTCCGAATATATGGTGTATTACTTGTTGGATGAATATTCAGCGTAATAAATAAATAGAATTTTGCTAGTCATTTTAAATTGGCTTGTAATTTATGATTTAAATCTCTGATTTTCAAAATGTGCCTATAAGAATTGGTTAAATAAGTATACTCTTTTACTGGTATAGAATTGGGTATAGATAAGGAGTGTCTAGGACCACTGTTTTCCATGACTACAGAGCCAAAATGCAGAGGGTACACTGCCTACCCCATGGACTTGTACATACCTGAGTTAATGTGTAGACACAATATTTTGTGCTTTAGATTTTATTTCACTCCTCAAACTTAACTTATTCAGTCCCACCTTATGCAGCATCAATGTACAATGCGTTTTTTCTTACATAAGTCCCTGTGTCATGCCTGCCCTATTGCGCGGCTTCTCTTATACGGCTCGTGTTTTGTGAATCTGAAGTATAATTCTCTCTCGAAAATGAATAAGGCGTAGGGGACGCGAGGACCGGAGTAGCTTGGCATGGTGATGGTTAATCTTCTACTGGCGCTGGCAGGACAACTCTCACCCACTGAAACTGGTCCATGAACTTCACCCCGCCAAATATCCAGTAGCGATAAGAGCTCCATCCACACCCCGTAAAGTGAGGAATCTTGGTATATCAAGGACAATGACTTCTGCAGCTGAAGCAGGTTAAGGAAACCTCTTTCTTGACCATGACAATCTTCTGATACCACTTTCCAAAACGTATAGGCCACCATCGCCTTGGTTCCCTCAGCCATAGATTAAAGAACGGAATATACCTAGATGAACCCACCTTTATCTTCTGCAGGTACAAGCATATATAGAGTATGGCCATCTGACAGCTATTCATCTCCTAGCTCCTATTGACAAGACATATAATCTTCAAGGCTCTAGATTGTTAGAACAGTACATGGCCAACATAAGCATAATCCCCTTAACCTCTGAGGGAATGCAATACTTTTGATGTCCAGCTCACCAGAGAGCCCCCTGGCCAAGAATGACCAGACATGTGCTAAGCCACTTTCCAAAACACATGAAGTGTTTTACCTTAACACAGAAAAATAATAACCTCGAAATCCAACACTTTTAAAGTGACATTTCTCCAAAGAACTTATTGAAATATGCAAAATTCTTTGAAAAAATCAGAAACGGGTGAAAGAAGGCAGAAGGGGTTCAGGAAAACCTAGAAAAAGAAAGAATAGAAGACGAAAGATGGTAGAGCAAAAAGAGGAAACATATCAGAAAATCCCCAAAAAGAAACAGAAATATGCCTGGAAAAGGAATGAAAAAAGAAACAAAGGGAATAATAGACAAAAGCCCGGGTCTACAGTCAATTAATAATGTCCATCTTTCCGTCCTCTAGTAGATAGTTTTGGCACAGCAAGAGATAGCATTCTGAGACACACAGAAATGAAAATCAAAAATGAAGTTTACAGATGAATGGAATTTCCCACCCTAATATTGGATATGTGAGAATGGTGTGCAATACTATCTAATTTAGTTTCCTAGAGAGAGGACGGGATGATTAGTGGGAGGCCTAAGAAATCAGCAAGCACCTGAAAGGGAAGATAACACCTGGCATGGTACATGCATGTCAATCAATCGAGCGTCCTCTCCTGTAGCTTCGGTGGATGAGCAGAATGTTTACGAGGGCAGCTGTGTGCAGGTGTCTGGAGGGTTGGTGGAAGTTCAGGCAGGAGTTGATGTATGCTGGTCCTTGGTCGTGGAGGGCCTATAGGCATGTGTCAGCATCTTTTCTGGATGGTGAGCCAGGGGAGGTTCCTGAGGTGAGCGGTGATGTGGGTCAATTTGGGGAGTTTGAGGATGAGTCTGGAAGTTAAGTTCTCTATCATCTGGAGTTGGGTGGTGATTGCTGCGTAGAGCGTGTTGCTATAGTACAGCCAGCTGGCGACTAGGGCTTGAGCGACGGTCTTCTTGGTGCTGATAGGAAACCTTGAAGATCTTTCAGAGCAGGCGGAGAGTGTAGAAGCAGGCAGAGGAGACTGCAATAATCTGGTATGCCAGGGTTGCAGGCGTGGTCTGTCTGTGTAGGTGTGGGTTTGAGTTCAGAGGGCTACCAGGTGTCGTTCCATGGGGAGGTGTTCCAAAAAAATCAGCATTTCGGGCTTGTCCACGTTGAGCTTCAGGCAGTTGGCCTTCATCCAGTCGTCGACGCTCGTCATGCTGTTATGGAAGTTGGTACTAGTGGTGGAGGGGTCTTCTGAGAGCAAAAGGATGAGCTGGGTGTTGACCGCACAGGATAAGATGTTGAGGACATGGATTCAGATCGTTTTGGGTATGGGTGTCTTGTAGGTGTTGAACAGGGTGGAGGTGACCGATGAGCCTTGCGGGATTCCACAGAGGCTGCTCTTGGGTTCCGAGGTGAAGGGTTGTAGGCTGATTCTCTGGGGTCATCCTGTGAGGAAGAATGCAATCCACTTGAGGGAGTATCCCAGGATCAGGATGTGATAGAATACAATTTCGAACGTTGCTGAGAGGTCAAGGATGATCAAGGACGCTGTTTCACCCCGGTCAAGCAGGGTTCTGATGTCATCCATCAAGGTGGTTTTAGTGCTGTGGATGGCTTAGAACCCAGATTGAGGGGTGTCCAGCAGATTATTTCTCTCTAGGTGTTTGATGAGGTGGCGGTTGAATGACTTTTTGAGAACTTTGGCGAAGAAGGGGAGCACAGAGATGGGGCAGTAGTTCTTGAGTTCTCTGGGGTTGGTGGAGGGTTTCTTGAGGAGAGGTGTGACTGTTTCCATCTGTCAGGGAAGGCAGCCGTGGTGATGGATGCATTGGGAATGGAGGTGAGTTTACAGCTGATTGCTTCTGAGGTTGAAGAAGTTGTGGGGGCAGGGGTCCGTAGGTGCTCCAGAGTGGATAGAGTTCATGATGACTGTGGTGTTCTGTGTGGTGAGCTGTTCCCATGTGGTGTAGAGGTTGGTGGGTTGGGGTCCAAAGTTATTGTAGATGGTGGATATCTTCTTGTGGAAATAGTCTGCCAGGGTGTCCCAAAGTTCCTGGGAAGGGGAGACTGTGTTCTCTGTAGCTGAGAGGCATGAGAATTTTCTGATGAAGCTGAAGATTTCTTGCTGTCGTTGGAACTTTCTTCAATATGGTCTGCCAAGGCTCCTCTTTCCGCTTCTTTTAGATGTTGCTAGTATTTGTTGCGGTCTTACTTAAAGATGGCTCTATCTTAGGGATCCCTGCTAGTCTGCCATCTTCTTTCAAATTGTTTGCCGTTGCGTTTCATGGTACTGAGTTCTGGCGTATACCAGCTGGCTTGTTTGAGGGATCTGCTGGTCTTGGCTGGCTTGAAGGGGGTGACTCTGTTGGTGCAGTTGATTATCCCTGTGGAGAAATTCTGGACATTTGATTGCAGAGTCCGGCTGAGGGGAGTTGAGAGCATCCGTCTATTGGGTCTTTATCACTTTGTTCCAGCTGTGGTGGGAGGAGGTCGGGGGCCTGGCGATGGTGCAAGGGGATTCTGCAATGGTGATGTGGACGATGGCAGTGTGGGTCCAATTGAGTTTGGAGGCATGACTGTACTTGACTCTGTCACAGGCAGTAAAGATCGGGTCAAGTATATGTCCTGCGCTACGTGTGGGGTTGGTGTCGAGTTGGGTGAGGCCGATATTGCTCATGTTTTTCAGGAGTTTGGCGGAGTTCCCGTCTTTGGTGTCATTGAGGTGGAAGTTGAGGTCGCAGATGAAGTTCTTGGAGTCAATGGGTAGTGGGGCGATTAATTTGGGGATGGTGTTGCAAAAGCCGGGCCGTGGTCCTGGGGGTCTGTAGGCGAATGTGCCATTAATGGTAATACTGCTGTTGGTTTGGAGTTACAACTTGAGATGTTCCATGATTGGTGTAGTGTCTTTCGTGGTGGTGGTGCAACAGATGGTTTATTTGAGGATGATGGTGATGCCTCATCCGTGTTTGTTGGTGTGGTCCTGTTATATCATCATGTAGCCATTGGGTGTTGCAGTGGCAATGTAAGGATGTGGAGGAGGGGGTAGAGAAAGGTCTCTGTGATGAATATAACATCGGGGTGAGGGTGGTGATGCTGTTCCAGATTTCGGTACATGTTTGCAGAGTGATCGGGCATTGAGTAGGAGGCAATGGAGTAGTTTTATGGTGGTCGTGGTCAGTGCTGTGGGTTTGGCGAGGGTTTCTATGAGGGAGGGTGGTCCTGAGTTGCAGGCGAAGAGGCAATGCAGGCAGGAAAAAGGTCCTACTGTTGATCGAGGAGAAGCGATGCAGCAGTTATCGTTGCAGCCTCTGGGGTACAGGGCTCGAACATCCGCAGCTGACTTTCCGTGGGTTACTGGAGGGCCATGGTTCCTGCACTGTGCGTGGACACATGTGGAACAAACAAACAGAATATTGCACAGAGGACAAACCAAATGATGGAAGCATGTACACAGCAAACAAACGGGCATCGTTGTGCCCACTTGTTGAGTGGAGAAGGTTCATACAACAATGAAGTCAAGTATGTCTAAGCACGCCAAGGGACACCGAGTACTCTGTAAACAGCCAGTCGTACAGTTAGATGACCTTGAAATATGTGGAACAGGTCGTGCATGAGCTCCAGTCCAAACAGAACCTGTCTGGGTGGGGATGTGAGCATCAGCCTCCATCAACAACAATAGTCGGTGGATGAAAGTTTTACTACAGACCCAAGACTGATACCGGAAAGATGGCGACCTTCATTCAAATCCCCCATCTGTTCTGAGCTTTAGTTGTTTGCAGACTCTTTATTCGTATTTACAGTTGTCTACCCTGCAGCATTGGTTCCTTGCCTTTCTATTCCAGATCTGTTCTGAGTTTTGTGAAAATTCGATATTTAACAACAGAGTGAAAAAAAAAGAAATATGAAAATGCCCCATTTTCCAACATAGTGTTGTCTTTAGTTTCCGCCATTAACATGCAACATTTACTCCTGAAAAGCAGATATTATCAAGTCAAACAGTCTTCAAAGGGATATGAGTTTTTTTTATTAATTGTACAAATTGGTTGCACACATATAAACTTTTCTACAGCTCTTCATTTAGTTACCAGATTTTATCAAGATGCATTGCTCTTCTATCAAAGCCTGCAGCCTGAAAACATGCACTCAATCACTGGAACGTGGCTCAGGGCCAACGCGTGAACTTAATGCACATTTACTACAATATAATCACATTGCAGTTCGTGGGCAGGAGGCAGATAAATCAAATCTCGAGGTTCAGACTTAATTACATGGGCCAGGATCAAAGGCGACGCCTTCTCCTCCTCTGGGTCAAGTATTCCTGACTCAGTCAGCAGGAAATGAGAACTATATATAACTAAAGCCATAACACGTTAGCCTACCTTACACACATATGTGTTTGTTTCGTTACACCCCTAATTCCAAATACACTAGTTATAGCAGGAAAACACCTTCCCTTTTTTGGGAAATCCCCCCAAAAAAATTGGGTCGTGATTTTTATGCATTCATTTGGTTTCCATGTTATCACGGTCTTGCTACGTGATTGTGATATAGGAGTAAGGTAATGCTGTTCATTGGTTAGCTGGGCGTTCTTAAGTGAAATGTATAGTGTTTCCCTATGAATGTGAGTGGAGCTGGAGTCATCCCCTGGGCCCTGTGCATGTACCCTGATCAGCTGCTCACTACAATAAAATACAAGAAGATAATTGCTGAGATGGACATTAATCTTTCACAACATGTGATATAGTGTAGGAAGGTGGAATCTGACTGCATGGTTGCCCCCACTTTTTTTACTGGTGTTTTGATGGTTTTTGACTTAGTTTGGCTGGGATCCTGCTATTCAGGGCCCCAGCTTATCTGCTTTCTCTGTTAAATTGATTCCATGTACTTTAAGTACACTTCAGATTGGATACTGGGATACCCTTATGAGTCCCTAGTATATGGTACAACAGGTACCCAGGGCATAGGTACCCCAGAGGCCTACCAGGGACTGCAGCGTGTATTATAATCAAACAAAGAAATTCCTTTCTGTGTGTTCCAACTCATATACTCACATTACTTTCCAAAAACCATTTGTTTAGACCAATTTCAAACTATACAAAGCCCTGTACAGACATTATAATCACAACATAATCATGTATGTATCTTAATACTTTTTATTAAAAGAAGTTTAGAAATAGATGCATATTTGTTGACAATCCATTAAAATCAATTACACGTATTATTCACAATAACATTATGTTCAATTTTGGTAAATTTCATAGTGAATCAGTACATATCTCACAATACATCATTTCAATCAAACATTTTTTTATATACACATAAAAAAAGATCCGTATGTCTAAACAAATGGTTTTTGGAAAGTAATGTGAGTATATGAGTTGGAACACACAGAAAGGAATTTCTTTGTTTGATTGTGATATTTCCCAGTCCATTCTGGGTTTGCTTGGGAAAACTCTCTCTTTTTAGAGTGCAGCATGTATTATGCCACACCTGGGCAGCCTTCCAAAATGACACAACCGGTCTGCTACTGCAGCCTGTGTAAGGTGGTGTATGTACCCATTACTCAGATATAGGTTCTCTATATCTACCTTATATCACTGCACATATAAACCTATAAGTCACTCCTATGGCAGGCCTTATCAATCCTGAAGGCAGAGTGCTGGATTTTGTGTGAGAGGATGCCCATGCATGAGCAGGGCTCCTCTGCAGCCTTCGGAATCTATTATCCGGGGTTGTTCTAAGATGCAGCCATATACTCTAAAGAGCATTATAACCTTGCGATAAATGCTAACTTTGGAATGGCTGCAAGGAAACATGTTGTGTTTGGTGTCAAACACCTTGGAATCATATCTCCCTCCAGTCCTGGCGGCAGATGTATGATTCCACCCTCCTAGAGGGAGAAACATGGCACCACTGGTATACCCGGTACCAGCTTAACAGAACCCTGGCATCACAAAATGGATGCTGCATCCACAGACACAAGTCTGGCCTCCTGCTGCTGGACGAAACTCCGGCAGGGAAGGCCTGGACAATAGGTTTCCAGTAACATGAAGGTGTAACCACCTCCCAGACAGGCTTTAGTGTATTGGGGCTCGGTGGGTGCACTCCAAGAGTGCTTTGAAGTCTGAACTGGGGGCACATTTGGTGTCCCTGTGCATAGTCCAGCTCAAACTGGTTGCAGGGGCTACCAACCCCTGCTCTGGCGTGAAACTGGGCCAAGGATATGGGTGTAATCACCCCTCGATCTTGACCATCGTATAGGTGGGTCCCCAGAGTTTGTCCCACCCGGGTTTGGGTATAAAGTAGGAACCCCTGACTACAGGACTTTGGATTTACCTGGACGAAACTCTGATTCATAATCTTGGAACTTCCATGATCTACAAGGCGCTAGATGACTGAAGAATCTCCATTTGAGTAAAGGAGTTACTCCCCTGTTTGGCAGGCACCAAAGATGCATCTAAACAGTTTGCATCTCTGAAGCTCCCGCCGGACTCAGAAGAATTTGCAACACAGGAGGTGGGTTCTCAGACTTCCCAGAGGCCGACCCGAGCTACAAGCAAAGCTGAGATGCCTAGCCCTCATTGGGACTGTGGAACCGGAACCCCTGGACACTGTGCACATTTGCATGTGCATATGCTTCTTGGCTATCCTTGAGGCTGTGCTTTGGGCTACTTGTTGTCCAAGCCCCGAGCAGCGTTTCCACTGAAGATTACTGGCCTACACTCACCGAGTGTCCCGTGGGCGGGTATTGTCTGATTCCGCTCGAGGTCCCTTCGCGATCCCTGGTCCATCAACTGGTGGGTCCCTGTGAAGGCAACTCTTAGTTTAATTGGGCTTACCTGATTGCTCCAGAGTTGCCCTGACTCTCCACCACTTTGGGAGTCCCCTGGACCTTGGTGGTCCACATCAAAGCATCATTTTTCTTCCTGCGTGGGTTGCTGTTGCCAAGGCTTGTTCTGTTCAATTCGAGCACCGACACTGCAGCACTCGATATCCTTTGTTGGACAGCTGGAATCCAGCTCCTGGTCATCATCGACGCCTCCTGGTTCTCATGGCTGTAGAGTCAAGATTCACCTCTTTGCACCTGATTCACCCGACATCGGTGGGCATGCGTCTATCGTGCCCCTGGTCACTGGCAAGTGACCCAGACTCTGTTCCCTCTGCTTTCAGGTTCTCCACATCTTCGATCCAGGTTTGGATCCCTTCAGACACTTCTCCTCTTCCCGTCAGCATCACTTTGCAGCAGGTCGCTATTGAAAGCGATGACGCGACCCGACACCATTTGACCCCTATGCACCCAGCTTCCCTGGGTGAGGTAACTGGAGTACTCCGGTGCTCCCATGGGTGTTGGCCTTAGAACCCCCTAAGTCTAAAGGGAGGAGTGTCCTTAAACTTTAAAATCCCAACAACGACTTTGTTCTCACACTGCATGCGTCCCCTGTGGGTCCCCTGTGTCACTACCTTGGCTGGTTCCTTGGGGTCCCAGCGATTCTACATGCTCTAAGCACTATGGCATAAGAACCACTCAAGTCGTGGTTCTTATACCACTTTCTTAATACATGATTTGGTTTCCCCCGGGGCCCATTGTATATTGTGCTATTTACTGAAGTTCTATTGTGTTGATATTGTGTATCTTGTTCTCTAATCTCATAAAGAGGTTAGTCGAGAGTGTTCAGTAATAAATATATATATTTTATATTCACCTTGTGTTGTTCTCCTTTCATTTGGTCATTCTAGAGATTATAATCTGGTAAACCAAGCTGCTTTATACTCCTTCAAGACTTAGCCTTAAGGCTGCTCTCCATTGCTACCACTGGGATAGCTTTCAATAAAGGTTGTCTTTTAAACTCTCATCAATAAGGGTTGTTGGACTGGTGCAACGTGCTCACTATAACTAGTGGACAGCATATGCCAGGGCAACTTCTCACATTGGTTTGCAGCGGTGGGATTCAAGCTTGCTATTGCTTTACCAGATAATCTCATTGGGTGACTAACTGAAAACCACTATAGGAACATAGGTACATATGAATCAAGAATAGAATACAGTAAGTTCTACTAAACTTAGAGTTGTGTGTCAAGGGCTTAGCACACCTTTTCTACAACTCAAGAGAGTGTAGTGGGTCCCTCTAGAGTAGGTAGATGCATACACCACACCACACTAGTCATGTCTTCAAGGGCTGAAGCCGGTGGCTCCAGATTATCTAAGTATGACCATGTATCAAACCAAGAATTGAGGACCATGTGTTCCTCTAGGAATTGAAGACAGGGAAACGCCCTACCACACAACATCTCATAACAGTTGTTGCTTGCAGATGACCTCAGAAAGACCCCATGGTCTGATGAGACAGGCAGGATGGGTGGGGGAGCAGAAGAGGAAAGGCAAGGAGGGGAAAATGTCCAAGACCTAGACCTTGATGCTGACCAGGAAGAACATGATGATTCTAACCCGGACAACCAAATTCTCCCTGTGGATGAATGAGAGAGACCCCAGTGGCCCTCTCTTCGCTCCTCCAGTAGGAGTTAACAGGTTACCTAGAAGGTCTAGATCTCCTCTCAGGAATGTAACCATTCTGGTTCATCTGTAGGGACATCTGTCTCTCATAGGTCCTCAACCTCCTACAGGAGAGAGTCCTCCTATGATAAGAAGTGCAGACTGCTCAAGTTTGAAGAAGCTAAGCTTAGGATCAAGCGAGAGCAGCTGGCCTTAGTCTGGGAATCCCTGGAGATCCAGAGAGCTTCTAAAAAGTTGGGGCTAGAGGCCCATGGTGGAAGCTACAGTGTCCGTAGAGGTAGAGAACATACTCATGACCATAGGAACCTGAACAAGATTGTCGCTCCCTACTAGAGTGGGAATGACATCCACAAATGGATAACTGCACTTGAGAGGGCCTGTAAAGTACAAAGGATCCCTCAGGAGCAGTTGTCATCAATCTTGTGGCTCTCCTTTGCAGACAAAGGTAGAGACAAACTCCTCACTGTAAGAGAAGAGGATGCTGATAATTACAAAGTCTTAAGTGCTCTGATTGATGGGTTTGGCTTAACCACTGAGCAATACAGGATTAAGTTCAGAGACACCCAAAAGGCTCAGACTCAAGACTGGGTTGACTTTGTAGATTGTGCTACTAAGCCTCTAGAAGGTTGGATACATGGCAGCAAGGTGCATGACTTTTTAGGATTGTACAATTTGGTTATGAGGGAGCAGATCCTTAATAATTGTCAAAACCAGCTTTTACACCAGTAACTGGTGGATTCTGATCTGACCTCTTCCCAAGAATTGGGATATAAGGCAGACAAATGGGTCAGAACCAGGGTAAGGCCTAAGAATCACGGTGGTGACTAGAAGAAAGATTCTACCAAATCCCAAGAGAAAGGTGGGGATAAATCAAAAGACAAGTCCCCCACAAGGTCCCAAATGTCCTCTTCTGGGGATCGGTCCCAAACTTCTTTCTTCCCTTAAAAGAAACCCTAGTGCCATGTGTGCAAGAAGCCTGGCCACTGTAAAAATGACCCAATTTGCACTGAGGACAGCAATAAAGAAAATGTTCCTCCGAGCAATACTACCACTCATCCTAGTACTAATAGTAGTAATCCCCCAGGTGGTAGTAATGCACCCAAAAAGGTAAGTGCATGCGGAACTGAGGTGGACCATAATTTAGAAAGGCCCCCCTCCCAGGCCTCCTCAGTCTGTGATGGTGGCATGGGATTTGCCACATTTACCATGAGTATAGACAGGAGACCTTAATCAATGGTCAGGAAGCTGTGGAATTCAGGGACACAAGGGCTAGTGCCACCATGGTGACAGGGAAACTAGTTCCCCCTCAACAGCTTTTACCTGAGTTCAAATACCAGGTGACCAACATTGATGGAATCAGAACAGATCACCCCATGGCCATAGTCAATCTCAGCTGAGGAGGGGTCACAGGCCCAAAGAGAGTAGCAGTGTCCCAAAACTTGCCTGTGGATTGCCTAATGGGAAATGATCTGGAGATTTCAGCCTGGGCTGAAGTTGAACACCAAGCCCATATGAGTATGTTGGGCCTCTCTGGGAGAGTTAGGGAGCTGTGAGGGCCACAGACCAACCCCAGGGAAATTTTGGAGAAGTGGAGCCTGAAAGAGTGGCCGACTCCCATTCACCAGAGAGCAAAGGGATTGAAGACAAGTCTTCTTCCACCCAGACTATAGGTAAGGGTCAGCTTCCTCAGGGAACTGATACTACCCTTGTGAAGGAACTGCCTCAGAGGTAGTCATGCCTGGTCTGGAAGCACCCCTGATGGCAGGAGACCCTTCCAAGGTGGGACCCAGTCTGGAGCAGGTAACCTCTACCCCCCTCAGTCAGCCCAGGGCTGCAGAGGTCAGGGATGTTGGTGGACCCCACAGGACCCACTGTCCAGAGGAACACCCCCCCCCCCTCAGCAGATTGTGGGCACCCAGTCTAGTAGCCCTAGCCATGTGAAAATTCCTCAACACACTGAGGGAACCGCCTTACCCTAGTGTAGGGACCTCCCCCAGATGGACTCTGTTGGGCAAAGGCAAACCTGGGACCAAAAGTTGCCAACACTCCCATGCCCCTTCAGTGTTCCACCCAAAGGGACCCAACCCCCAGCTGAAGGTAGCCAAAGGTTGAACCTTAGAGCAAGATGCAACTCAGTCATGGAAAGTAAGGCCTCCATGGTGACCAGTGATCTGAGGAAGCTGAGACCAACTTTATTTGGGCCTTACTTCCCTACTCAGACAGCTCACCAGCCTTTTACTTTACCAAAACACACCACAGCTAGTAATTCCTCATGGTGGAGACCTTCTTATACCCTTAGGATGAGGGATTACTTAGTGGACCATAAGACAGGGGCTCACCTTGCTAATGCAGGTACTTACTTATATGGCCATCTAGTCCCTGAAGGCTCCACTGGGCAAGGTTAGCCTTATCTCCTTTCGTTTGTCTGGGGGGGGAGGTATGTAAGAAGGTGGAATCTGACTGCATAGTTGCCCCCACTTTTGTCCTGGTGTTTTGATGGTTTTTGACTTAGTTTGGCTGGGATCTTGCTATTCAGGGCCCCAGCCTATCTGCTTAATCTGTTAAATTGATACCATGTACTTTAGGTACACTCCAGATTGGATACTGGGGTACCCTTATGAGTCCCTGGTATATGGTACACTAGGTACCCAGGGAATAGGTACCCCAGAGCCCTACCAGGGACTGCAGCATGTATTATGCCTCCCCTGGGCAGCCTTCCAAAATGACACAACAGGTCTGCTACAGAAGCCTGTGTAAGGTGGTGTATGCACCCCTTACTCAGATATAGGTTCCCTTTATCTACCTTATATCACTGCACATATAAACCTATCAGGCACCCCTATGGCAGGCCTTATCAATCCTGATGGGAGGGTGCTGGGTTTTATGTGAGGGGGTGCCCATGCATGAGCAGGGCCCCTCTGCAGCCTTCGGATTCCATTATCCGGGGTTGTTCTGTGATGCAGCCAGACCATATACTCTTTATTATAACCTCATGGTAAATGCTAACTTTGGAATGGCTGCAAGGAAACATGTTGTGTTTGGTGTCAAACACCTTGGAATCATACCTCCCCACCAGTCCTGGTGGCAGAGGTATGATTCCACCCTCCTAGAGGGAGAAACATGACACCACCGGTATACCCTGTACCAGCTTAACAGAACCTTGGCATCACAACATTGATGCTGCAGCCATGGAGACGAGTCTGGCTTCCTGCCGCTGGACGAAACTCCGGTAGGGGAGGCCTGGACAATAGGTTTCCTGTCACAGGGAGGTGTAACCTCCTCCCAGACAGGCTTTAGTGCATTGGAGCTAGGTGGGTGCACTCGAAGAGTGCTTTGAAGTCTGCACTGGCGGACATTTGGTGTCCCTGTGCATAGTCTAGCTCAATCCGGTTGCATGTGCTACCAGTCTCTGCTCTGGCATGAAACTGGACTAAGGATATGGGTGTAACCACCCCTCTCTCCTGACCCTCCCATAGGTGGGTCCCCAGAGTTTCTCCCACCCCTTCCTTGGGTATAAAGTATGAACCCCTGACTACAGGACTTTGGATTTACCTGGACGAAATTCTGATTAATAATCCTGGAATTTCGACGATCTGCAAGGTACTAGATGACTGAGAAATCTCCCTTGGAATAAAGGCGTTACTCCCCTGCTTGGCAGGCACCAAAGGCGCATCTGACCAGTTTGCTTATCCGAAGTTCCTTCCGGACTCCGAAGAATTTGCAACACAGGAGGTGGGTTCCCAGACTTCGCAGTGGCGGGCCCGAGCTCCTAGCAATACTGAGACCCATAGCCTTTGTGGAGACCATAGAACCGGAACCCCTGGACAGCGTGCACATTTGCAAGTGCATATGATTCTTGGCAATCCTTGAGGCTGTGCTTTGAGCTACTTGTAGTACAAGCCCCAAGCAGCGTTTCCACCGAAGATTACTGGCCTACACTCACCGAGTGTCCCGTGGGCGGGTATTGTCTGATTCCTCTCGAGGTCCCTTTGTGATCCTTGGTCCGTTTACTGGTGGGTCGCTGTGAAGGCAACTCTAAGTGTAATTGGGCTTACCTGGTTTCTCCAGACGTGCCATAACTTTCCACCACTTGGGGAGTCCCCTGGACCTTGCTGGTCCGCACTGAAGCATCTTTTCTCTTCCTGCGCAGAATGCTGTTGACAAGGCTTGTTGTGTTTAATCCGAGCACTGACGCCGCAGCACTCGCAGCACCCAACATCAGGAAGAGCCAGCTCCTGGTCATCGTCGGCTCTTCCTGATCCTCCTGGCTGCAGAGTCAAGCTTCACCTCTTTGCACCTTTATCACCCGACATCGGTGGGCATTCGTTTATCGTGCCCCTGGTCACTGGCAAGCGACCCAGACTCTGTCCCCTATGCTTTCACGTTCTCCACATCTTCAATCCAGGCTTGGATCCCTTCGGACACTTCTCCTCTTCCCGCAGCACCACTTTGCAGCAGGTCGCCATTGAAAGCGACGACTCGACCCAACACCATTTAACACCTATGCACAGGCGTCCCTGGGTGAGGTAACTCGAGTACTCTAGTGCTTCCGTGGGCGTTGGCCCTAGAACCCCCTAAGTCTAAATGGGTTTGCTCAAAGTCCTCTCCTAAGTGTCCTTAAACTTTAAAATTCCAACCCACGCCTTTCCCCATAGAAAGCTAATGGAGCTTGTGGCTGTGTTCTCACACCTCACTCGACCCCCGTGGGTCCCCTGCCACTACCCTGGGTGGTTCTTTGGGGTCCCAGCCATTCTACGTGCTCTAAGCACTGTGTCTAGTCAAGTTGTGGTTCTCATACCACTTTCTTAATATATGGTTTGGTCTCCCCCTGTGGCACATTGTATATTGTGCTATTTACTGAAGTTCTATTGTGTTGATATTGTGTATCTTGTTCTCTATTATCATAAAGAGGTTAGTAGAGAATGTTTAGTAATAAATACATATATTTTATATATACCTTGTGTGGTTCTCCTTTCATTTGGTCATTCAAGAAGTTATAATCTGGTAAACCAATCTGCTTTACACTCCTTCAAGACTTAGCCTGAAGGCTTCTCTCCACAGATACTATTAGGATAGTTTTCAATAAAGGTTGTCTTTAAACCTATCATCAGTAAGGGTTGTTTGGACTAGTGCAAGGTGCTCACTATAACTAGTGAGAAAAAGGGGTCCCAGCAATTATCAATCAATTCACACAAAATAATAGAAATAGAGAAGCATTCAATGAGACTACACTGTATTTATTCACAATGTAGGTATATATTAAATATCATGTCTTTAAATAAACATTCAAAGGCCGTAAAGTGTCCCAGGGTGAAGGGGGAGTGATGAGGTGAGGATGGTGTGAGTAGGGAATAGTGGCAATAAAAACAACCAAATGGCGCAACCGCACTTGTATATAAATTTAGATATAAACCAACAGAAGCCCATAGGTTCAATACATCACTTAATTGGTATCATACTTCACATAACACATTAAATGATTAAATGATGGGGTGAAGCTGAAAAATAGAGGACAGTTGTCGACGTTTCGACCCTCCAAATGTCGCAGGAATTAGGTGTACCCTTGCTTCGGGGTCTTCATCAGGACAGGGTAGGGGCAGGCAACCTATTTAATACATATCAATAATTGAATTTAATTTAACCTCGTGCATGGAGTCACAGTATGAGCAACTATATAGCACACTATTATGGACAAAGCATACCAATTTAATTGATGCTAGTCTTCAAATTGAAAGTTGGAGAGTTGGAATACTTCATATGGTGTTAACATCGGATCCTATGATAAAGGAAATTTAGAAAATATTGGAGGATAATAGCTATCATTAAGTTGCATCATTTTACGTAGACGGACTAGAAAAATACTTACATGGTATGCCGGTGCGGAATGGCCCTCAGGTCTAAGATTGAAGGAATGGGCATATCATTAATTACAATACTGATTAGATGTGGGTAACAGATATGAATCAAGTAAATAATTCATGTGAAGGAGACATTGACTCACATTAAGGATGGGCAATCACGTTGGAAACGAGTCAAGGCACAAGGTCGGGATACGGAGTCTGAGGAGGAAAGGCGGGATTTAATGACTCGAAATCAAGGAACAATAGCGAGTTGATGACGTCAGGTTTAGGGAGAAAACGGGCTTACCTGAAGATAGACTTTTGACTGAATCAATCCCGGTCAGTTTGTAATTTAAAGAAAGAAACACGGCAATACAGGCACCATCTGAAGAGAAATAAATAAAACACCGTATTGAAACCCCGAGTGTGAGTGCTAGAATGCCATATAGGTCATATCAATATGCAGCTCACCGGAGCAGAGTGAATCGGTGCTTCTCATCAGCTTGCGTCTGGAAATGGCGATCAGAGTTTCCTGTTGGAACGGTAACTATGGGAACCTAGTCACGTGATCGCCACCAAGCGTGTAGATATCGTAAAAAGACTGCCGATGGGGAAAGAGTTACTAAAGGGCGGAGGGCAATTGAATACACATCGGAGAAGTTCAAAATATTGTATATTGATCAGAAAATTCAAAGGAATCATTGAATTTTCGACCAAGTGATGAACTGCTATTGTATTATATTCTGGGTTAATCCCGACAAACAAACGAATTTTGGGGATATCGAACATGGAGGGATTGGTTGGTACTGTATATTGTCTGAACATTGTGGTGTACCTGTCGCATGACGGTAAAGACCACCGCAGAGCAAGGAACAATTTATCATGAATGAAAAAGCGACCAAACAATCACTCCAATAGAACATTGGAGTGACTGGTTGGTACTGTGTTGCATGACGGTAAAAACCACTGCAGAACAAGGAACAATTTATCATGAATCAAAATGCGACTAGTTAATCATACCATTCACAATAGATATACAAGATCATGAGCATTATTTAACAGTCATGGAATACCTTCAGGCAGCATATTAGGAGACATGTGTACATATATTAATATGGCGTACCTATCATGATGGTGTAGATAAGGCAGACCTACTGACTAATGTCCAAAGCAGAATTAACGTAGAGCGAAATTTAGGGCAAAGTCGCTAATTGTGAAAAAGAGCTGTCATGTTCATTCAGGCCATTTTGAATGGAATCAAAGAAAAGCATCCACTTTAGCTCTCGTGTGTTGAGAATACTGATGACATTGCCCCCTCGGGGTCCTAAGATTGCCTTCTCTAGCACAACCCATTTGAGGCTCTCAGGGGGATGCGCAGCTGATTTGAAATGGTCAACAGGTGGTGCGCCATGCACCTCGCATCCGACTCATATGTTGGAGGATTCTCATTTTAGCCCTCTGCTGAGTTTGCCCAATATATATCAGATTGCATGGACATATTATCGTGTAGATTATGTTGGAGGTGTTACAGTTGCTATGAGATTTGAGCTGGACTTTCCGTTGGTTGTATTCAAATTCCTTGGTTTGTATAGTAGTATTGCAGGCCTTACATTGTCCACACCTGAAATGGCCGACGATCGGTGGAAGGTTCCATAAGGAGATTAGAGTTGGATCTTCTTGGGTTGGTAAGAGAGAGCGTACTACATAATCTTTTACTCTTTTCGATTTCTTGAAGGCATGCAGTGGCGTATTCTTTTGGTTCACATCGTCTGCAATCAATTCCCAATGTTGGTTCACAATACGCTTTATTCTATTGCTTTTAGTTGAGAATGTTGTCACACAAACAATTCTATCTTGTTGTTGATCAGTTCTGTCTCTTGGAGTTAGTAGATGCTCCCGCGGGTAGAACCAAGCACGTTTCCTTGCTCTTTTAACAAGTCGTCTAGGATAGCCACGTTGTTGGAGACGATTGGAGAGATCTTCTGACTCTTCAAAGTAGTGATCTTTATTGGAACAGTTCCTACGGATACGTAGGAACTGCCCGAAAGGCAGGTTGTCCTGTAAGGCTCAGGGGTGATGGCTGTTATACTGTAACAGTGAATTCCTTTCAGCTGGTTTACGATCGAGTGTCATCAGTAGACTGCCTGAATTTTCATAGATAGTAATGTCCAGAAAATTCACGGTGTGGTTATCAGACTGGATCGTGAATTTAAGATGGGGGGATTGCTGGTTGAGCCATGAATAGAACGATGACAATTCATTCGAATCCCCATCCCAGACCAATAGGATGTCATCGATATATCTCATCCAGAGACCGAGCCGGTCTCTGAATGGATTGAGGGTATTCAGTATGGTATCATCCTCAAATGCTGACATGTACAGAATAGCCACATCCGGAGCAAATGGGGCACCCATCGCAACGCCTTGAGTCTGAAGGAAGAACTGGTTCTTAAATATAAAAAAGTTTTTGGTCATAGCTATCCTTACACTTAAGGCAGAAATAGCAGCTGATGCCAACTTTGCCAGTACTAAGGATACCTTAAGCAATCTTGACGCATCCCCCAAAGACTTTGATCTTACTACTCAGAACAGGAAATTGGAGAAACTTGCACCTGATATACGACTATATGATAAGAAGAAAACTTATCCTTACCTGCAAGAGGATTACTACCGCCAGGATAATCAAGGGCTTTTCACCAACAGAGGGCGTGGACCCTACCGTGGTAGACGTAACTATACCACTTTCTCTGATTCATCATACAGTTCAGAGGGTGAACAAGATCAAGCGGGCCCCAGTCACTCATACAACTATCAAGACTACGGGTACCCTCAAAATCACTCCTATCCTTTTTTAGGACAACGACAAGGACAATGGAGACGCTGAGAGGCAAGGGCAACAACTGGCCCAGGGACCAACAACGTGGTCAACAACAGAACACCTCCACTTGGGATGGAGGCCGAGGCCAAGCCCAGAAGCAGGTTCATTTCCAGCAGGAACAACACGGCGAGAGGATAACACTCAACAAGACCTACCGGTGGTGAATTCTACATCTGCCCCAAGTCCGGTTGTTAATATATCTGAATACAACCTGAATGATGACAAACTTAAAGTATTAAGTAAAGGATTATCTTATGTCCCTACCAACACACCAGACAACTTTACAGTACAGACTGAACTTTTCAATTTTTTTAGAAAGATTTGGTTGAAATATTTCTTCCGTAATTCTTTACCCTATAAGAATCCATCATTCACGGGTCTAAGGATCCCATCCACTTTTGTTCCTCCATCCACTGCTATGTCACATAAAATCCCGGTATATGAAGCCATGGTATGGAGAGATGTATAAAAAACGCTGCAAGCAAAGTCCTATACGAAGTACAACATAAGCAGAAATGAGAGGGCTGCACTTCAATCTCATGCTCGGAATAATGAGGTTATCATCAAACCAGCCGACAAAGGCGGGGCCATTGTCGTCCAGGATGTGTCCAAGTATGAACTTGAGATCTCTTGACAACTACACGATGGTGTGAGCTATCAACAACTAAGATCTGATCCATCAAAAGCATTGGCCCTTGAAATTTTGGAGTTGACCCAGGAAGGCCTTGACCAAGGTTTTCTTTCAGAAAGTGAGTTCCGCTATCTCAATCAAAAGAGTCCTAGATTAGCCACCATCTATACTATACCGAAGATCCATAAAAGCATGTCTGACCCCCCTGGACGCCCCATCGTCTCAGATTGCGGCTCCATGCTCGAGCCACTCGGGAGATACATCGACTTTTTTCTGAAACCTCTTGCAGAATCCACACAAACATACTTACGGGACACTCTACACACCATAAATATTGTGGAGAACTTACCTTTTGTGTGTAAAGTGGAGAGGTACCCCTTGAGTAAACCAAGGGAAATGGGGTTATCCAACCTAAGTAAGAAAGTTCCCTTGAGGCAGAACTAAGCACAGGTTTGCAATACATTGAAAGTTAAAAATTCATTTATTTTGAATAAATTTAAAAGACACAATAATAGGGCTGACTGATCTAGATCCCTAGTCTAAAACACAATTAAAACAGTACACCCAATTGCGACCTGCACAATTGAGAACAGACAGAACAGGTACAACATAAAATTGTTGAGTACGAGTTGTATATTCTGGCTCCGTTGTGATAACACCAGTGTCTGTATCGCTACAACATCAGCATATCAATTATGTTGTTGGAGGCTTGAATTATACTGTTGTTACGTCGACGCATTTCGGTGGGTTCTCCTTATAGTTACCACTTTTATCAAGACATGTAATTATCTGTCACAACCAGGGAGTGTATACAATCGCCCTGCAATAAATACCATACAAACAATTAACATCAGATTGATGCAGTGTACTTCTTGCATATCAATAAATCACAGCATGTGCACAAATCATTGTTGACTCAGGACACTCATATTATGACAATAAATTTAGATCCTGTGCTGTAAGGAACATATATGAATTTTCAAAGAATCCATACTTCTGAACCTAAGAAGTTTTAGAAAAAAAGGGCATATCTGGTAGTCATTTGTCGCTTACATGTTTCAACTCTTAACCATGTCAATCTGTTTGTTACCACTGGACATTGATCTATTAATATTACCGACTTTCACATAATATAGTGAAACAGATACAGCGGTATTAAAGCAGAGCATTACAATTAGTAAAGTTGACAATTCATTAAATAAAAAAACGACACGCCGGAACCTGTACACTGGGCGGCTCTGTCTAAAAGGAATGTGGGGGGCTAATGGGCTAAACCCAATTCTTAATGACCATGGAGCACCCAGAGTTAATAGTGGATCATTTAAGGTACTATTAATAGTATCTTAAACGATCCACTATGAACTCTGAGCCCATTAGCCCCCCCACATTCCTTTTGGGGGGCTAATTGGCAATATACAATGTTTTGAACTTCTACGATGTGTATTCAATTGCCCTCCGCCCTCTAGTAACTCTTTTCCCATCGACAGTCTTTTTACGATATCTACACGCTTGGTGGCGATCACGTGACGAAACTCTGATCGCCATTTCCAGACGCGAGCTGATGAGAAGCACTGATTCACTCTGCCTCCGGTGAGCTGCATATTGATACGACCTATATGGCATTCTAGCGCTCACACTCGGTGTTACAATACGGTGTTTTATTTATTTATTTTCAGATGGTGACTGTATTGCCGTGTTTCTTTCTTTAAATTACAAACGGACCGGGATTGATACAGTCAAAAGTCTATCTTCGGGTAAGCCCGTTTTCTCCCTAAACCTGACGTCATGAACTCGCTATTGTTCCTTGATTTCGAGTCATTAAATCCCGCCTTTCCTCCTCAGACTCCGTATCCCGACCTTGTGCCTTGACTCGTTTCCAACGTGATTGCCCATCCTTAATGTGAGTCAATGTCTCCTTTACATGAATTATTTACTTGATTCATATCTGTTACCCACATCTAATCAGTATTGTAATTAATGACATGCCCGTTCCTTCAATCTTAGACCTGATGGCCTTTCAGCACCGGCATACCATGTAAGTGTTTTTCTAGTCCGTCTACGTAAAATGATGCAACTTAATGATGGCTATTATCCTCCAATATTTTCTAAATTTCCTTTATCATAGGATCCGATGTTAACACCATATGAAGTATTCCACCTCCCCAACTTTCAATTTGAAGACGAGCATCAATTAAATTGGTATGCTTTGTCCATAATAGTGTGCTATATAGTTGCTCATACTGTGACTCCATGCACGAGGTTAAATTAAATTCAATTATTAATATGTATTAAATAGGTTGCCTGCCCCTACCCTGTCCTGATGAAGACCCCGAAGCAAGGGTACAACTAATTCCTGCGACATTTAGAGGGTCGAAACGTCGACAACTGTCCTTTGTTTTTCAGCTTCATCCCATCATTTAATCATTTAATGTGTTATGTGAAGTATGATACCAATTAAGTGATATATTGAACCTATGGTCTTCTGTTGGTTTATATCTAAATTTATATACAGGTGCGGTTGCGCCATTTGGTTGTTTTTATAGTCACTATTCCCTATCCACACCATCCTCACCTCATCACTCCCCCTTCCCCCTGGGGCACTTTACCGCCTTTGAATGTTTATTTAAAGACATGATATTTAATATATACCTACATTGTGAATAAATACAGTGTAGTCCCATTGAATGCTTCTCTATTTCTATTATTTTGTGTGAATTGATTGATAATTGCTGGGACCCCTTTTTCTCAGTACTGTAACTACCCAGGTCCCAGTGACTATGGTTGGGTGAAACCTTTATGTTGTACACCACTATAACTAGTGGACAGCAGATGCCAGGCCAACTTCTCACATATAGTTCATTGTAAAGGCCCAATGTTTTTTTTTTCATGTTGTGCATCGAGTCATCCATCCATACTAATATAATAAAGAGAGAGCCCAAACCTTTGAGGCGGGTAATCTTAGGAACCACAGCACCAATCACAACACCCAATACAGCGTTGGAAAGGGCAGTTGCAGCAGAAGGTCATAGGCTATGCAGACGCCCACCATATACATTAAAAAAGGTAAAAGAACAGTTCCAGCAAAGTAGTCCCTTGTGGGCGTGTCTGCGTTATGCTGTGGGCGTGTGCTGGGGGCGTGACAAACACTGGGGGCGTGTGGTACGTTCCGCCCTTCATGCCATGTCTCGTATCGTGTGTTAATCCCACCTTGCTCCCTTCAAATACCCCTGCACCCCATAATCATAACCCAGCCTTACTCCTTAAAATACCCCAATACCATTAAACACTAACCCATCTTAACCCTATAAATATACCCTGTACCCCAAAACCCAAACCTATCCCTAAACCCTAAAAATACCCCTGTACCCCAAAACCCAAACCTAGCCCTGAACCCTATAAATACCCCTGTACCTCAAAACCCAAACCTACCCTTGAACCCTAAAAATCCCCCTGTACCCCAAAACCCAAACCTAGCCCTGAACCCTAAAAATACCACTGTACCCCAAAACCCGAACCTACCCCTGAACCCTAAAATACCCCTGTACCCCAAAACCCAAACCTAGCCCTGAACCCTTAAAATACCCCCATACCCCAAAACCCAAACATGCCCCATAACCCTAAAAATACCCCTGTACCCCAAAACCCAAACCTAGCCCTGAACCCTAAAAATAACCCTGTACCCCAAAACCCAAACTTACCCCTGAACTCTAAAATACCTCTGTACCCCAAAACCCAAACCTACCCCTTAACCCTAAAATACCCCTGTACCCCAAAACCCAAACCTAGCCCCGAACCCTCAAAATTCCCCTGTACCCCAAAACCCAAACCTACCCCTGAACCCTAAAAATACACCTACACCCCAAAATCCAAACCTAGCTCTGAACCCTAAAAGTACCCCTGTACCCCAAAACCCATACCTATCCCTAAACCCTAAAACTACCCCTGTACCCCAAAACCCAAACCTAGCCCTGAACCCTTAAAATACCCCCATACCCCAAAACCCAAATATGCCCCATAACCCTAAAAATACCCCTGTACCCCAAAACCCAAACCTAGCCCTGAACCCTAAAAATAACCCTGTACCCCAAAACCCAAACCTACCCCTGAACTCTAAAATACCCCTGTACCCCAAAACCCAAACCTACCCCTGAACCCTAAAATACCTCTGTACCCCAAAACCCAAACCTAGCCCCGAACCCTTAAAATTCCCCTGTACCCCAAAACCCAAACCTACCCCTGAACCCTAAAAATACACCTACACCCCAAAATCCAAACCTAGCTCTGAACCCTAAAAATACCCCTGTACCCCAAAACCCATACCTATCCCTAAACCCTAAAACTACCCCTGTACCCCATAACCCAAAACTATATATGAACCCTTAAAATACCCAAACACCCCAAAACATATACCTCAGTACCCCAAAACATATACCCCTATACCCATACTTACCTTATCCAAACATAAAAAAAACATGCTTTTACCATTCATGCATTTACAACGAATTTCGTTGTAAATGTATGCGTGGTAAAAGCATATAAAATGTAATGCCATGCGTTGTAATGGCATTGCGGAGTCATGGTACTTTCGTAATGAAAGTATGCGGAGTGATGGTATGCGGAAAGAAAGTTGCGGAATAATGGGTGTTTACCCTCCCCCGGTAAATACATTGGTGGCACGGTGGCCCACATCTCCAGCAACCTACTCATATTTTTCCACCACCCATTTGAAAAATGCACAGGTCTCTCTCATTGATAGCCAGCACCGACATACGCTTTTAGACACACCTCCCGCCACAAGTTCTAGAATTGCGAACTTTAGAGCTGGGGAGCTACGTTCGATTCTCGGCATCAGCTCAACATCCTGTGATTCCAGGCAAATCGCTTTGTCTCCCCGTGCCTACAACAAATGAATGTGTTCTTCTGTAATGTAAATTGTGCTCATGCCATGTTGTCGAGTTCGTGCTATATAAGATTGCAAGGAAAAATAAAGTAGTGAAACTCGAGTCCACACACTACTGAACGCGCACTCTTAAGTGCATCAGCAGTGCACTGTGAATCGGAGAGTTTCACAGGCCTGTCACAGATAAGAAATGCTATCAAAACGAAATCCTACAAAACAATACACTACTGGCCGGCAGCAATTCATAGCCGTACAACGTCGGGACGGGCTGCTAGTGTACAATAAATTTAACCCAAAGAAATGGGATATTTTATTTTCTACAGACAGATGGTCTGATCTAGAATTTGTGTAGTACACCTTCCACCTGTGTAAGATAATTACCACCTCCATCTGCAACACATTTTGAATAATCCAGCAGAGCTGAGGGTGGCCTCCACCAAAGTTGCTCCTCCCACCTTGTGAGAAGTCACTTTCTTGGGAAAATGTGGTGGAAAATGCGCCAATACCCGTCTGTGCTGTTGGAATATTTGCCACCAAATGTGGACACTAGAATTGTCCCATCCAACTAGAAATACTTCGCCAGTGGCCAACAGAGCTTGACGTTGGAATATGGAAGCACAGACACTCATTATCTCAGAGTACATATTTGCTACTGAGAAGTGCTGGTATTCACCATTTACCAGTATTGCACTGCTGCCAAAAAGTGCAGCTGCTTTCCCTTTCAAATTGTAGAAGTGCAGAAGGACACTTGTTAAATGTTGAGACGGAAATATCCTCTGCCTGGCAAGAGACGTGTACCCCTGTCCTGAGTGCCCAACTGTACTGTTATCTGGATTCAGATTATTTTGTCATAGGTGAACAGGGATCTTTTGTATGCGCCATGACATAGGCCTGCCTCACGAAATGTGGTTGTGTTGTACCAGGAAGGGTACCCAAAGCACTACCCTGATAATGTTGGAAAGCAACCACCTTCACCAGGAATTAAACAGCATGAGTGCTGTGGTGGCAGCATGCAGTGTGGTCATCAATAGCACCTTTTTACCTTGTGTCACTGTAGTGATGCCTGCACTCACATTTTTAAAAGTTCCGCTGCTGTGTGCTTAACTCACCCATGGCCTACATCTGGCCTACATCTGGTAGATGTGGAGTGCTGAATAGCACAGTAGTTGTGACTCTGCATTGGTTGTACAAGCGCCCGCAAAGGATATAGTAAAGGGATGGAGCTGTACTGTGCATTATATGTGTGGTTAGTCTAGCTACTGGGTGTATATAAACATGAGAGGAATACATTACATGAGAGGTTTAATGCTGTGCAGTGCATTTGCAGGGGCCATATATGTTGGCTGTATGTGTGCTTGCATGAGGTATAATACATGAAGGGTGAAGAGTTGAGAAGGGCACATATAGTGAGTGTGTCTGCTGGCAGTGCGTGTGTTTTGTTAAAGACAGAAGAGTTTCCTTGCTGAACAGTGTGTGCAGACTGAAAGTATGTACTGAGTTCATGTGTACATGTAAGGGTGCAAGGCATGGAATTATTAGCGCCGAATAGATAATGTACTGTGAAATTACACCGAGTGAGTGTGCCTTTGGCTCCATTTTAGGACGCCCAGGCCTACCCGGTGAAGACTTGAGGAAATGAGGAATTCCCCCATACATATTTGTGTATTGTTGCATTCCTGTGACCTGGTGGGGACTCACTGGAGGGTAGGAAGGGACTTCCTTTACATCTGAAAAGACGGCTCTTTGATTCAGGAAGGGGCTTGGGCACATCTCAGGAATGAAGTTGGGCTGATGAGAGAATAATAAAGAGTAGGACCGGTCAGGGATTACCCCTTTGATGCACATATCACTGCGGATAACATCCTGGTATAAACTCTGGTCACTCCCATGAATTATGTTGTGGATAATCAGCTTTGGAGTCCTGCCTGCAGTGACAGACTTCTATCATGAAGGAAGATGAAAAGGGCCCACTTCAAAAGAAGCAGAACTCCAGCATAAAACCTCAAAGACATGTTGGTGGCTGGAAAGGGACTATAAGAAGGGGAGGTTGAGTTCACAAAAATGTGTCCTTTGCAAAGCAGCCACTGGCTATGTGTTAAGGGGTAAGCTCTTCTAGACTTCTTCCTATGACCAGGACTGGGGCAAAGGCCTGCTAGTATTCCTGCTAGGTGAGGGGACATCACCCAGGACCCCAAGATCACATGCCCTGTAGTACCATTGCCTGCCTGCTTGTCAAGACCAGTGTGCCCTGTGAGGGAGAGAGTAGTGAGGGCAATCGCCGAGGGAGAGTCTGTGACCGAATTGTGAGGGCTACAGCAGCCCCATATGCCGGGAGGGGCTGCAGGTAGCACTTTAGCTTAGAGTTCAGGCCATCGCCCTGGACTGAAGGAGAACTGCTGTTACTAGTGGGTCGAATCCACACACAGTGATCTGCTACTGATAAAGTCTAAGCGGTTCACTGAGATGCTGCCAAGGGCGTCACACCCTCAATGGACCTCCAGTTGTGAGCTGGAGGATCACACTGGCATCCCCCATCTGTGAGGGGAAACATCAACTCACTTTTTTTGTCCGCTGAGCGGGAGCAGCTCCAATCATTGGAATCCGACAGCAGCGCTGCTCAGCAGGAAGAGCCTGCGCCACCATGTGCTGCTCCATTCGTTACGAGTGGCCCAATTTTGCTGTACAGGATCTGTAAAAATGTAAAAAAATGTAAATTGATACTTGTATAGCGCACTACTCACCCGCAAGGGTCTCAAGGCGCTTGTTCGAATACCGCTGTGGAACCCATCCTGGCTTTCCCTGTGAGGCGTCCACTCCTGGGCACCCCCAAGGTGGAGGCCAGGCATCCTTAGCGTTGTGGGGGCCATTGTGGAGATTAAGCAAGCTATTGCCCAGAGTTGCAGAGTGGGACTCCATGATTGGAATAGGCACCGAGGCGAGAATGATCAGGTCCGTGGAATTTTTACGCCCAAGACCGGCGCCGAGGCAGGGTATTGAACCCTGGTCCCGGGCTAGACATCTGCATCAGGGTCTGCCGCTCTAACCATTGAGCCACACTTCTCCACACCTGGGCTGGAGAGCACCCGAGGAGAGGGCCTTTGCTGTATTGATGAACACTGCCATACCACCGCAGCGGGTAAGACGGAAACTGGGTCTTTGGGGCCCAGGTGTCTTGCTGCTAATGGTGCTGCAGCACCACAGAAACTTTTGCCAAGTTCCTCAAGTGTCCGAAGGGAGAACTCTTGAGTACGACCAAATAGTTTTCCTTCCCTGATGCAGCGACCAGTGAATGTGGAATACCTGAACACGTTACATGATGGAGGATGGGACAGGGATTCGCCTGATAACTACTAGAGCCCCTACCTCAAGGGCGAATATGTTATTGCATTTGAATGTCAAATCTCTTTGCATATGTAAAATTAGAAACAAAATAGTTTTTCTTATAAAAGCAAGTATTTGGCTGGACATTGATTTATTGCTTGTGCTGTGAGCAGTTTGAGTTATTAGTCATTCTCACTGACCTGTATCTACACCCTGTCCCAGCTGGACCCTTGACTGCTAGACCACCGGGGTACTTGGCATGGTTGAGCAGGATCCATAGCAGATTGGGCCCCAGGACATCAAGAGTAAAAAGCCTAAACCACCAGGGTTGGGACCTTTAGCCCCTGCGTGACCCATAGCCCTCTGAAAGTTGTTCTGACACTAAATATTACACATGCATAAATGTACACCATGTTGATTTGCACATGGGTAAATGCTTACACTGTGCTCGTGAGTGCTGGAAGCCGGCACCAACGGGATCTGATGAGACGGGATACCCGCTGAAGACCGGAGGCTGGAAGAGGTGCTGAGCCCAGCTGGGGAAGTGGCCAAGATGGCGCCGATGGCGACTGCGTAGGACAAGATGCGAGGCCAGAGGTGGGCCCTGGGGATCGAAGGGGCACAGCAGTGTGCTGCGAGCGCTACCCGACTTCGCCATCGGTGGGACTCCCGTGGTACGGGCAGAGCGGGGGCCACGGAGGTACGGACCTGGCGGTGGCTGGACTGGTGCTGAGGTAGCCAGGCAGTGTGGCGGTTAGCGGCGGTGAGAAGAGAGAGCGGAGGCGCAGTCAGTGACTGACCTGACAAGCGGTGACCCGCAGGGGAGTAAGATGCGTCTCTCCCCCATGGCTCTGAACTGAGGACGTCTGACCTGAGGACAACATTGAGGAAGCGGACATTGGATCGGGCCGCCATTTTGGGTAGTCGGATGGGCGGTGAACCCCGTGGTAGGGGGGCCCGAGTCAATATCAAATGGGCTCTGTGTTGACTGTTTATGAGGTCGGCAAAGGCCCTGGAGGGCTAGAGGCAGCGGCCGAATCACGTTCACTGTGAGAACCGACCTTGCGGCGGTATAGCCCACAAGACCACAGAGGCCAAAGAGGAACCGTCGATAGAGCTGTAAAGCAGAGACCGGCGTGCGGCCCTGAGGTGGATATCAATCTGGGGGACTGGATTGCAGTTACAGTTGGAGCGGTCGAGGACTGCCTTGGTTGCCGCTCTGGTTGAGTCGCAGCCAGGGAACATTACAGCTAGGGATGAATACCAGTCAGGTCTCCTAGTTCACCATCAGCTGGGACGCGCTGCTAGTGTCTGCACTGTGGAAGACAGGATGGAGCAGTGACTGACATTTGTGAGCCTGAAGAGGGTTGCTGATGTTGTGTAAGGGCTTGGACATACAGCCCTTGCCGTTGGTTGACGCACTTTCCATGCCCGGTGTCTGGCGCAGGCAGAGGGAGCTGCTGGGGAAGACACCCTGAACCTGGGTCGCTAGCAGTGAAAGGAGGTTGCGCATGGATCTTGAGCTGGACAGAGAGCAGCCAAGTGGCGACGAAGGACACCCCTGGATGGCGGAAAACAGTGCGGTGAGCAAATAACTGCAGACACTGGGGAGAGAGGCCTTCCTTGCAGAGGGCATAGATTGGCACCTGTGCCTGGCACATATAGAGTAAGAAGACGTTTGGGAGGCTGCGCTGGTGCTGGGGGCTTACAGCGCAGCCATCAATGGGGAAGCCGCGAGGGAAGCAGGGGGGAGCGCCCCTGGAACTGGAGGAAGAGGTAGCTGAGCAAGAGAAGCTGGACACGATCGCACCACGCCCATAGGGGATGATGCAGCAGCAGGTAGATCAAATTCTTAAGGCCATCACTGACATGAGAGACGCTCTTCAGCAGGACATTGCGCAAGTGGCAGTTGGCCTGGGACACCTCAGCGCAGATCATGACAAGCTTGCTGATCGTGTGAAACAGACTGAAGCAACCTTGGAGACCCTGGAGCCTACCCAGAAGGTGATGGGGACTCAGATGGGGGATGTCATGCACCGATTACAAGCCCTGGAGCGGAGGGCTGAAGATGCTGAAGGGCGGAACAGAAGGAATAATGTATGGGTGGTTGGGCTGCCGGAAGGTGTGGAGGAGGCCAATATGGTGGACTATTTAGAAAATTGGCTACGGACTGAGGTTGCCACTGAGGGCCTGACCTCCTTCTATACCCTGGACAGAGCACATGGGGTCCCGGCTCGACCGTTGGTGCCTGGTAGGTCACCGAGGCCAGTGGTGACGAGGGAGCTTCATTATAAAGATAGGGACCTGCTGCTGCACAAGGCTCGTTCATCAGGTCCCCTACAAAGTGGACAACTGTAACATGACACTGTTTCCGGATTACACGTTTGAAGTACAGCGCTGCCGGGCTTCATTCTTCGAGGTCAAGAAAGCACTCCAGGAGGAAGGGTTCAGTGTTCTCTGATGTTCCCGGGGCGCCTGAGGGTGGCCATGGACGGTAAAACCTACTTCCACGATAGTCCTGAGGAGGCATGGGCTTGGTTGAAGTCCTATAAAGCAGGTACGGGTGGAGCGGGCTCAGTATGGGTGTGCCAGCGGAGATGCCGCACCCGCGCCAGTCGTGGCGCATTAAACAGCACTCCTAACGTTCAGAGACCCACGGAGACCCAAACAGAGAATAAACGGGGCGTCCTGGCGCTGTATAATGCTGTGGAACCCTTCCTGGCTCTCCCTGTGAGATGCCCCTCTTGGGCACCCCCAAGGTGAAGCCAGGCATCCCAGTGTTGTTGGGGCCGTTGTGGAGATTAAGCAAGCTATTGCCCAGAGTTGCAGCGTGAAACCCATGATTAGAGAAGGCGCCGAGGCGAGAATTATCGAGTCCGTGGACATTGAGCCCAAGAAACTGCCGCCTCGGGAATTGAACCCTGGTCCTCGGCCTGATCTCTGCTTCAGAGTCTGCCGCTTCTAACCAGTGAGCCACACTTCTCCACAGAAGTGTAGCAATATCCCAGGAAAGAGGTGTGGCATCGGCAGTGGCAACAGAATCGGAAAAGGGCTCAATGGGGACAGAATCAGAGGAGTCCGATAAGGGAAGTGTTCGGCTGCCTCACGTGATGCCTGGGACAGCAGACGAGATCGCGGATGCTTAGTACTGTGCGACCTGTCTATGAGGGCTTTTAGGGGGGTTCGTCCTTTGCTGGTCCTCATCTCTCCTGTGGGTTACTAGAGGATAAAGGTTAGCGGGGTTGACAGGAGT
The DNA here is from genome assembly GCF_964263255.1 of Lissotriton vulgaris. Classification (NCBI taxonomy): domain Eukaryota; kingdom Metazoa; phylum Chordata; class Amphibia; order Caudata; family Salamandridae; genus Lissotriton; species Lissotriton vulgaris. Next base: position 85,348,613 of record NC_141691.1, on the reverse strand, counting down.
GAAAGGGTGGTTGAAATAGGCGGTTCCCTCATAACTGTTGGGGCTTATTCATCATTGGGGGTATGGCACCAGATAATGGAGGCACTGTACACCAGAGTTCCTCGGCTCTTGGCCACCTCCCCTATTTTTGTCTGTTGTGGTTCCTCAGTAGCTACTGGAGCTATAGTTAGTTTGCTAGTTTGGATGGGTGCTAGAGTCTTAGAGCCTGTTCTGGGGTGGGGATGTTGGGGTGATTTGCGGGTGTTATTTCGGGGAGTTAGGACCATCGGTGTGCTCACAAGGAGCGAGCAGTTGGTTATGAGGCCTAGATCACAACATGGGGACGTTACCTGAATTAAAACGCATTACATAGAATGTAAGGGGAATGCATACAATGCTATGATGCCATAAAGTGCATGCTTACTTGGTGCGCAGGGGAGTCCATATTGCTTTCCTCCAGGGAACTCGTATTAACCGAGCTGAAGGGCTGGCGTTGCAGCGTAGGTGGAGAGGGCAATTTTATTACACGGTGTATTCAGCTTTCGCTAGGGGGCATTGATATGGAATAGAGCGGGTCCCATTCTAGCCCATGCAACAGTTGGTGGATTCGGAGGGGAGGTTTGTGGTAGTGGCGGGCCGCCTCAATGGCACAGATGTGACGTTATGTAGCATAAATGCCCCTAATGTGTATCAGGTATCCTTTTTTAGTCACTTGTTGGGAGGTTGGTGCCCTATCTGACTGGCCCGATAATGATGGGAGGGAGTTTCAATTCTATAGTGGATACTGAGATAGATAGGTCACACTCTTCGTTGCCTGAAGCGCCTATACAAAGACTATCCAAGGTCAGACGGGACTAGCAGAATATGTGGGGGCTAGTAGACACATTGCGTGCGCACCACATAGAGGAGCGGGATTATTCCTTTTTTTTCTGCCTTACATGAATTACATGTGCGACTAGATGTAATATTATGCACCCCTGACATCCATGCTAAAGTAGGCCACAGTGAATACCTCACGACAACATTATCAGATCATAATCCGTTATTAATAAAGTTACACTGGATCCAGGAGCGACCTGTGGTGCCGACCTGGCGGCTTCGGCCAGAGGCATTGGAAGACTCAGTCGTCCGTGAAGAAATTGGGACCGGTATAACTTAGCATTTTATAGTGAATTAGGGCACAGCATCGACACTGGCACTGTAGTGGGACGCCTTTAATATAGTGGTAAGGGGTCTATGTATCACAAAAATGGTGGGGGTGCAGAAGACACTCTTTAAAGATATAGAAGCAGTAGAGTACCGCCTACGAACAGCTGACAGGGCCCACCCAGAGAACCCGGCTGCACAAGGGAAAGTTTTGGACGCCAGGGAGGCAGTGGCGGCACAAGTAGAGCGGTTGCGACCACAGAGCATACTTGGAGCGAGCACATGCGGAACGGGACACGGCGAGTACACTGCTGGCATGGCTAGCTAATCCGACCCCTCTGGGCACACCCATTTTGGCCCTGACCTCTTCAACGGGAGTGCGTGTATATACACAACATTGGATAAATAGGCTGTTTTTAGAGTACTACACCGTGGGGGATTTCCTGACAGATTTAGAGCTGCCAAGGCTGGAAGAGGAGCAAGCAGACCTGCTAGGACAGGAGATCACATTGTGGGAAATAAGGGGCGCAATCAAACAAATGGCATGCAATAAAATGCCGGGTACAGATGGGCTACCCATAGAGTTCTACTCTGTTTATATTGACTGTCTAGCCCCCAGACTGCTGGCTGTATATAAAGAAGCGAGGAAGGTAGGAATGGTGCCGGCCTCTACCTGGGAGGCGGTCATTTTCCATTGCTGAAGCCCGGGAAGGACCTCTCAGATAGGACAGCTTAACGCCCTCTATCCATGCTAACCACAGATTATAAAATACTGAGCAGGATCCTTGCGACTCGGCTCCTTCCATACATGATACACATGGTCCACCATGATCAAGCGTGATCTATCCCCATAGTCATGTTCCTTCTGCGACGGTCCTTTTGGTAGACCTTGAAAAGGCTTTTGATAGCCTGGAATGACTGTATCTGTTTCAAGTTATGCGAGTGTTTGGTCTAGGAGAGGCATTTGTTGGATTGACAGAGATCCGTTATTGATTAGCGACGGCTCGACTGAGGACGGGGACGATGGTCTCCTCTTCCGATTCCGTGGAGCGGGGCACGTAAAAGGGATGCCCGCTTTCTCCTTTATTATTTGCATTGGCCATCGAGCCGTTGGCTGTGCATGCCAGGTTGGGGCGGCATTGCAGGGTTCTGAATTTACGCGGGGACATGCAGTGTATATTGCTATATGCAGATTATTTACTTATGTTTCTGGCCAACATGGTGGAGGCTTTCCACGGGGCAACGATACTACTTCGCACGTTCGGCGTGACTTCTGGGCTGGGGGTGAGCTGGGCGAATACCTGCCTGTTCCCAGTGGTACCGTCGAAGTTTGGTCCGACCCAGGAGGAAGGCATTTGGTGGGAGCCTCGATGCTTGCCTTATCTTGGAACCAATATATACCACACGCCGGATGACCTGTTAGAGGGAAATATAGGCAGAGCTATGCGAGGCCTTAGGGGTAGTCTAATGTTTTGGGGTACTCTGCCACTCTCGGTGGCAGGTCGGGTGGCACTGCTGAAGATGGTGGCGCTCCCCCGATTGTTGTATTATTTTAGGACGCTGCCAATCTGGGTTCCGGGATCACTTTTTAGACAGCTCCGCTCCTTGATCGGGGGATTTCTGTGGGAGAATGGTAGGCAGCGGGTGGCTCTGGCTACAATTATGCGTCTGAGGGCTGATGGGGGACTGGCGGTTCCGACTTTGAGCTATATTATCTCGCAGCTCAACTACAATGGCTTACCCAGGCAGTGGCTACGGAGTTCAGGGGTCCAGATGGCCCAGAGGGACGGTGGATCCCGCATCATATACTGTCTTTTACCATACTCCAATAGCGACTACACTTAGGGCCGCTCTCTCACGAGGAAAGGACGCTGAGACTATTTTGGAATCGGAGCCAGCATAGAGCTGGAGTTTCCCGTCCTTATGCTCCAGAAATTCCTTTCGGTATGTGTATCGCTCTACCGCATGGGGGGAATGGACTGCGTTGGCTGAGTGGGAGGGAATGGGGGTACAGGTACTGGGAGATTTATATGAAGATAGTGCTCCCTTACCCTACCAGACCCTGCAGGATAGGTATTGCCTACCTCGGGGGGATTTCTTACTACATTCTGTCCTGGTATCTGCAATACAACGTCATTGGAGGGCAGGATTACTGGAACCGCAGACATTTATGGCTTGTCAGTATGTTGTGATGGCAGAGGGGACCTTCAAAGCTATTACGTACCTATACAGACGTATGGTAGGCGAGGAGACGAAGCCGTTGAGTCAATTACAGGGGAAATGGGAGGCAGACCTTGGCAAGGAGATTCTTGAGGCGACGTGGGCTCAGCTAGTTCAGAGAGCGTGGAAGAGTACGCGTCATGCCAGGTTTCAACTGGTTCATTTTTTTGTATTACACAGAGCGTACTTAACCCCTGCTAAAATCAATAGGTACTTTAAAGTGGATACTGCTCAATGCCCGCGTTGTAACCTGGAGGTGGCGGAGTTTCACCATGTGATGTGGGGATGTCCGCAATTGGGAACGTACTGGGAAGAGGTAGTCGACCAGCTCTGCGAAGTTACTGACAGACGGATAGAGCCTGACATGGGCACGTGCTTATTGCACTGGTTTCCACATACATCTAAAACGAAGGTCACGAGTAAGTTCTTGGACCTGGGGTGGCTACTGGCTAAGAGGGATATCACAGCGCATTGGAAATCCAAGCAAGGGCCCAACATTGCGAGGTGGAAGGCGGAATTAATTAAATGGGCAACGAGCGAAAGCACAGTTCTGCTTCAACATGCTGAGCGGTCTAATAATGATAAAGTGCTGGAGGCTGCAAGGGCATAGAAGGCCATAGTTACGTTGCTACGGGAGCCCGAAGCCGAAGCTGATGGAGGCTCGGTCTTAGATGCTTAGATGAGGACCCAGTGCAGCACAAGACCAATAGGGGGAGCCCTGTCAAGTCCATGTGGTGCATCTGTTGAAATGGAATGATAGGGGGATGGGTACTACAGCCCTGACACTAATGTGACAAGTAAGGTTGAGGGCTTTGTAGTATTGATCCTTTTCAGCTGAAAGTAGATTGGACACACCGGTGGCAGGGGGTGGGTAGGGTGGGAGGAGGGTGTGGGCTGGCTTGACTAGCAAGGGATGAGTCATTCAGTTAAAATGACAGAGGCTCACTTTGATTATTAGCAGAGAACAGTCCTCTATAATATAGTTGACTATTACAGTGATTGTGGCTAGTCGGAGATACCTTAATGTTTGTACACATGAGAGCCGTATAATTGTAATATTGAGAGGCAGTGGGGTATGTGCTCCGAGGGGCTACTGTTATGATGTATGCTGAGTATTTTTATTGATGTAACTACTGCCACATGTTTTCTGAACAACCTTAATAAAAAAGATTAATAAATAAAAAAATGGGTAAATGTTTACAATTCTAAGCACTGCAGATGTAGCTTCCTGGGAGTACTCCTGAAATACTTTAAGTGTTCCAGAATTCACAAATTGAAACCAAAACATAAGCTTACATTTAGGAAAAACTTTATGAATTCTTCCAGTGAATGAGGATCTACATCGTTTACTCTCTCAGAGCTCTGATTGTGGTCATGCTGCTAAATATCAGCCTAGAAAATATCCCAATGGCTCTCATGCCCCCTAAGGAAGATATGATTGTGTGTCACAGGATTGATTTACAAAATAGCGACCTGGAACAATAGTGATTCCAGAATATTGACTACCACTATATTGTAAAGATACAAACACATATGGAGATTGTGCACATATGATCTATTAAACAAACTGAGATGCAAACACATGAATCCAACACCAGTTACCAGGTGCTGAGGTTTACCATTGAATTCTGGATGCAATACTATGCCCTCAAAACACAAAAACAACTAATTTGTCTCAGAGGAAGAGAAGGAAGCAAGGTAATTGCATAAATCAGAAAGCATGACTCCGGAAACAATGCACCTTCAACCTTGCAATCACATTACATCACGCAACAGAGGAATTTGCCTGAGGCACATGTCACCTCAGCAGACCCAACTGATCTGGAACTAAAATACACGCGCCAATCACCCCATACCATATTCATGCATAGTGTGAGGTGTCACATTATAGTCCTTGGGCAGAGCCACTGGTGGTAACACTAGAGTGCATTGAGATGCAAATAGACCTGGCACACTCCCTAATATTCAAACACAGAAGAAGGAAGTTCAGTGGAGAATGACATGCCAGACTTCACTCACTGGAAATGTGATCAGTTCTCATCTAGCAAATTACTAATGATTTAAATATTTCTCCTGATCGGAGACAACATCAGAACTAGGAGGAAGACCAGTTAGACCATGTCTGAATAGATAATACAACTCTGCGTGCTCAGATATGTCAAATGCGGGTCTGGTGAGTCGGTGGAGACACATCTTTCTGCATAGTAATCAGCCAGCGACAGAAGTACTCGAATTATGGTACTTCAGTTGCTTTGATAGATACTACTGAAACTGGACTACATTCCTTTACATCTGCCATACCTCTTTGGCTACTACAAGTCGAAAGGCTACATAGACATCAACACAGAGCTGGCAGTTGATGCCTACCTGAGAATCAATGCCTACTTGAAATGTTTCCATAAATAATACCAGGAATCATCCATCTAGGATGCTGGTTAACTGACTGATTGAGTGTGAAGTTTGAGGAAATGTGCCCTGGTAGGTGAGTCACTCAATACACGTGCTTAGACACAGGCAGCTATGCTTCTGAACCTCCACTTGCTCAAAGACATCATGCTGGAGGACTACTAAAGGCTTTGTTAATGATGTCCCAGCCCTTCTTTAGTCCTGACATCAGGGAAGGGTGGTGATACAGAGCTGATCCAGCTGGTTGTACATCGAGATGTGAAGCACCATCAGGAAAGTCACTTTGTTACACACACAACACATTATGCGCCTGGCTGAAGGAACACAACGTGTCCTAATTTATTAACTAAAGGCCCTGGTTTGCTGGAAACTCTCCTTGTTGTCCACTGTGCACCCACCAGCAGAAGACTATCAAGGGATGTTGGCCTGAGACATCTTACAGCAGAACCGCCACCACATGTACTGTGGAAACGGACGGTGGGCAGGCATCCAAAGCACCATTGACCAGGAAATGCCATGAACTAGAGAGCACCGCACTTCCTGATGAAGCATCCCTTTTTCTTTAAAAAGTGAAGAAGCGTATTTTCACCTCTGAATGCTTGCATGACCAACAGGATTATTTATTTTTTGCACTTTTGACTCCCCCGTTTTTGGACCTTTACTGCGGGTGAGTCTCACTACTTGTGTTTCACTCGTAGTAAATTCACAGTACTTGAACCAACAATATTAAATGCCAATGCCCACATTTTAAGATAAGGCTGCTGCTGCTTTGCAGCTACGGTAAGAGGCACTGGGCTGGTACTTGTAGACACTTGTGCACACATGTGCAGGCTGCCGTGAGAGACTACCATTATACGCAGCCTGATATCTGCACACAGGAGGCTAGCCTGTCATAGTAGGATTGGTGCTGACTTCAAGTAGTCCTTATAGTGTGAGTAGGCATTGATAGAGTATGAGCCTGCATCTATAGTGCTTACTGTAAAATCTGTGGTGCTTTCACTGTATTATACAAGTAGACGCAATCTTCCCTAAAAAGCAGATTTGCTTCACTTAGGCCTACACTATCCAGCAAGTTGTCAAACTGGGGTAAAACATGCATCCCAAACTTGATTTTGCATGTCCCAACACTCCACATCTATATCTAATGTGACTTCAGGAATTATCATAATTCTCTGGCTCAGCTCATAATCAGATTACAGGTCTTTGTGCCTTCTACAGGGCCAAGTTAATTACTCTTCCAAGGGGGGAGAACATCTTCCCCACACAAAAGGAGCCATTATCAGTGATTGACCCAGTATTGAAAATGGAAAAGGGGCATGGAAGTAATATTAATTTGATACTCAGCTTGGTACACCACGCCTGGACTGGGACAATTCCGGCCAAATACAACAAATGAGGAGACCAAGACCTCTGGAACCAACACATGAGGGACTCGCCTTTGAAGTTTTGGTGGTAAGTGATGAGGCATTGATGTCAGCTACGGGTGGAGTTGAGGACTCAGAGGACCTGTTTCCAATGAAAACTTGAATTTACCACTTTGCACTGTTCCAGAATGCTTTAACACAGGACACACAGGGTATGGGGCATCAGTGACTACACCTATCCGCAAGTTGGGTTAAGGTCGCAATGTGTGTGGGCGAGAAAAGGAATGCTAATTTACAATCTGGTGGCTGAGGCACACTTACCACTTGCATTAATAGTCACAAAAACACTAATTCATCAGTTGGTCAAGAGTGGGCAAGTTAAAGGGATCTACCACCTCTATCCCTTACAATGAGACAATCAATTCTGCAGTTAATTTATTTAAAAAATAAACTCAGCAATCGAAATTCAAAAAGCATGTAAGTCTTGTACCATGGATCATTAATGCATATCGTAAGCACCAATTTTCGAAAATCAACAAATCACATGAGGATCCGATGTAGACATTAAAAAAACCTTGAGTCAAACGTCATCTTCACCCTATCACTCCGCCCTTCCAGCCGGATGTAGACGGGTGGGGGAGCTGGCCAGGTATTTGTGGTATTTGTGGGGGTATTTCTAAAGCGCAGCGTTCGCTCCGGAAGGAGCATCATGGCGCTGAAATTCCTAATAGACCGGTCATGGTAGCAGTATGAGTTTAGATGGCTGCTTTGGTGTATTCATCGGGAAGGTTAAAGATCCAAGTCTTTAGAAGTTTTCTGAAAGGTTTTTCGAGAGTTTGTTGTCTCAGATTTTTGGGCGTGCTGTTCCAGGCTTTAGTGGCCAGGAAGCTTAAGGTTTTTTCGCCCTTAGTCTTCAAGTTGTACCTAGCGGGGAGGATGAGGTTGTCCTGGGAAGAACGGAGGGATCGACTCGGGTTGTAGTGGGGGAAGCGTCTGGTAAGGTATTTTGGACCAGATTTGTTAAAAGCCCGAAAGGCAACAATCAATATTTTAAAAAGTATTCTTTTATGGAGGGGGAGCCAATGCAGGGATCTTAGAGCCGCGGAGATAGATGATTTTCGGGGCAGCTTTAGGACCAGTCGGGTGGCCGTGTGAAGAACACTTTGAAGCTTGGTCAGAGTAGCCTTTTTTGCCCCCGCAAGGAGACCGTTACAGTAATTCAGCCGTGAGATTATGAGGGCTACTGTTACTGTTTTCCTGGCGTCAAGTGGAAGAAAGTCGAAGAACTTTTTTAGCGATTTTATTATTCCAAAGCATTGACCAGCTACAGTCCTGGCGTGCTGGTCGAATGATAAGTCTGAGTCGAATAGGACACCGAGGTTCCTGGCTGTTGTTACGGTCTGGGGAGGGGCAACTGAGTCATCCGGCCACCAGAGGGCTGGGCAGAAGGAGGTGTTCTTTCCGATAGCGAGGATCTCCGTTTTGCTAGAGTTACATTTGAGATGGTTAGTGTCCATCCATTGGAAGACCGCTGTCAAACAGTTTTTGAGGTTGAGCTCGGCCTTGGTTGAGTTATCCTCTAGGGGTACAATGAGTTGCGTATCATCGGCATACGATGTTACCGGTATGCCGAATGATTCAATCACACTGTAGTAGTGGGCTTCCCACGCT